>NC_134689.1:361869660-362174720 GCF_050947455.1 Rhinoderma darwinii | reverse complement strand
CCCTGTATCCGTCAGGTCAGCGGGACTGACTGATACAGTGTCAGCGAGTCCTGCAGGATCGAGCTGTTACCGATCACATCTAAGTTCATAATTTAGATGTGATCGGTAATAGGCGACCTAATGGATTCAGGTCTCAGCGCTATATACAGCTGCTCTGTATACAGGATACAAAGCAGCTGTATCTCAAAAAGTGAAAATCATTTTCAATAAAAAGTAATTAAACCTTGCACCAATCGCATTAATAGATATCTTTATATATCATAGTGACATGTCCAAAGTTTTCATCGGTGGGGGACCGAGCACTGAGGCCCCCACCGATCGCTAAAACGAAGCAGCAGAAGTGCTCGGGTGAGCGCTGTGCCGCTTCATTTATGATCGACTTTCAGCCGAGTGAGCAGTGTACGTACTCCTAGACTTTCTATTGAGCCCGTACACTGCTCCAATGAAAGCCAAACAGAAATGAAGCGGCACAACGCTCACCCGAGCACTTCTGCTGCTTCGTTTTAGCGACTAGTGGGGGGTCTCAGTGTTCGGACCCCACTGATCAAAACTTCTGACATGTCAAAAGTTTTTTAAAAAGTTGTTACACTTTAAAGAGAACCTTTCACCTGCCCACAGATTTGCATTTGAGTGCAGCATGTAATGGGGAGGGCTGCACAAACTCTGGGGCACTTTATATTTTTTTTCCTACCCTCTTTCCTTACTTAGATATCGGTGCTGTAATATTTGGCGCCCGATATTTAAATAACCCCATGAACTGCCAATGGGGCGGTAATTGGCAAGGGGACGTGTAACATCGCTGTGACACTGCCCAATCCGCTACGGACAATGTCAACAGCATGAGCTGGAGAGAGGAGATCATGTGCGCATGCACACGCTCTCACTCTTCAGCTCTCGGCAGGCAAGTACAAGACTGTGATCTCAGGTGAGAGGTCAGACTTGTCGTCCTTGTCTGCCGAGAGCTAAAGAGTGAGAGCGTGCGTGCGCGCACATCTCCGATGCCATGGAACAGAAGAAGAAGAATTCACTCTTCTTCTCCTTTTGTGTTCCTTAGTGGTGGCGGAGCTGTGCGCACGCGCTCTCTCTCCAGCTCTTGCTGTAACGCTGACCGTAGCTGATTGGACAGTGTCACAGCGATGTTACACGCCCCCTTGCCAATTACCTCCCCATTGACAGTTCATGGGCTTATTTAAATATTAGGCGCCAAATATTACAGCACTGATATCTAAATAACGAAAGAGGCTAAGAAAATCAAAAGTGCCCCAGAGTTTGTGCAGCCCTCCCCATTACATGCTGAACTCAGCTGCACATGGATGGGGAGGTGAAAGGTTCTCTTTAAAAGAAAGGTGTTATAATTTTTTATTTTTTATTTGATGTTTTATTTTATGGGCCTAATTTTTCTAATTATTTTTAATATGTTTCCGAATGTAGCTATTTATTCATATGTTTGTACGTCTGTGGGTGGGGGCAGCCAACTTTATTTTTATTTTTCATACTGCTAATTTTTGTTTTGGACCATTTGGACTACGTTGTAGATTCGTTGGACTACTTCGCTGATTTAAGCTTTTTCTTTTTTTGTTAATAAAATGGTTAAAGTGGATTGTGTGGAAGAGTTGTCATTTCAATAAAATAAATTTCTTTGTCTCTGTTTTTTAATACTTCATTACCGCCTTAGTAATGGCAGTTGTCTGATTGAGAGCGTCCATTACTAAGAAGAGGCTAAGTGTTAGCCAGTAATAAGGCTAGCACTAACCTCTATTATTACCCCGGTACCCACCGCCCCCAGGAGTACCGGGAAGAGCTGGGTACGATCCAGCACCCGACCGTCGGAAGAGAAGGGCGAGTACTGGTGTGGCTGCAGGCTGGTGTGGCTGCAGGCTGCAGGCTGGTACTATCAGGCTCGGAATGGCCAAAAACCATGGCCCTTCCCACCCTAGTAATGCTAGGCTGATGCTGCTGCTTTATTGTATCTGGCTGGTTATGAAAAATGGAGGGGATCTCACGTAATTTGTTTTCTATTATTATTTTTAAAAAAGACATGGGGTTCCCCCTATTTTTCACAACCAGCCAAATACAATAAAGCAGCTGCAGCCTAGCATCACCAGGGTGGGAAGGGCCACGTTTTTTTATCCCTTCCCAGCCTGGTAAAACCAGCCTGTGACCTCCCTGCTGCCTTACCGTCGCTTCAGATGGTCGGGTACTGGATCGTACTCCCCTCGCGGCAGTGAGAATCGGGGTAATAATAGGGGTTAGTGATAGCCTTTTTACTGGCTAACACTAAGCCCCTTCTTAGTAATGGACGCTCTCAATCAGACAGCAGCCATTACTAAGGCCATAATAAAGTATTAAAAAAAACAGACATAAGAAAAACTTTTATTGAAATCTAAATTCCCCCATGCAACCCTCTTTCACCATTTTATAAAAAAAAAAAAGTAGATCGGAGTAGTCCAATGAATCTACGACGTAGTCCAAACACTCCAGCGGAACCTACCAAAAAAAAGCAGTATAAAAATGTAAAAAACTTACATTGGCCACAATAGTCACTCGATATAACTATACTGTAATCACTTATATGGTCTGCAGATATCTTGTGTATAACTGGCATCTACCTCTATAAGGTCACTATATGGTGGTAATATTGGTCTATATATAGTGTGATTTATTCACTAACAGTATGGTGGGGTTTTTCTGACACTATGTTGTAGTAATATGTGATCATGGTTTGGTAGTTTTATTCAGTAACTGTATGGAGGTATTATTCAGTAACAGTATAAATGTATTATTCAGTAACAGTATGGGGTATTATTCAGTAACAGTATGGAGGTATTACTCAGTAACAGTATGGGGGTATTATTCAGTAACAGTATAACTGTATTATTCAGTAACAGTATGGGGTATTATTCAGTAACAGTATGGGGGTATTATTCAGTAACAGTATGGAGGTATTATTCAGTAACAGTATGGGGGTATTATTCAGTAACAGTATAGGGGTATTATTCAGTAACAGTATGGGGGTATTATTCAGTAACAGTATGGGGGTATTATTCAGTAACAGTATGGGTGTATTATTCAATAACAGTATGGGGGTATTATTCAGTAACAGTATGGGGGTATTATTCAGTAACAGTATAGCGGTATTATTCATTAACAATATGGGGGTATTATTTTGTAACAGTATGGGGGTATTATTCAGTAACAGTATGGGGTATTATTCAGTAACAGTATGGAGGTATTACTCAGTAACAGTATGGGGGTATTATTCAGTAACAGTATAACTGTATTATTCAGTAACAGTATGGGAGTATTATTCAGTAACAGTATGGAGGTATTATTCAGTAACAGTATGGGGGTATTATTCAGTAACAGTATGGGGTATTATTCAGTAACAGTATGGGGGTATTATTCAGTAACAGTATGGGGGTATTATTCAGTAACAGTATGGGGGTATTATTCAGTAACAGTATGGGGGTATTATTTAGTAACAGTATGGGGGTATTATTCAGTAACAGTATGGGGGTATTATTCAGTAACAGTATGGGGTATTATTCAGTAACAGTATGGGGGTATTAGTCAGTAACAGTATGGAGGTATTCAGTAACAGTATAAATTTATTATTCAGTAACAGTATGGGGTATTATTCAGTAACAGTATGGGGGTATTATTCAGTAACAGTATGGAGGTATTATTCAGTAACAGTATGGGGGTATTATTCAGTAACAGTATGGAGGTTTTATTCAGTAACAGTATGGGGGTATTATTCAGTAACAGTATGGGGTTATTATTCAGTAACAGTATGGGTGTATTATTCAGTAACAGTATGGGGGTATTATTCAGTAACAGTGTAATGACGGGGGTAAGGAAACAGACTTGTGAGCCCTAATCTACCCGCCACTCAGTCCCTGCCTACTTGCAACGACCCGCCATAGGTGACGGGGTACAACCGGGCGACAGTCCCTACGCTCAATAAGTGCACGACAGACAAACAGACAAGGGTACACAGAAGCAAGGGAAAAGGGGCAGTTGCCCACGGCAACACCGAGAGCAACAAGAGGGGTGAACGAGTCGAGTCAAACCAGGAGTGCACGAGGTACCAAACGCAGAGCAGGAGAGTAGTGAACAAGTCGAGTCAAACCAGGAGTGTACAAGGTACCAAACGCAGAGCAGGAGAGTAGTCAGTAAGCCAGGGTAAATATGAAGCAGGGTCAAATAGATCAAGAAGCTGCAGCAGGGCTAGGAAACCAAATGAGAAGAATCACAAGCAAGGAGGAACAGGAAAGGCAGGTATAAATAGACAGAGGGCGGGAGCTAGCTCCGTCTGGCCAGGCTATGATAGGGTCTCCCACTCCTAAGCCTGCCATCCTGAGTGGTGGAAGATGGAGTCAGTCTCCCAGACATAGAAGCAGGTGCAGACTGATTACCTATGGGCGTGGATACAGAAGCTGTGCCTGGCAGATCCTTAACAAACAGTATCGGAGTATTATTCAATAACAGTATGGGGGTATTATTCAGTAACAGTATGGGGTATTATTCAGTAACAGTATGGGGGTATTATTCAGTAACAGTATGGGGGTATTATTCAGTAACAGTATGGGGTATTATTCAGTAACAGTATAGGGGTATTATTCAGTAACAGTATGGGGGTATTATTCAGTAACAGTATGGGGGTATTATTCAGTAACAGTATGGGAGTATTATTCAATAACAGTATGGGAGTATTATTCAGTAACAGTATGGGGGTATTATTCAGTAACAGTATGGGGGTATTCAGTAACAGTATTGGGGTATTATTCAGTAACAGTATGGGGTATTATTCAGTAACAGTATGGAGGTATTATTCAGTAACAGTATGGAGGTATTATTCAGTAACAGTATGGGGGTATTATTGAGTAACAGTATGGAGGTATTATTCAGTAACAGTATGGGGTATTATTCAGTAACAGTATGGGGGTATTATTCAGTAACAGTATGGGGGTATTATTCAGTAACAGTATGGAGGTATTATTCAGTAACAGTATGGGGGTATTATTCAGTAACAGTATGGGGTATTATTCAGTAACAGCATGGGGTATTATTCAGTAACAGTATGGGAGTATTATTCAGTAACAGCATGGGGGTATTATTCAGTAACAGTATGGAGGTATTATTCAGTAACAGTATGGGGGTATTATTCAGTAACAGTATGGAGGTATTATTCAGTAACAGTATGGAGTATTATTCAGTAACAGTATTGGGGGTATTATTGGTAATGTTGGTTTTACAATCTATGTAAATTACTGTGGTGGGGGCTGTGGGGAAGTGTGAGTGTGGCAGCAGATGATCAGGCTAAGAGACAGTCTGCAGAGTGGAATGTGATGTACTTTGACATGTAGGTGATACTTACGTGTGGGATGTGGGCCCATAACTTATGTACAGCCCAGGGCCTAAGATCATATTAACCCCTTAATGACCGGGCCTGAAAAGACCTTAATGACCAAGCCAGATTTGTTAAATCTGGTATGTCTGACTTTATCAGAGAATAACTGTGCGAAAGTTTTGAATATCCAAGTAATTCTGACATTGTTTTTTCGTCACATGTTGTACTTTATTTTAGTGGTAAAAGTAGACTGATACGATTTGCGGAAATTAATGAAAAAATAGAAAAATTGAAGAAATTTTGTAAAAATTATCATTTTTCCCTATTTTTAACTGCAATATGTCACATATGTACATACATACTGTACAATTTTTTTTATTAAATATATATTTCCATCGCTTTACTCTATTTTGGCAGCACTTTTGAAAAAAAAAATTTTTTTTTGAGCAATTTAGAAGACTTACAAGTTTAGTAATGATTTAATACATTTTGAAGTACATTTTGTTTTCCTGCACCAAGCCAGGTTTTCAGAGGCTCATAGGTGTCAGAATGGTGGAAACCCCCACAAGTGACACCATTTTGAAAACTACACCCCTTAAGGTATTTATTAAGGGGTGTTGTAAGTATTTTGACCCCACAGTTTTTTTGTAAGAATTCATGCAAAGCAGGCGTAAAAACATATAATTTCACTTTTTTCATAAAATTATCACTTTGAAGACCGATTTCTTTGTAAAGCGACCATGAGAATGAAGAAATGCACCCCAAAATCTATCACCCTGTTTCTCCTGTTTTCAAAAATTCCCACATTGTGACCCTAATGCGTTGCCTGGACACACGGCAGGGCCCGAAAGGAAGGGAGCAACCGGAGGCATTCAGGTCTCATTTTTGCTTGAAAATGTTTTAGGCCCCACTGTACATTTGGAGAGGTTTTGAACTACCAGAACGATAGAAACTCCCCATAAACGACCCCATTTAGAAAACTAGACACCTTAAGATATTTATCTAGGGGTGTAGTGAGTATTTTGACCCCACAGTTTTTTGCTAAATTTAATGTATAGCAGGTGAAATAAAAAAAAAAACACTTTTTATATAAAAGTATCACTTTGAAGACCAATTTCTTTGTAAAGCGACCATCAGAATGAAGAAACACACCACAAAATCTATCACCCTGTTTCTCCTGTTTTCAAAAATGGCCACATTGTGACCCTAATGCGTTGCCTGGACACACGGCAGGGCCCGAAAGGAAGGGAGCAACCGGAGGCATTCAGGTCTCATATTTTGCTTGAAAATGTTTTAGGCCCCACTGTACATTTGGAGAGGTTTTGAACTACCAGAACGATAGAAACTCCCCATAAACGACCCCATTTAGAAAACTAGACCCCTTAAGGTATTTATCTAGGGGTGTAGTGAGTATTTTGACCCCACAGTTTTTTGCTAAATTTAATGTATAGCAGGTGAAATAAAAAAAACAAACACTTTTTATATAAAAGCTTCACTTTGAAGACCGATTTCTTTGTAAAGCGACAATCAGAATGAAGAAACACACCCCAAAATCTATCACCCTGTTTCTCCTGTTTTCAAATATTCCCACATTGTGACCCTAATGCGTTGCCTGGACACACGGCAGGGCCCGAAAGGAAGGGAGCAACCGGAGGCATTCAGGTCTCATATTTTGCTTGAAAATGTTTTAGGCCCCACTGTACATTTGGAGAGGTTTTGAACTACAAGAACAATAGAAACTCCCCATAAACGACCCCATTTAGAAAACTAGACCCCTTAAGGTATTTATCTAGGGGTGTAGTGAGTATTTTGACCCCACAGTTTTTTGCTAAATTGAATGCATAGCAGGTGAAATAAAAAAAACAAAACACTTTTTATATAAAAGTATCACTTTGAAGACCGATTTCTTTGTAAAGCGACCATGAGAATGAAGAAACACCCCCCAAAATCTATCACCGTGTTTCTCCCGTTTTCAAAAATGCCCCCATTGTGACCCTAATGCGTTGCCTGGACACACGGCAGGGCCCCAAAGGGAGGTAGCACCTGAAGACTTTCAGGACACACATTTTGCTTGAAAATGTTTCAGGTCCCATTACACATTTATAGAGGCACTGAGCTGCTAAAAAGATAGAAACTCCCCATAAATGACCCCATTTTGAAAACTAGACCGCTTAAGGTATTCATCTAGGTATGTACTAAGTATTTTGACCCCACAGTTTTCGCAGGAATTAATGCAAAGCAGGTGGAAAGAAAATTTTATTTCACTTTTTTTCACAAATGTGTCATTTTAAGGTCAGATTTCTTGTACAGAGGACATGAGAATAAGGAAATGCACCAGAAAATATATCACCCTGTTTCTCCTGTGTTCAAAAATATCGCCATTGTGGCCCTAATGTGTTTCCTGGACACACGGCAGGACCCAAAAGGAAGGGAGCACCCGGAGGCTTTCAGGACACACATTTTGCTTTGAAAATGGGAGGATTCTACTTTTCTAGATTGAGAAATAGATGTCCCTAACAGTTTCTACACCCTATGACTATGTCGTGCTAAGAAAGCAGCAGTCCTGAAATCATGTCAGTCCATAGACATTATGTATATCAACCCGCTCTGATATATAGTAAGTTAGAGTGGGAAAATGTATTAAACTGTTGGCGGAAAAAGGCAATATATCCCAAAAAAAAGGAGGAAGAATGTATCCTACTATGTGGAAAACTAGAGCATGTTCACAGGATGAAAGAAAATTTGTAGGGCTGTAATGACTTTATTATTCAAAGTGACTGGTCATACAACGTCTCTTTAGCTCCATCAATCCCTATATAAGGGACGAATGTGCCAAGTGACGCGGTACACCATAACAAGCCCCTGCCCGGCAAGGTAGGAACCGCCATGTGCACAAAACAACCAATCACCTGTAGAATATATAAAGGGGCAGTGTCCCACACCGTATGTATAGATACAGTAAAGGACCACTACTCCCCAAATTAATGTCGCTATTTCTAGAAGTATTGTCGGGTGTAAGAGGTCCACCAAAAACCCGAACAAAACTGTAATAAAGCCCATAGTGTATTGATAAGGACAAAACAGGGACTTATGCATAGACCAGGGTTGGAAGGATAAGCGGAACAATAATATCGTGACTCACTTCGCTGTCCTCGTTTGCTGCAGACCCGACACCGTTTTTTGGGGTATTTTTGGTTAGATGTTGAAGGGATGGGGTGTAAAAAATGTTTTTCAACAAGTCGGTGTACATCCTCTGACTCATGGACTACTCTCTGGTCTGCAGATTGAAATAGGAGATCTTCAATCACTTTCTCCTGAAATTCAAAGAATGTCACCCTGCCCGCTGATTTTTTGTACAGGACAAATGCGTTCTGCATCGCAACCTGAATTTGTTTTAGCCGATGACACACACAGGCTTTTGTCTATCTGCAGAGGCCCCACGTTCTCTAATAGTTGCTGTTGCACTTGAATGGACAGTGCTGATCATGTAGATGTCCTTGCGGTCACGAAATTTTAAAGCCAGCATCTTCTCAATTTGAAAAGTGCATGACTCCCCCTTTCGTAGTTTTTTATCCACAAGTTGACGTGGGAAACCTTTGCGATTTCTGCGTATTGTGCCACAGGCTCCGGTGTTGGCACAATGAAGGGCGCTAAACAATGGAACACTGGTATAAAAACTGTCCGTGTATACATGATACCCCTTGTGTAGGAAAGGGCCAATTAAATCCCACACAATCTTACCAGTGGTACCAATATTTGGAGGGCACCCTGGTGGATTAAATTCACTGTCTTTACCCTCGTAGATCTTAAATGCACATGTGTAGCCAGTAGTGCTTTCACATAACTTGTAGATCTTTACCCCGTATTTTGCACTTTTTGAGGGTATGAATTGACGGAATGAGAGACGCCCTTTGAAATTTGTGGGATTCCACAACCTGGCATTAGGTGACGAAGGCTTATTGGCAATGTACTGCCTGGCATACAAATTTGTTTCCTGCACAAAATGTTCCAAAACTTGGTCCGTAATAAAAATATTAAAATAATTTAGTGGTGAAAAATTACTGACATTGGGACTTATGCCAGGAGTAGCAATAAAGTCATTTATGGTGGGAGAAAATAAACTCGTGGGTTCCCACACTAAATCGGTTTGGTGGGGTTGTGCAATTTCAGGGGCTGCACTTTGAACGGACGTTGTGGCAACTGCGCCGTCTCCCATATCACTGGTGCTGGGTCTCATATCCGTAGAATCCCTTGAAGCGACACTTTCGCTGTCGCTTTCAAGTAAGGCTGGGTTCACACGACCTATTTTCAGACGTAAACGAGGCGTATTATGCCTCGTTTTACGTCTGAAAATAGGGCTACAATACATCGGCAAACATCTGCCCATTCATTTGAATGGGTTTGCCGACATACTGTGCAGACAACCTGTCATTTACGCGTCGTTGTTTGACAGCTGTCAAACGACGACGCGTAAAA
The DNA here is from genome assembly GCF_050947455.1 of Rhinoderma darwinii. Classification (NCBI taxonomy): domain Eukaryota; kingdom Metazoa; phylum Chordata; class Amphibia; order Anura; family Rhinodermatidae; genus Rhinoderma; species Rhinoderma darwinii. The sequence continues at coordinate 362,164,891 of NC_134689.1, read as the reverse complement.
ATACAGCCTAGTCAAAAGAAGTGCAGGACACTTATATACATTATATGCGGGGCACTTCTTTGGACGTTTTTGGAGCTGTTTTCTCATAGACTCCAATGAAAACAGCTCCAAAAACGGACGTAAAAAACGCAGCGAAAACGCAGCGAAAACCGTGAGTTGCTCAAAAAACGTCTGAAAATCAGGGTCTGTTTTCCCTTGAAAACAGCTCCGTATTTTCAGACGTTTTTGATCACTACGTGTGCACATACCCTAAAAGCTCAACTTCAGATGCAGAATCCGTATCTGAGCATAGCATCTGATAGGCTTCCTCAACGCTGTATCTTCTGGCAGCCATAATGATAATACAGTCTAAACCGCAAATAATAAATGGAACTAGCGGTTTCAATTTTTTTTTTATCAACTAAGGCCTCATGCACACGACCGTAAAAACACCCGTTATTGCGGGTCGTAATTACGACCTGCAATAACGGGCTCATAGACTTCTGTTACCCACGGGTACCTTCCCGTTTTCTCACAGGAAGGTGCCGTGCCGTTAAAAAAATAGAACATGTTCTATTTTTCTATTTTACGGGCCGTGCTGCTATACTTTATAATGACAGCACGGCTCGCAAAAGCGGCCGGCTGCCCGCGGCCGGCCGTGCCCGGCCGTGCTCGTAATTACGAATCGTAATTACGAGCACGGTCGTGTGCATGAAGCCTAATCAACTAAGAACACTAAAAGAATTAAACTTTTTTTTTTTATTGTTTTTTTTTTATTTATTTTTTTTTTCAAACCTAAACCTAAACCCTACGCCTAACACAAACCGTAAACCCAAGCCCAGAACAGCACCCTATGCCGTCTAAGGCCCCATGCACACGAACGTGTTTTTGCGGCCGCAATTCCCCCGAAAATCCACGGGAGAATTGCGGCCCCATTCTTTTCTATGGGGCCATGCACACGACCGTAGTTTTTGCGGTCCTTGCACGGCCCGTGAGCCCGGACCACAGAAAGAACGGGCATGTCTTATTACGGCCCTGTTCTGCGGTCCGGGCTCATTGAAAACAATGGTGGCGGCCATGTGCATGTCCCGCGATTTGCGGACGGCCTGCGGCTGACAGTCCGAAGCCGTCGGACCCGAAAATCACTGCCGTGCACACGGCTACTGTCGTGTGCATGAGGCCTAACAGCGTACACACCGTCTAACAGCGTACCCTAAAAAGAAAGTAGTTTATAGTACGATTCTTAGTATATACAGTAAATATATTTATATATATATATATGTATATACTATATACTATAAAATAATGAAAAAAATGTTTGTTTGTTTTTAATAAACTGTGTAAGGGACAAGTGATTTTGTGTGGGGACACTGACACACTTGTATCTGTTTCTCTCCACAGCTAGAACAGTGAGGAGAAACAGATACATGTGTTTACTTTTATTTTACAGTAGTGATCACTATGATTGGATCTCATAGTGATCACAAAAGATCAGGAACCAATACTATTGGCTCCTGATTACTGCTCTAAGAACAGAGCTGCTAGCAACAGCTCGTTCTTAGAGCAGGAGCTGTCATTTAGACACTCCCGGCGGCTCTGTACGCAGTAACAGCATGTGACCGCTGTGATTGGCTGTCACAGCGGTCACCTGCTGTTACGACGAAATCGGCAGGTCCTGATGGCTGCACTAAGAACCGGACCTGTTACTTACAGCCGGTTTTTAGTGCAGACTTGATCAGGGTGCCGTTAAACCCACTCTACTACAGCGACGCCAAAAGGCGTCGCTGTAGACTGAGTACCTGCACCGCCTGACGTCAAAAGACGGTAGGCGGTCGTTAAGGGGTTAATCCACCACTGTCATCAAGCCAGCACAGGCAGACCACTACAATACAGCAGGTAGAGCAAAGAAACCATCCCCGGAGCCGCTTCAAAACAGCGCTAAGCGCGATCTGTCCTGGACTGGCCTGAATGTAATTGCAGAGAGTGACGCCGCTAATGAGACTGGCTGCCGCGGAGAGATATGGGGCAGTGCAGGGCAGACTGTACTATTTGCACTGCACTGATTGGCAGTAAGAATAAGTCTTTAAATATTTTCCATACTTCAAACAGCACTTTAAGGCTATGTTCACACGGAGTATTTTGGGGGAGGAATATCTGCCTCAAAGCTCCAAACGGAATTTTGAGGCAGATATTCCTCCCCCAAAATACTCCGTGTGAATAGCAATTATCGCGCCGTTTTTCGCCCGCGGCCATTGAGCGCCGCGGGCATAAAACACGCTTTCTCCTGCCTCCCATTGAAGTCAATGGGAGGTCGGACGCGGAAGCGCCCGAAGATAGGGCATGTCGCTTGTTTTTCCCGCGAGGCAGTTTTACTGCTCGCGGGAAAAAGACGCCGACGCCTCCCATTGAAATCAATGGGAGGCGTTCTCGGGCCGTTTCTGGTCGAGTTTTGCGACGCGTCAAAAAACTCGGCAAAAGACCCCGTGTGAACATAGCCTAAGGCTATTTTCACACTGAGTTTTTTGCAGGAGGAAAATTCTGCCTCAAAATTCTGTTTGGGATTTTGAGGCAGATTTTGTCCTTCCTGCACGTCGCTTGCCGCGATTTTCACTGCGTTTTTCGCTCGCGGCCATTGAGTGCTACGGGCAAAAAACTCAGCGAAATACCCTTTCTCTGCCTCCCATTGATGTCAATAGGAGGTCAGAGGCGTAAACGCGCGAAGATAGGGCATGTCCCTTCTTTCTCAGGAGGCATTTTCGGCCGGTTTTTGACGAGTTTTGCGAAGCGGTTACCGCGCACAAAAACTCGTCAAAATACTCCATGTAAACAGGGCCTAACAAATAAACATCAAATGTTTTCCTATTTAAAAAATGTATATATTGCGTGTTTGATGTGTAAAGCTAGGAATGAGAAAACTCTGATAGATTTGGGGGGGGGGGGCACCTTTTTATAGTTCGCCTTGTTGATTATGTATACAACAGGAAATTGTGATAAATACAATAAAAAAACTGGAAAATAAAAATATATATGTGTGCGTGTGTGTGTGTGTGTGTGTGTGTGTGTGTGTGTGTGTGTGTGTGTGTGTATGATATATATATATATATATATTAGTACACAAGAAAATAGCGACAGAACTCTGGGAATGCCAGCGGCACCTAAACACTAAATATAAATAAATATGCATTACTGCTGAATCTACTTACAATAGGGAGGTTTTCATCAAATTGTGTGAGTCCACCTGCCACTTGAGGGCGCGTGGCAGCGCTGGGGATAGAGAGATGTTGGTTTGTTCACCGCGAGGTGGGCGACGTTTCGCTTCACATCCAAGCCTTTCTCAAGCTCAGAGAACGGTTGGGATGTGCTTGGGGGGGTTCGGATGTGGGGTGGGGGCGTTGCTTGTTCTGTTCACTTTGTGGTGGGTGGGCCGGCATCTCTCCGTCTTTGAGGTCTTGGTGCTGTTGCTTGTTCTCTGTCATTGATGTCTGTTTTATACTAAGGCCTCATGCACACGACCGTAGTGTTTTTCTGGTCCGCAAATTCCAGGACCGTGTTCCGTGAAATGTCATCCGCAGTTCATCCGTATGTCCTCCGCAGTTCATCCGTATGTAATCCGCAAAATGCGGATGAAAAAAAAAAAAGCCTAGGTAAAACATGATGACGACAGAACTCATTCCCGGTCGTCGCCTAGCAACACTTCCGCAAATCCGCAAAACTGCGGATGACACACGGCGGTGTATCCGCAATTTCCACGGGCCCATTGACTTCTATTGGCATGTCCGCACCGCATTTGCGGCCCATAATAGGACATGTCCGTAGTTTCTGCGGCACGGATGTGCGGACATGCGGAGAGCCGTGAAAACACGGATAGTGTGTATGGGCCCATAGAAATGAATGGGTCCGCAATTTACCCGTGGATTTGCGGTTGAATTGCGGACGCAAAAACACGGTCGTGTGCATGAGGCCTAAGGAGTTGATTCATTCTTTCACTGGTAACATGCACATGGCCTGATATTCAGCTTGCTTTGAGTGCTGTTTTTCTTTCTTTCTTTCTTTCTTTCTTTCTTTCTTTCTTTCTTTCTTTCTTTCTTTCTCTATCTATCTATCTATCTATCTATCTATCTATCTATCTATCTATCTATCTATCTATCTATCTATCTATCTATCTATCTATCTATCTATCTATCTATCTATCTATATAGACACACAGTGCAACCTTTATTTTTCCAGAGCAGTGTAAGAAATTAAAGTTGAGCACTGTTTGGTTGCTGTGGGTAATGAGGCCAGTTGCTATCAGCAGCCAATGTACTGTAAGCAGGTAGCCATGCACTGGCGTAGCTATAGGGGTCGCAGCGGTCGCAATTGCGACCGGGCCCCGAAGCCAGGGGGGCCCAAGGCCCCCCGCACCACATCAATAAAAAGTTACTATAGTAACTCGGGCCCCTGTTACTATAGTAACATTCTTTACTTACCTTCCTGGTTCCGGATTGCAGCGGAGGTCCTGATGTCAAGCGCTATGCGCAGCGCATGACGTCACAGCGCTATGCGCCGCGCAAAGCATCGAGACGACAGAACTCCCGCCGCGGCCGAAGAGGAAGGTAAGGTTAGCCCTGACTGGCGGGGTCCGACTCCCGGGACCCGCCAATCAGCTGTTTTGAAGGGGCCGCAGCACTCGTACAAGAGCTGCTCCCCTTCATTCCTGTCACTTCATTCCGGTACACTGTGAATCCGTGTCGGCGATTCACAGTGTGAGCGAGTAGTGAAATGAAGGGGAAGCAGCTCTCGTACGAGTGCTGCGGCCCCTTCAAAACAGCTGATTTGCGGGTCCCGAGAGACACATCAGCTATTGATGGCCTATCCTGAGGATAGGCCATCAATGTTTAGGGACTGTACAACCCCTAAGCCTACGATGTAGCAGGCTTAGGGGGCCCATGAGACAGGATCACAGATTGTGTGATCCTGTCTGCTGGGCCCTGTATCTAAGCCAATCACATGGTAGGCTTAGATACATGGCCCATGCGTGATCCTGTCTGCTGCGCCCTGTATCTAAGCCAATCACATGGTAGGCTTAGATACATGGCCCATGTGTGATCCTGTCTGATGGGCCCTGTATATAAGCCTACCACACTGTAGGTTTAGATACAGGGCCCCAGCACACAGTAATCTTATACTGTATAAGATTACTGTCTGCTGGACCCTGTATCTAAGCCTACGTTGTGGTAGGCTTAGATACAGGGTCCCACAGACAGTATCACAACACATGGGCCTTGTATCTAAGCCTAACACACGTGTTACTAATCATTTTTTCTGTGTTTTCTTACAGGTTCGGTCGTTGGACTACGTCGGATTCCAGGACTACTTCGATGACGGCTTTTTTTTTATTATCAATAAAATGGTTAATGAGGGCTGTGTGGGTTTTTTTTTTATTTCAATAAAATATTTTTTCTATGTCTTTGTGGTTTTTTTTTAAACTATATTACTACCGCCTTAGTAATGCTGATTGACAGCATCCATTGCTAAGGCGGGGCTTAGTGTTAGCTGGTGCAGAGGCGAACACTAACCCCCTTTATTACCCCAGTACCCACCGCCACCAGGGGTGCTGGGAAGAGCCGGGTACGATCCAGTACCTGACCATCTGTAGTGATGGTCGGCCACTGGGGTGGCCGCAGGCTGGTATTATCAGGAGGGGAAAGGCCAAAAACAGTGGCCCTTCCTACCCTGGTGATGCTAGGCTGCTGCTGCTTTATTGTATCTGGCTGGTTATGAAAAATGGGGACCCCACGTCATTTTAAAAAAAATAAAATAAAAAATAATTGGAAAGAACGATGTGGGGTCCCCCCCCCCAATTTTCATAACCAGCCAGATACAACACAGCAGCAGCAGGCAGCATTACAAGGGTGGGAACGGCCACTGTTTTTGGCCTTCCCCAGCCTAATACTACCAGCCTGCGGCCACCCCGGTGCCTGCCCGTCACTACAGATGGTCGGGTACTGGTTCGTACCCGGCTCTTCCCAGTACCCCTGGTGGCGGTGGGTACCGGGGTAATAATGGGGGTTAGTGTAGCCTCTGCACCGGCTAACATTAAGCCTCACCTCAGTAATGGAGGTTGTCAATCAGCCAGCGGCCATTACTAAGGCGGTGATAATAAAGTTTAAAAAGATACAAGCACATAGAAAAAATATTTTATTGAAATAAAAAAACACAACCCTCATTAACCATTTTATTGAGAATAAAAAAAACGCCGTCATTGAAGTCCTCGAATCCGAAGTCCAACAACCGAACCTGTAAAAAAAACACAAACACACAAAAATAATCACTAACGCATAAAGAAGCAAAATTATTATTCTTACCTATCCTGGGTCCAGCGCTGGAGACGCAATGTCAGCGAGCTGGGCCCTGTATCTAATCCAATCATGTATGATACTGTCTGCTGAGCTGTGTATCTAATCCAATCATGTGTGATACTGTCTGCTGGGCCCTGTATCTAATCCAATCATGTGTGATACTGTCTGCTGAGCTGTGTATCTAATCCAATCATGTGTGATACTGTCTGCTGGGCCCTGTATCTAATCCAATCATGTGTGATACTGTCTGCTGGGCCCTATATCTAAGCCGATCATGTGTGATACTGTCTGCTGAGCCACTGTATCTAATCCTATCATGTGTGATACTGCCTTCTGAGCCACTGTATCTAATCCTATCATGTGTGGTACTGTCTGCTGAGCCACTGTATCTAATCCTATCATGTGTGATACTGTCTGCTGGCCCACTGTATCTAATCCTATCATGTGTGATACCGTCTGCTGAGCCGCTGTATCTAATCCTATCATGTGTGATACTGTCTGCTGAGCCACTGTAGTAAGAATTTTTGCATCGGGACCCATGAGCCTTTAGCTACGCCCCTGTAGCCATGTATTGTATTGACCTGTGTGCCTGCCTATTCCCTCCATCCCACTTTTATACAGTGTTATTTCCTTATAAATTGCTTCTGTATTGGGACATATATCTACATATCTATATCTACATATCTATATCTATCTATCTATCTATCTATCTATCTATCTATCTATCTATCTATCTATCTATCTATATATATATATATATATATATATATATATATATATATATATATATATATATTAGTTGTAAATGATTTGTGTTTTACGTCTCATCTGTAACATCACATTATAGACAGATGATGATGGTGTTGCCTTTTGTATATAGCAGAGGAGAACTTCCTGACTAGTTTCCCTACAGTGAATTGGATTGGCTGCACGGCCCTTTAAATAACTGCCGCAGCTGCTGAAGATGTTACAGAATGTTGTGAAAGTCGGCTCCGCCCCCACACGTTGTGACATCACTCACATTATATAAGGAGCCGCAGAGCTGACACTTATTTGAGGGTTTTAGTTGTCAGTGGAGACATTTAGTGTTGGTGAGATATTTGGACTTTGTGAGGATTTGTAGTGTTGGAAAGAGATTTGGACTTTCTGAACAGGATGAAGAACGGCGACGAGGAGGAGCTCCCAGATGAGATGTGGAGAAAGATGGTGGAGGAGGCTAAGCCGGCATTCCGGCCATCAAAGTATGCCAAAGTCTCTTTTCAGCCAATTCTGGAGACCATTCTAGAGGAGGATGAGGATGAGGAGGAAGCGGATGAAGTGGAGGAGGTTCTATATATTGAGGAGGAGAACATCACCAGGCCCTTCGGTTGTCAGGTGAAGGAGGCCTGGCCAAGCATGGAGTCATTCATAAGTACAAGATGTTGGATTCCAAGATGTCTAAGAAGAAAGATCCGAAGCAACAAAAGCAGAGATGCAGAGAGCCGTCGTCCATCGCGGTTCCTTAGAGCCGTCTTCTGTTGTAACGTCAAGACATCAGAATAAGCGACCTATAATATCATTAAGATCATGATATCGGAGACCTTATAACATCAAAGGAAACAATTTCAACATCAACATTTATAACATAAGATCTATGATTTCCATCAGAAATATTACCACCAGATTGAATATCCTGATGTAACATCTGCCGGGCTGGAGATTACAGTCACAATTTTCAAGGATTAAATGATTTAATTATTAATAATTATTCAGCTTAACAAAAACATTTGAAATAAAATAAAAATTAAAAAAATTAAAAATAAATAGATTTTTCTCTCAATATTATTATTTTTTATTTTTTTTCTTAGGCAGCGCTCAGGTGACCATGGACTGTACCCACCTAATTATCTACTTTTTTCAAATGCTGCCAGTCTGCGTGGTTAGGGAAGAAAGATATTACCAGTAGAATACAAACATGTTATAAAGAGTATAGGAAAATTCGTTTATAACTTCTTGCTGTCTGGCATACATGGATTTTTGCTTTTAAACTTTATGGCTCTGTATACATCCTTTGCATTTCTCTGAAGTGGAAGTGCCCCCTTTATTATACTGCATAAGGCCCCATACACATGACCGTATTTTTTCCCTCCCGTAAATACTGGCGTAAATACGGGTCCTTTGTCACCCGTGTTTATGGACCCATGCCCGTAAATACGGGTCCGTAGTCACCCGTATTCCACCCTTATTTACGGACCCGTTTTGTATGCTTCTCTTTACACGTAGAGAGAGATATTGCACTGCACTAATCGGCAGCCCCTTCTCTCTATCTAGCACTGATAGAGAGAAGGGGCTGCTGATCAGTTCTGGATAGAGAGAATGGGCAACCCCTTCCATCTATCCAGCACTGATCGCCAGCCTCTTCTCTCTATCCAGCTCTGATCGGCAGCCTCTTCTCTCTATCAGTGCTGGATAGAGAGAAGCTGCAGCCCTTTCGTGCAGAGATTCCGCAGCGGAACGCAGCGAAAGAAAGAAAAAGATGTTCATATGTACCCCGGCCGTTGGTGATGCGTCCCTCTTTTGACATCCAGTCCGACCTCCCTGGATGACCACACTGATCGTTTAACTCTTTCAGCACACTGGACAGTGACTACCTCTGGACAGTGAGTACCATGCGTAGCAACGCTCCCGTAATTAGAGGTGCACACACATAGCCACCCGTAATTACGGGAGCCCCATAGACTTTTATGGGCCTGCCCGTGCCGTAATTACGGCCTGAAATAGGACATGTTCCATATTTTTCAACGGCCCGGGCACCTTCCCGTAAGCAAACGGGAAGGTACCCGTGGCCAATAGAAGTCTATGGGCCCGTAATTACGGGCATTTTTACGGTCGTGTGCATGGGCATCATGTGTTTTTTAACCCGTATTTACAGACCTGTGCCCGTAAATACGGGTCCGTTGACATCCGTATTCTACCCGTATTTACAGATCCGTACAAAAAGGGGGGCTGGAAATGTCACAATCATATCCAAACCCCTTAAAAGGGTCACATGATCGCTCAGATGCCATTTTCTCTTTTTTGAAAAAATTTAAATCCCCTGACGTCGCCTAGCAACGGTCCGAAGCCTGGCTTGAGAATCCCAACCCCGCACACTACCGGGACCCTGCCGAGGTTTTGTAAGGTAGGTGTTTGGTTGGGATCTAAGGGACCTCTCGTAAGAGAGGTAATTAGCCTAGGTACATAGGAGGAATAGAAGGGAGAGTCCACGGACTCCCTGATCTCGCCCCCTGCCCGAGTTTTTCCAGGAGTGATGTGTCTCTGCTCCTGACCCTGTATGGACAGGAAGAAAAGTGGGGGGTGGGAGGCGCCTTTTAACCTCTGTCTTCCTGTCCCTATAGAGGTCAATAGGGCAACCTCCTGTGGTGCTGTCATGAGAGATGTACTGTAAATAAATGTATCGATGTACAGACTCAATAGAAAGTCTATGAGCCCGAACTCCGATACATCGGCTTTCTGGAAAAAGCTGAACAGACACGAAGCGGCTGAGCGCTCACACGAGACCTTTAGCTGCTTCATTCTAGCGATTGGTGGGGGTTTCAGTGCTCGGAAGTTTGTCAAAAGTTTAGCTGCACTTTAAGTGTTACAGATTGTCCATTAATATCGAGGTGCTGTCCGTGTAATGCAGGACAGGTCCTCCAGAGCCAGAGAATCTCTTTGCAGCCGTGCTCCACTCTGGCCAGAGATGAGGATCCTAAACCGAGAACCTCCTCTCTAGTACCTAAAAATTCACGAATGTTGTATATGAAAATGGGTTTTCTAAAGTAGACAATTCCTTTAAAGGAAATATAAACCTATAAAACCAAACATTGTATTGTTTTACATCACAGAAAATAAAAAAAGGAAACAACTTTGCAAATAGTGTCGATTGAAAATCCTACCGTTTAATGTACACAGCTCCTATGCAGGCCTATGTGGTTAAAAACTACAAACAAATCCTGTGTGGTCTGATCCCGCAGTCATGCTACTTTCCATTTGCACTACCTACACTTTTTGATAACCTAGAGAATGTATATTATCAAGTAGGGAATAGATGGAAGGGAGTATGACTGCAGGGTGAAACTATACAAGGTTTGTTTGTAGTCTGTAACCATAGAGACACACAGGTCCGCAGAGGAGCTGCAGACACAAAACGCTAGGAGATTTTTAATCAACACTATTTGCAAAGTTCCTTCTTTTTTTTTTATTTTAGGTGCATCAAACCAATAAAACACTTAGTTTCCAGGGTCAAATTAATCTTTGTATTACGAAATGTTCTGCAACTTTCTAATATACTTTGGGGCACAAGCATTATGCCCGAGTTCTGTAGTATTTCGTTTGATAAATGTGCCCCTTTGGATTTCAATTCATCAAAACCTCTGCTTGCGGTTAGTGAGTGGAAACATTCCAGTTCGCATCCAGACACAAAACACATGTCCTGATCATATACAGCTGACATAGATGTGTATCAGAGCTCGCTCTTGCAATGAGATCTGCTTCTGGGTCTGTTATATATATATGTGTCAGAACAGGTTTTCAACACCTGTACGTAAAAAAATAAAAAAGTGCATATTTCCATTCATTGATAGCAAGCAGAGATCTTGAAAGTGATGGTAAATTAGACTGTTGCGTTAATTGATTATGTATATAACGGGAGGTGCGCTATAACTTTCCACGTAACACTCTGTAGTGTATAATCTGACACCAGAGACAACTCACCAATGTGACGTAACTGCAACGTCTTCTCGATTATGGAAATCTTTGAATTGACGTGAAAACACAAATCATCCCGGTCCATCTCCCCGAAACACTGGAGAAAAGATGGCAGCAACCATGAGTCCGCGCCGTGTGCGTTGCCCGGAATGGGCATCAAGAAGGAGGATTGAGAGGGGAAAGTCAGGGTGAAGGGACAAAGAACCAAAAACAGTGCACCCAAAGGCCAGGCTTAGGCCCTGTTCACACAGTTTTTTTGCCGCGGAAACTGGGTCGGAAACCGTGGAAAAAACGTCCGAAATCGCCTGCCATTGATTTTAATGGGAGACGGAGGCGTTTTTTCCCACGAGCGGAAAAAAAACGCTCGCTGGAAAAAGCATCATGCCCTTTCTTCGGGCGTTTTCATCTCTGACCTCCTATTGACATCAATGGGAGGCAGAGAAAACTATTAGTCGCTGCGTTTTTTGCCCGCAGCTGAAAAACGCAGCAAACGGCGTGCACGCAGGTCAAAATCAGATTTTTCTACCTGCAAACAACTCTGTGTGAACAGGGCCTTAGGGCAAAGCCCCACGTGGCGGAATTGCTCTTGGATACCGCTGCGGACACTCCGCAGCGTTAATCCGCAGCGGACCCGTTTCTCCATTGCCTTCCACTACTTTTTAGTAGGCTTCGTTTAGACGAGGCTGAAAATTCCGCTGCGGAGCATAGGCTGCGGTGCGGAATTTGGTGTCCGCAGCATACAATGGATGTTGCGGACCAGTGGCGGACTGGTTGCGGACTCATTGCGGAAGTTCTCCATTGACTTCAATGGAGATTCTAATTTCCGCAATGAAGTCCGCAGATGTCATGCACATGTTATGTGTGCTGCGGATGTGTATTGCTTTTTTAACATGACATTTCTTCATTCTGGCTGGACCTATGTATTTCTAGGTCTTCAGCCAGACTGAGGAAGTCAATGGGGCTCCCGTAATTACGGGTGACTACGTGTGTGCACCCATAATTACTGGTGACTACGTGTGTGCACCCGTAATTACGGGAGCGTTGCTAGGCGACGTCAGTAAATAGTCACTGTCCAGGGTGCTGAAAGAGTTAAGCGATCGGCAGTAACTGTTTCTGCACCCTGGACAGTGACTACCGATCCCAATATACAGCAACCTGTAAAAAAAAAGAAGTTCATACTTACCGAGAACTCCCTGCTTCTTTCTCCAGTACGGCTTCCCAGGATGACGTTTCAGTCTAAGTGACGGCTGCAGCCAATCACAGGCTGCAGCGGTCACATGGACTGCCGCGTCATCCAGGGAGGTCGGGCTGGATGCCGAAAGAGGGACGCGTCACCAAGACAATGGCCGGTGGGTATGAAATTCTTTTACTTTCACTAGGGAAAGTGCTGTCCCTTCTCTCTATCTTGCACTGATAGAGAGAAGGGAAGTACTTTCACCGCAATACGCGGCGGCTAGTCCGCATCAATTTACTGCACATTTTGGGCAGATCCGCCACAGAATCTGCAACGCAGATTCTGTGCGGCATTGATGCGGACAGTTGCGGAAGAAAACCGCCACGTGGGGCCATGCCCTTACTGTGGCTGAGGGTGGCATCACAGCTCTATTATATGGGGGAACTGTGAATAGCTCCATTATGGGGACACTCTGGCAACTTCTGTTATAGGAGCACTGTGGTTGCTCTATTATGGGACAACTGTGGTCTGCTCAATTAGAGGCGCATTCTGTGGCTGGCTTTATTTATGGGGCACTATGACAAGCACTGTTATGGGGAGACTCTGGCAGGTTCTGTTATATAGGCACGCTGGCCGGCTCTATTATGTGGAACTGGTTAGCACTATCACAGGTGCACACTATTGCTGCTTCTAAAATGGGGACACCATGAAAAGAATGGTTATGGGCCAGGTTCTGTCATGTGGCTACTGTGGCTCACTCTTCTATAGGAGAACTATGACTGAATCCAATATGGAGCCACTCTGGCAGGATCTATTATAGGAGCACTGTGTCTTTCTCTATTATGGGGGGGGGAGTGTAATTGCCTCTATTATGGGGAACTATGGCAGGTTCGGTTAGAAAAGGCACTGTGGCTCACTATTATTAACTATAATGGGGGCACTCTGGCACACTCTTATGGAGCACTGTGGCTTACTCTGATAGGCCTTATTCACACGAACGTGTTTTACGTCCGTGATACAAGCGTGAAAATCACGAGCATCGCACGGACCTATGTCAGTCAATGGGGCCGTTCAGACAGTCCGTGATTTTCACGCAGCGTATGTCCGACATGTCCTATACTTGGCCGTTTTTTGCGCATCACGCACCCATTGAAGTCAAAGGGTGCGTGATAATCGCGCACGGCACACGGAAGAATTCACGCAACAGTAAATAAAGAAATGAAGGAAAAAACAAAACCACCTCCTTCATTTCTTTTTCTAAACGTTAAAACTGCGTGTCATAAGGATGGCATTGAAAGCAATGGTAATTCTTTTTTTTTTTTTTTTGATTCAATAAATTTTTATTTGAATTTTCCAACATAAAAAACATAACAGAAATGTGAAGATCTCTAAACATTTTGAGATCTGTCAATGATACATAAAAATACAAACATGAAAATAAACATTGCCTCCACTGAAAGACTGCCCCTGATTAGATCCAGCCTATTACTTCACTTGAAATATTTGGATTGTAACCACCTTTCCCATTACATCCTAGTACGGTGATGAGTATGAACCTGTGATAGTAATGATGTTTCATAATGACATTGCATATTGATCCTCCGAATAACTTCAGCAATATTAGGAGAAACTGGGGACCTCCATGACTGAGCTATAGTTACAAGAAAAAAGGAGAAATGATCCAGCGCTGTGTCGGGATAAAAAGGATACGTGGATACCACTTTTATTGGCAATAGAAGATATAAAATGTAGAACGAGACGCAGTCCCAGGATGGTTGATGGTGCTGGCGTGTGCCCGAGCCTACGCGTTTCAAGCACCGACCGTGCTCTTAGTCATGGCAAGAAATGAAGTGGCCATGCATGTTTGCTTCATCCAAATATACAACTGGCAATCAGGGCAGAAAGTGACTCCAGCTGTTTGCTGAAATGGGAGTCAGTGGATAAGATTTAACCCTCCCAGTTCTGGAAGGAATCTGGATAGATAGGGTATAGATGTATATATAATTGATTTAATTGGAAAATATAAACCCACCATCCCAGAAACTTACTTGGTATATATCGATGGCAAAAAGCAATTTGTAAATATTTGAGTGAGTAGTGGAAGATAAGTAAATATTTTAAAAGCAACATCAAAATCTGATGCGATTTAATATCTGCACTGTCTGAACATGAGCGAAGCAAAAACATGCATGGCTCAAAACTAATTTCTTGTTACAAAAAACAGGATAAAAATTAATACATGAAAACATACGGAAATGTCAGGTTACAAAACAATGATGATTCAAACAGTTATCCCCAACATGAATGTTATCAATATGTAGAATAAGTACTGGTAGTACTGTGGAGCTGTATGAAACTATAGATATATCCTGACAAAAATTCCGAAACAAACTGCAGGTTTGTAAAATAAATGTAAAAACAAGAGATCAAAAGAAGAAATGTATATATTAATTACTATGAATATATATTATTTAATCACTGAGCTATAGTTAATCTAGTAGCAATTAAGATATGGTGTATGACCAATCTCTTGTCCGGTGTGATGTCATCTAGTGAGATGTCTAGAATTGCTAAAGAAGGATTAATCCTAACCTGAGATTCTGATATCTCTGAAATTAGATTAAATGTATCTGTCCATAAAGAGGCAATGCTAGGGCACGACCACCACATATGTAGTAGAGATCCCGTGAGTCCGCACCCCCTCCAATACATTCTGGAGGATTCCTGAAAAATGTGCACCATCCTAGAAGGAGTAAGGTACCATCTGAGATGGATTTTCTTCATTAATTCCATGTGGTTCACACATTTGGACAATTTAGAAGGCCATCTAGATGCTTTAATCCACTGCTCAATAGGAAAGGAAGTCCCCAATTCCCCCTCCCATTTTGTCATATATACTGCTTTCCCTCCTTTCCCCAACTTAAGAATAAGGTCGTAACTGCATGTCATACCCTTGACCTGACTTGACTTTGCCCACAGGAATTTGTGAAAGGCACTAAAGCTTTCTGGCGTCAATGGAAACTTTACTGACTGCATGAGGTGCCGAATTTGAAGGTACTGAAAAAAATATCTAGAGGAGATATTATATGTATTTGCAAGATTCTCAAAAGATTTAAACGTACAACCTAAGCCACTCACTCCCAGCTTCCAGCCATGGAGTAATCGAGATGTGAGGAAGAAAGATTGCAATAATTTGGGTTGGGATTTTAGTCTTTGGCACATGGATCCATTTTTCTTTACATACATATTTACCCCAAACCTGTAGAGAATCTGACATCGACCGCAAAGGCATAGGTGTTATTTTAGCCCCTAAGTATGTAGCTACCATAAAATGCTTCATTATTAACGTAGGAAACATTGCGTCCTCTAATTGAGACCATAAAGGTTGTTCAGAGGAAATCCAACTTGGTTTCATCTGATCCATTATGGCAGCTACATTATACGCTTTTAAGTTTGGAACTCCCAGTCCTCCATATTTCCCCCTTTGAAACAATAGATGTCTAGCTACTCTCGCTCTCTTATTGTTCCAAATTAATTTCATAAGTACTGTTTGTAATCTGGACAATAACGAGGACGATATTAAATAGGGTATTGTCCT
Source organism: Rhinoderma darwinii (assembly GCF_050947455.1). Lineage (NCBI taxonomy): Eukaryota > Metazoa > Chordata > Amphibia > Anura > Rhinodermatidae > Rhinoderma > Rhinoderma darwinii. The sequence continues at coordinate 362,149,071 of NC_134689.1, read as the reverse complement.
ACAGTAATATAAATATTTGGGCAGAAGTAGCATTTTTACAATATTAATCCTGGCCATCCAAGACAATTGAAACTTATCCAATCTATTACAATCTTTCGTTAATTGAGAGATGAGTGTCGTGTAATTTTTGTTCATAACCATAGCTGGATGAGGAGTCAACATTATACCCAGATATGTTAGCCCATCATTTGCCCAAATAAAATTAAAGCTAGAGAGAAGCGGTTTCATTATTGGAGGAATGTGAATGGGCATTAGCAGGGATTTTGCTACGTTCAGTTTGTAATATGACATCTCAGAATAGCAAGCTATAATCCTAGTTATTTCAGCTAAGGAAGACATAGGCGACTGACAAATAAGAACCACATCGTCCGCATAAAGACCAATTTTGTGTTCTCTTCCCCCTGCGGTAATACCTGAGATATGTGGCGATGTTCTAATCATTTCCGCAAATGGTTCCATACATAAATCGAAAATTAGGGGGGAGAGAGGCCATCCCTGGCGAGTTCCATTGCTTATAAAAAGTGTTTTGGACAAAAACCCAGACGTATATACCAGAGCCGAAGGGTTGGAGTACAGGGAGAGGACTGCCTTTTTAATGAAGGAGTGAAAGCCGAATTTATCTAATACCGCTTCTAAAAAACGCCAATGTACCCGGTCAAATGTCTATTCTGCGTCCAGAGAAAGGACAAAGGTGGGTTCTGACTAATCATATGCTATCTGAATCAGATCTAACATTCTTCTGGTGCCATCTCTGGCCTGACGACCTTTCACAAACCCTACTTGGTCCAATGAGACCAATGAGGGCAGGCACTCATTTATTCGCATTGCCAGTAATTTTGAAAAAATTTTGATATCACTATTTAGTAGCGAAATTGGACGAAAGTTCTCTGGCCTATCCGTCGATTTACCAGGTTTAGGGAGAGTTATCAAAATCGCCTGCAACATTTCCGATGGAGGAGACTGTTTGGCCACCAACTCATTATATGTATTAGTCATATATGGGAGAAGTACTTCATCAAATATTTTAAAATACTCATTAGGGAGCCCGTCCAGACCCGGAGCTTTGTTTAGTTTTAAACCCTTCATTACTTTTTTTTAGTTCAATCTCTGAAATTGGAGCATTTAAGCTAACTATTTGTGACTCAGATAATTGTGGGAGGTTAATTTTCAATTCTTTAATTCGGTCTGAAGAAACGTTGGGTAAAGAAGAGTCCTCCTTCAAGTTATATAATCGGCTATAGTAATCTGCAAAGGAATCTGCAATCTTTTGAGGTTCATACACCTTTTGTCCATTTGGAAGAGATAAGTATTGAATTTTTGATCTAGCTGTTTGAACTTTACCCTTTTCGCTAAAAGTTTACCAGGCTTATCCCCTTGTATATAAAAGTTCAATTTGAGGCGTTTCAAATTTTTATCATATTGAAATAAATTCAAAACTTGTAGTTTATCACGCAACTCTCTAAGGCTGGGTTCACACGTGGCGGAATTTCACTTAAATTCCGCTGCGGACACTCCGCAGCGTTAATCCGCAGCGGAGCCGTTTGTCCATTGACTTACACTTTAATTTAGCAGTGTTCGTTTAGACGAGGCGTAAAATTCCGCTGCGGAGCATAGGCTGCGGAGCGGAATTTGGTGTCCGCAGCATGCTCTGTCTGTTGCGGAGCAGTGGCGGACTCATGGCGGAATTTCTCCATTGACTTCAATGGAGATTCTAATTTCCGCAATGAAGTCCGCAGCTGTCATGCACATGTTATGTGTGCTGCGGATCCGTCTTGCTTTTTTAACTTGACATTTCTTCATTCTGGCTGGACCTATGTATTTCTAGGTCTACAGCCAGACTGAGGAAGTCAATGGGGCTCCCGTAATGACGGGAGCGTTGCTAGGACGTCTGTAAATAGTCACTGTCCAGGGTGCTGAAAGAGTTAAGCGATTGGCAGTAACTGTTCCTGCACCCGGGACAGTGACTACCGATCCCAATCTACATGTATCTGTAAAAAAAAATGAAGTTCATACTTACCGAGAACTCCCTGCTTCTGTCTCCAGTCCGGCCTCCCAGGATGACGTTTCAGTCTAAGTGACGGCTGCAGCCAATCACAGGCTAATAACAGGCTGCAGCGGTCACATGGACTGCCGCGTCATCCAGGGAGATCGGGCTGGATGCCGAAGGAGGGACGCGTCACCAAGACAACGGGCGGTAAGTATGAATTTCTTTGACTTTCACAAGGGAAAGTGCTGTCCCTTCTCTCTATCCTGCACTGATAGGGAGAAGGGAAGTACTTTTCCCGCAGTCCGCAGCAGCTAGTCCGCATCAATTTACTGCACATTTTGTGCAGATCCGCAGCAGAATCTGCAACGCAGATTCTGTGCGGCATTGATGCGGACAGTTGCGGAGGAAATCCGCCACGTGTGGTCATGCCCTAAGAGTCTCCCCTGTAGCCCGCGTAGGGTTAGATTTCATCAAGGATTCATTAACTTTAATTGCTGTTAATAACACATCCATTTCTTTATTCCTATCTCGCTTTGCCCTAGCCGCCTGTTGAATAAAAAGACCTCTCACGAAAGCTTTATGAGTACACCACACCAATTCTGGAGTAGCAGATGGAGAGTTTATTTCAAAGAACTCTATCAAAGCTGCCCGTATGGAATCTTGAATGAGCTGAGAATTCAAAAGAAACGTGTTTAATTTCCATGGGGCTCTAGGAGGCAGACTATATTTTGCCTTCAGTGTTAAGGATATGGGGGCATGATCCGACCAGGTAATAACCCCAATGTCCGTTTTTTCAGAGTTTAATAAAATCTCTCTATCGACCAAGAAAAAAATCTATCCTGGAATACGCTGTATGAGGCGCCGAAAAAAAGGTGAAATCTCTTTCAGATGCATGTTGATAACGCCATACATCATGTAAATATTCCCCTGATACCAAAGATTCTATATCTAAACCTCTGCCCCTTCCTGGATTAGACCTATCCAATCTGTTATGCATAACCGTATTAAACTCCCCACAAATCAGCAAGCCACCCTGTTGCATAGTTTTAGCTTTAGTAAGAATTTTAGTAATAAATGGAATTTGTCGTTTATTAGGTGCATATAGAGAAACAATAGTGTACAGAACTGAATCCAATTTGCAGACCAGAATTATATATCTGCCTTGAGGGTCTATTAAAGACACAATATTTTCGAACAATACTGAGTTATTAATTGCAATAGTAACCCCTGCTTTTTTCACAGTATTAGTAGCTGAAATAATATTTGACAATTTTGGGTGTTTAACCCCTTAAGGACGCAGCCTAGTTTTGGCCTTAAGGCTCAGAGCCCATTTTTGAAAATCGGACATATTTCACTTTATGTGGTAATAACGTCGTAATGCTTAAACCTACCCAAGCAATTCTGATGTTTTCTCGTGACACATTGGACTTCATGTTCGTGGTAAAATTTGGTCGATATATTCAGTGTTTATTGGTGAAAAATTGCAAAATTTAGAGAAAATTTTGAAAAAATAGAATTTTTCAGAATTTAAATGCATCTGCTTGTAAAACAGACGGTTATACCACCCAAAATAGTTACTAGTTCACATTTCCCATATGTCTACTTTATATTGGCATCGTTTTTTGAACATTCTTTTATTTTTCTTGGAAGTTACAAGGCTTAGAACATAAACAGCAATTTCTCATATTTTTAAAAAAAATTCAAAAGCCTTTTTTTTAAGGTATCTCTTGAGTTCTGAAGTGGCTTTGAGGGGCCTATGTATTAGAAACCCTGATAAAACACCCCATTTAAAAAACTTGACCCCTCAAAGTATTCAAAACAGCATTTAGAAAGTTTTTTTAACCCTTCAGGCATTTCACAGGAATTAAAGCAAAGTGGAGGTGAAATTTGCAAATTTCATTTTTCTTGCTGAATTTAAATTTTATTCATTTTTTTTTCTGTAACAAAGAAGGTTTTACCAGACAAACACTACTAAATATGATTGTACAGATTCTGCAGTTTTTAGAAATGTCCCACATGTGGCTCTACTGCGCTCGTGGACTAAAACACAAGCCCTAGAAGCAAAGAAGCACCTAGTGCATTTTGAGTCCTCTTTTTTATTAGAATATATTTTAGGCAGCATGCCAGGTTTGAAGAGGTGTTGAGGTGCCAAAACAGTAGAAATCCCCCAATAGTGACCCCATTTTGGAAACTACACCCCTCAAGGAATTCATTTATGGTTGTTGTTACCATTTTGACCACAAAGTTTTTTCACAGCACGTATTTGAATTGGGCTGTGAAATGAAAAAAATGTCATTTTTTCAAATAAAATGTCATTTGTGATCAAAATTTCTTATTTTCACAGGGAACAAAATACCCAATTTTGTTGCCCAATTTGTCCTTAGTGTGGCAATACCCCATTTGTGGTGATAAACTGCCGTTTGGGCTCATGGGAGGCCTCAGAAGGGAAGGAGCGCTGTGTGTTCTTTGGAGTGCAGATTTTGCTGGTTTGGTTTTCGGGTGCCATGTCACATTTGCAAAGCCCCAGAGGTATCAAAGCAATGGAAACCCACCAGAAGTGACCCCATTTTGGAAACTACACCCCTCAAGGAATTCATTTATGGGTAATGTGACCATTTAGACTCCATAGTTTCTTCACAGAACTTATTTGAATTGGGCTGGGAATGAAATAAATATATATTTTTTCCAATAATATGTCATTTTAGCTCAAAAATTCTTATTTTCACAAGAAATAAAATACTCCGTTTTGTTGCCCAGTTTTTTCACAGCGCGTATTTGCATTGGGCTGTGAAATAAAGAAAAAATTAAATTTTTTCCAATAAGATGTCATTTTTTATCAAAATTTCTTATTTTCACAGGGAACAAAATTACCCATTTTGTTGCTCCATTTGTCATGAGTGCGGCAATACCCCATTTGTGCTGATAAACTGCTGTTTGGGCCCATGGGAGGGCTCAAAAGCAAAGGAGCGCTATTTTTTCTTTGGAGTCCAGATTTTGCTGGATTGGTTTTCGGGTGCCATGTCCCATTTGCAGAGCCCCAGAGGTATCAAAGCAATAGAAACCAACCACAAATGACCCGATTTTGGAAACTACACCCCTCAAGGAATTCATTTATGTGTGTTGTGACCATTTTGACCCCTTAGTTTTTTCACAGAACTTATTTGAATTGGGCTGGGAATGAAAACAAAATTATTTTTTTCAAATAATATGTAGTTTTGGCTGAAAATTTCTTATTTTCACAAGAAACAAAATACCCCATTCTGTTGCGCAATTTGCTCTGAGTGCCGCAATACCCCATTTGTGGTGATAAACTGCCATTTGGGCCCATGGGAGGGCTCAGAAGGAAAGGACCACCATTTGGCCTACTGGGGATTTTCTAGTGCAAAGTCATGTATGCAGAAGCACCTGAGGTACCAGTACAGTTGAAACCCGCAAGAAGTGACCCCGTTTTAAAAACTACACCCTTGAGGCATTCATCTAGAGGTGTAGTGAGCATTTTGACCGGAGACCTACACCCCATAAACTGTAATGTGGGTTCTCCTGGGTACGGCAATACCCTACATGTGGCTGTTATCAGCTGCCTGGGCACACAGCAGGGCTCAGAGGGGAAAGACGAGGGGGGATAAGCTGTGCGGAGTGCATCAGGGTAAGTAAAATTGGGGTAAATTATAAACCAAGGGATGTATGATAAATTTTAAAACACTCTTTCATACAGAGCTGTGGTTATTCGGGACATGTGTCACATTGATATATTGTGTCATCCCTTATCCCCCTCTTATAGCAGACTTTGCACCTCTTTTTACTTTTTCCCTTCTTGCCAGTTTGGGGAACTTCTCCTGGAAAGTGTTGCCGCCCTGGTACGATGCGTGTGGCCCTGCTTCTAGAAGTACTGGGTGCCCCCCCTTCTTGGTCCCTAAAGATTAGGTTCTTGATAATCACCTCTTGAAATTCCAGGAAAGTTCCCGTCTGGCCTGCACATCGACGTAGCACGTACGCATTGTACAAAGCCATCTGTATGATGTGCACGGCCAGCTTCTTATACCACATAACATGGCGCTGTAGGGCTTCAGGGCTTGATCTTACAAGTCCACCCCTCCCATGTACCTATTGTAGTCCAGGATGCAGTCTGGTTTGGGGGTGGCCTTTCCTTCATATATCCTAAACCTTTAGGTATACCCTGATGCACTCGTGCACAGCTTAGACATCTTCACGCCATACCTTGCCCTCTTACCCGGCCTCTACTCGCGGAATTGAACCCTCCCTCTAAAATGTACCAGGGACTCATCAATAGAAATACACTTCTCGGGGGTGAATGCTTGGGAAAACCGGGCACTGAAACGGTCTAATAGGGGTCTCCGTTTATACAAACGGTCAAAACTGGGGTCATCTCGAGGTGGGCACGGCTCATTATCAGTATAATGTAAGAAGCGAAGTATTGCCTAATTTATTTATTTTTTTAGGTTACAGTTCAGTTCTGAAGTTGCTTTGAGGGGCCCATATATTAGAAACCCCTATCAAACACCCCATTTTAGAAACTAGACCCCTCAAAGTATTCACAACAGCATTTAGAAAGTTTATGAACCCTTTAGGTGTTTCACAGAAATTTAGAGCAAAGTAGAGGTGAAGTTTACATTTTTTTTTTGTCAGAAAATCCTCTTTATACCATTTTTTTTACAACACAAAACGATTTATCAGAGAAACGCAACGTAATACGTATTGCCCAGATTCTGCAGTTTAGAGAAATATCCCACATGTGGCCCTCGGGCGGTAATGGACTGAAGCACCGGCCTCAGAAGCAAAGGAGCACCTAGTGGATTTTGAGGCCTCTTTTTTATTAGGCACCATGTCCGGTTTGAAGAGGTCTTGTGGTGCCAAAACATTGGAAACCCCCCAAAAGTTACCCCAATTTGGAAACTAGACCCCTTGAGGAATCCATTGTAGTTTTCTTGGGGTGCATGCGGCTTTTTGATCAGTTTTTATTCTATTTTTAGGTGGCGTGGTGACTAAAAAACAGCAATTCTACTATTGTTTTTTTATTAAAAATTTTTTTACAGCGTTCACCGTGCGCTATAAATGACATATTCACTTTATTCTGCGTGGCGATACGATTACGGCGATACCAGATGTTTATAGGTTTTTTTTATGTCTTATGGCGTTTGCACAATAAAATACGTTTTGTAAAAAATCATTCACTTTTTTTGTTACCTTATTCTAAGAGCCAGAACTTTTTTATTTTTCCATCAATAAAGCCGTGCGAGGACTTATTTTTTGCGTAACGAACTGTAGTTTCGATCAGGACCATTTTTTGGTACATGCGACTTTTTGATCTCTTTTTATTCCATTTTTTGGGAGGTGAAGTGACCAAACAATTGTGATTGTGGTACGGTTTATTATTATTTTCTTTTACGGCGTTCACCGTGCGGGATAAATAACGAAACAATTTTGTAGTTCAGGCCGTTACGGACGCGGCGATACCAATTATGTATAGTTTATTTGTTTGTTTATATATTTTTATTAATAATAAATGACTGATAAGGGAAAAAGGGGGATTTTACTTTTAATACTTTGAAAACTTTTATTTTCTTATTTTTACACATCTTTTTTTAACTTTTTTTTAACTTTATTACTTTGTCCCACTAGGGGACTTGAGGGCAGGAGGCCCTGATCGCTATTCTAATACACTGCACTACATGCGTAGTGCAGTGTATTAGAGCTATCAGCTACTCACTGACGTTGACGTTGTCAGGACCCACTAGGCTTCCGTCTATGGCATAGCCTGACGCCATTGTTTGGTGTCCGGTTGCCATAGTCACCATCGCCGGCCGCTATCGTGTAGCAGGCCGGCGATGGCAGCTTAACCCCTAAAAAGCTGCGATCTCTATAGAACGCGGCTTTTAAGGGGTTAATCAGCGGGGACACAGCGATCGGTCCCCGCTGTAGGAGCTGTGACAGCTGCTGAACAAGACAGCAGCTGTCACAGCTCCTGTATGTGTCAGGAGGACGGCCGAAACGGCCGTTACTCCCGAGACGTACTATTAGGTCATGGAGCGCGAACGCTATAGTCACCATGACCTAATAGTACGTCCAGGAGCGGGAATGGGTTAAGGAGATGAGCATCTTTAGTACGTAAATGTGACTCTTGAATGCATAATACATCACACCTAGAATTGTTTGCTTCCTTCCATAACATAGACCGTTTATAAGGTGAGTTCAAACCATGTACATTGAGTGATACAAACTTAAGACCCATCATGACTACGTAGGATCATCTTGCGTATAGCAGTATTCGCAGCAGAGGGGAGGCCGAAAAATGACCATAAAACAAAGCAAACTTCATTGTAGAAACAAAACACTTTCCAATCTAGCAGATTGCTTTAGGCCTCATTCACGCGGCAGGGTTTCCCGGCCGGGTGCCGGCCGTTCATAAATCGGCCGGCACCCGGCTGCATTAGGAATAATAGACCCCTAATGGGGCTATTCACACGACCGATTTTTTGACGGCCGGAAAATCCGGCCGTCAAAAAATAGGACATGCTCTATCTTTGCCCGGACACCCGGCCGCCCGGCTCCCATAGAAGTCTATGGGGCCGGGTATTACACGGCCATCACCGGAATGTGTTCCGAGTGATGGCCGGGTTTCCCGGCGCTTGCGCTCTATCTCCTCCTCCTCACAGCGCAGAGTGCATGTGAGGAGGAGGAGTTGATGCCATTCTGACGAATGGCATCGCTGTACACTGTGTTGCAGGGCCGGGGTGTACAGCAGGTGGAGGGAGCGCTGCGCTGGCTCCCTTCCCCTGCTTGTTAAAAGCACCCTGGCTCGGCGACACCTTCGATGGCGCCGCTAGTAGTAGTAGCAGCAGCTGCTGTTGCTGCGGCTGCTACTACTGTAGCGACGCCACTATAGCAGAGCAGGGAGGTATCTCCCCGCTCTGCTATGTGCTAGCCGCACTTTAGCTCCTTGAAGGAGCGGAATCCCCGTGTTTTCGGGGATTCCGCTCCTGGACAGAGCGCTTGATGTCTCTGTCCATATCTGGGCAGTGACATCAGGGGAAACTCCTGAAGCGGAATCCCCGAACACATGGGGATTCCCCTTCAGGAGCTGCCGCTGATGTCACTGTCCGGATCTGCCCGGCCCGGCACGGATGCATAACTTTATGCAAACCGGCCGGGCAAAATGGCCGATTTTACCGGCCGACACTCGGGCTCGGGAACGACCCGGTCGTGTGAATCCCGCCTAAATGACACAACAACATAATATTTCCCTCTTTCAGGGAAAAATAGGAGGCAACGTCAGTAGGACCTGCCTTTCCCGAAGTAGATGTGAGCTACCTCCACAATCTGCCCCCAAGAATACCTAGGACAAATGAAGCTCTTATACATTTAGCACAATATACTTATATATATATATATCAGTCTCCCGTTCTTTTCCTGGATCGGCGGATTTTTTCTGACCACAATGGGGTGATCACCTCCGGACGTAAATCTTCCCGGCGTCGAGGGCCCTGTGACGGTGAGGTAATAAGTCCCCATTCTTGAAGCAATTCCTTCGCTGCCTCAGGTGAGGTACACACATGTACACTATCATTCCTAGAGACAATAAGCTTCACCGGAAATCCCCATTTGTAGAGGATTCCTTTATCTCTTAAAATTTTAGTTAGAGGCATATACTCTCTACGTCTTAGCATAGTAGCTGCTGACAGGTCAGGATAAATCGCAATTTCTTTGAAGCGTTCCGGCAGTTCTGGAGAGCTTTTCAGAACACGGAGGAACTCCTCTTTAATATGGTAAAAATGGATCCTAGCGATGGAATCCCTCGGGAGATGTGGCGCGATATGTCGCGGTTTAGGAATTCTATGGATCCTATCTATAGTCATATCCAAGGTCGTTTTTTGAGGTAATACCACATTCAGGAGATCCGTTAGATATGGAGAAAGTTGATCCGGGGTCACCGATTCCGGAATACCCCGAATTCTTACATTGTTCCTGCGTGATCTGTCCTTAAGATCTAACACTTTGTTGGATAACCTCTGAACCTCCTCCTCTAGAGTTGAATTCGCATCTATTAGCAAATTATGCAATTTAGCAAAGGCTTCAAATTTATGTTCAATATGATCCGTGCGAGAGGCTATGGCAAGAATGTCAGTTTTCAGCTCCCCTACAATGCTTTTGAAATCGGACTGTAGAGAGTCTCTCAAGGAATTCAATAGCTTTTTAATTGTAGTTTCCGATACTGGATGTATATCGGAATCATCCCCCATATCGTTATTTAATGATTCTGCTCTGGAGGAAGATGCAGGAGACGAAGGAGGTAGTGATAGACGTCTCTTTGCTCCTGCCTGCCGAGACGGAAAAGTGGCAAAAAACTCTGTGAGTTTAGTAGGTTTGGATTTTTGATCTTTTTTCCTTGTAGTGCCGCCCATTAGGAACTTTGATGCACAAGGTGAATAAAGAAATAATAATAAATTTCCAAGGTGTGTAGGTATCTGTACTTTTAGGTATCTCAGTCAGATACTGGTGTTGTGGACCTGTACTGTATACCGTCTTGCAGAGTAAGGTGAGGGGAGGGGAAAATGGCGTCTGTTCCCGCCAATAGTGGGTTCTCCTCTCTCCTGTCTATGCTCTCTGTAGTGCAGTGAAGAGAAAACAAGGTGGAGGACTGCCTATGGAAGTCTGTATTTAAAGAGGCTCTGTCACCAGATTTTGCAACCCCTATCTGCTATTGCAGCAGATCGGCGCTGCAATGTAGATAAGGGTAACGTTTTTATTTTTAAAAAACAAGCATTTTTGGCCAAGTTATGACCATTTTTGTAGTTATGCAAATGAGGCTTGCAAAAGTCCAAGTGGGTGTGTTTAAAAGTAAAAGTCCAAGTGGGCGTGTATTATGTGCGTACATCGGGGCGTTTTTACTTTTACTAGCTGGGCGCTCTGATGAGAAGTATCATCCACTTCTCTTCAGAACGCCCAGCTTCTGGCAGTGCAGATCTGTGACGTCACTCACAGGTCCTGCATCGTGTCAGACGAGCGAGGACACATCGGCACCAGAGGCTTCAGTTGATTCTGCAGCAGCATCGGCGTTAGCAGGTAAGTCGATGTAGCTACTTACCTGCAAACGCTGATGCTGCTGCAGAATCATCTGTAGCCTCTGGTGCCAATGTGTCCTCGCTCGTCTGACACGATGCAGGACCTGTGAGTGACGTCACAGCGTGATCTGGCAGAAGCTGGGCGTTCTGAAGAGAAGTGGATGATACTTCTCATCAGAGCGCCCAGCTAGTAAAAGTAAACACGCCCCGATGTACGCACCTAATACACGCCCACTTGGACTTTTACTTTTAAACACACCCACTTGGACTTTTGCAAGCCTCATTTGCATAACTACAAAAATGGTCATAACTTGGCCAAAAATGCTCGTTTTTTAAAAATAAAAACGTTACTGTAATCTACATTGCAGCGCCTATCTGCTGCAATAGGAGATAGGGGTTGCAAAATCTGGTGACAGAGCCTCTTTAAGTTTTATCTCCTTTCAGTTTAGAGCAGAGCCCTGTGACATACCTCCGGAGAACTGGACGGTCAAGATGGCGAATCCTCTCCTCTAAACTGCTCCCCTCCGTTCTGACCTGCACCTTCAAGGCCAGTGACCCGGCATAAGCTGCGATGTCTCCCGTCCACACTGAAAACAACAGTTCCCTCGCAGCACACCAGGATTCAGGCAGTCAGCGACTCCTGATCTGCTGCTTGTGGTGTTTGTAGAGAAGCCTGAGTCCGGGTAGAAGCACCTCGTGGTTCCCCTCCTCCGAGTTGAGCCATTTCCAGAGCCGGACCAGTTCCTTTCCTTAGCTGACCACCCTTCTTCAAGTCGCCCACCAGACACAGGACGACGTCATCTACCGGGAGAACTATTAGGTACTGTTATGCAGGTTTATTTAAGACGTTTTGAGCTTCATAGCCACGGAGCTCCCGGTCACACGTCCGTCCTCATGCAGGTCCAGGCCACACCCCCGAAAGCAATGGTAATTCTAATGGAACCGTTGCTTTCCGTTTAACGTATTGATCCTCTCTTCCTCTGACGGAAGAGAGGTAAATGTATATTAATGCTAGTGTGAAAGAAGCCTTAGGGCCTGTTCACATCAGCGTTGGCTTCCCGTTCTGAGGATTCCGTCGGAAGTAACCCCGCAACGGAAAGTCAAACTGAAACCACAGCTTCCGTTACCGTCACCATTAGCGCAGTCGACTGCGCTATTGATTCCGTCACAAAAACGGAAACCTGCCGGAATGGTGACGAACGGAAACCATTAGCAATGTTTCCGTCACCATTGATTTCAATGGTGACTGAAACGGAAGCTGTGGTTTCAGTTTGACTTTCCGTTGCGGGGTTCACCCGACGGAAACCTCCTATGGAACCCCGAAACGGAAAGCCGACGCTGATGTGAACAGGCCCTAATCCTTCCCCATAAACCTGCCCCCGCTAATTAAAATAAATATATTATATAATGTATATAGCCCTGTAGCCGTCAGGTCAGCGGGACTGACTGATTCAGTGTCAGCGAGTCCTGCAGTATCGAGCTGTTACCGATCAAATCTAAGTTCATAACTTAGATGTGATCGGTAATAGGCGACCTAATGGATTCAGGTCTGAGCGCTATATACAGCTGCTCTGTATACAGGATACAAAGCAGCTGTATCTCAAAAAGTGAAAATCATTTTCAGTAAAAAGTAATTAAAACTTGCACCAATCGCATTAATAGATATCTTTATATATCATAGTGACATGTCCGAAGTTTTCATCGGTGGGGGACCGAGCACTGAGGCCCCCACCGATCGCTAAAACGAAGCAGCAGAAGTGCTCGGGTGAGCGCTGTGCCGCTTCATTTTTGATCGACTTTCAGCCGAGTGAGCGGTGTATGGACTCCTAGACTTTCTATTGAGCCTGTACACTGCTCCAAGGAAAGCCAAACAGAAATGGAGTGGCACACCGCTCACCCGAGCATTTCTGCTGCTTCGTTTTAGCGACTAGTGGGGGGTCTCAGTGTTCGGACCCCACTGATCAAAACTTCTGACATGTCAACAATTTTTTTAAAAATTGTTACACTTTAAAGAGAACCTTTCACCTGCCCACAGATTTGCATTTGAGTGCAGCATGTAATGGTCAGGGCTGCACAAACTCTGGGGCACTTTATATTTTTTTTCCTACCCTCTTTCCTTACTTAGATATCGGTGCAGTAATATTTGGCGCCCGATATTTAAATAACCCCATGAACTGCCAATGGGGCGGTAATTGGCAAGGGGACATGTAACATTGCTGTGACACTGCCCAATCCGCTACGGACAATGTCAACAGCAAGAGCTGGAGAGAGGAGATCATGTGCGCACGCACGCTCTCACTCTTCAGCTCTCGGCACGCAAGTACAAGACTGTGATCTCAGGTGAGAGATCAGTCTTGTCGTCCTTGTCTGCCGAGAGCTAAAGAGTGAGAGCGTGCGTGCGCGCACAGCTCCGATGCCATGGAACAGAAGAAGAAGAATTCACTTTTCTTCTCCTCTTGTGTCCTTAGTGGTGGCGGAGCTGCGCGCACGCGCTCTCTCTCCAGCTCTTGCTGTAACGCTGACCGTAGCTGATTGGACAGTGTCACAGCGATGTTACACGCCCCCTTGCCAATTACCTCCCCATTGACAGTTCATGGGGTTATTTAAATATCGGGCGCCAAATATTACAGCACTGATATATAAATAACGAAGGAGGCTATGAAAAAAATCTAAAGTGCCCCAGAGTTTGTGCAGCCCTCCCCATTACATGCTGAACTCAGCTGCACATGTATGGGGAGGTGAAAGGTTCTAGAAAGGTGTTATAATTTGATTTATTTTTTTATTTGATATGTTTTATTTTATGGGCCTAATTTTTCTAATTGTTTTAATATGTTTCCGAAGGTAGCTATTTATTCATATGTTTGTACGTCTGTGGGTGGGGGCAGCCAACTTTATTTTTATTTTTCATACTGCTAATTTTTGTTTTGCAGGTTCCGCTGGGCCATTTGGACTACGTCGTAGATTCGTTGGACTACTTCGCTGATTTAAGCTTTTCCTTTTTTTTAAATAAAATGGTTAAAGTGGATTGTGTGGAAGAGTTGTCATTTCAATAAAATAAATTTCTTTGTCTCTGTTTTTTAATACTTCATTACCGCCTTAGTAATGGCAGCTGTCTGATTGAGAGCGTCCATTACTAAGAAGGGGCTTAGTGTTAACCAGTAATAAGGCTATCACTAACCCCTATTATTACCCCGGTAACCAATGCCACCAGGAGTACCGGGAAGAGCTGGGTACGATCCAGCAGCCGACCGTCTGAAGAGAAGGGCGGGTACTGGTGTGGCTGCATGTTGGTACTATCAGGCTCGGAATGGCCAAAAACTATGGCCCTTCCCACCCTGGTAATGCTAGGCTGCTGCTGCTTTATTGTATCTGGCTGGTTATGACAAATGGAGGGGATCTCACGTAATTTTTTTTCTATTATTTATTTTTTTAAAAGACGTGGGGTTCCCGCTATACTGGATGTATATCGGAATCATCCCCCATATCGTTATTTAATGATTCTGCTCTGGAGGAAGATGCAGGAGACGAAGGAGGTAGTGATAGACGTCTCTTTGCTCCTGCCTGCCGAGACGGAAAAGTGGCAAAAAACTCTGTGAGTTTAGTAGGTTTGGATTTTTGATCTTTTTTCCTTGTAGTGCCGCCCATTAGGAACTTTGATGCACAAGGTGAATAAAGAAATAATAATAAATTTCCAAGGTGTGTAGGTATCTGTACTTTTAGGTATCTCAGTCAGATACTGGTGTTGTGGACCTGTACTGTATACCGTCTTGCAGAGTAAGGTGAGGGGAGGGGAAAATGGCGTCTGTTCCCGCCAATAGTGGGTTCTCCTCTCTCCTGTCTATGCTCTCTGTAGTGCAGTGAAGAGAAAACAAGGTGGAGGACTGCCTATGGAAGTCTGTATTTAAAGAGGCTCTGTCACCAGATTTTGCAACCCCTATCTGCTATTGCAGCAGATCGGCGCTGCAATGTAGATAAGGGTAACGTTTTTATTTTTAAAAAACGAGCATTTTTGGCCAAGTTATGACCATTTTTGTAGTTATGCAAATGAGGCTTGCAAAAGTCCAAGTGGGTGTGTTTAAAAGTAAAAGTCCAAGTGGGCGTGTATTATGTGCGTACATCGGGGCGTTTTTACTTTTACTAGCTGGGCGCTCTGATGAGAAGTATCATCCACTTCTCTTCAGAACGCCCAGCTTCTGGCAGTGCAGATCTGTGACGTCACTCACAGGTCCTGCATCGTGTCAGACGAGCGAGGACACATCGGCACCAGAGGCTTCAGTTGATTCTGCAGCAGCATCGGCGTTAGCAGGTAAGTCGATGTAGCTACTTACCTGCAAACGCTGATGCTGCTGCAGAATCATCTGTAGCCTCTGGTGCCAATGTGTCCTCGCTCGTCTGACACGATGCAGGACCTGTGAGTGACGTCACAGCGTGATCTGGCAGAAGCTGGGCGTTCTGAAGAGAAGTGGATGATACTTCTCATCAGAGCGCCCAGCTAGTAAAAGTAAACACGCCCCGATGTACGCACCTAATACACGCCCACTTGGACTTTTACTTTTAAACACACCCACTTGGACTTTTGCAAGCCTCATTTGCATAACTACAAAAATGGTCATAACTTGGCCAAAAATGCTCGTTTTTTAAAAATAAAAACGTTACTGTAATCTACATTGCAGCGCCTATCTGCTGCAATAGGAGATAGGGGTTGCAAAATCTGGTGACAGAGCCTCTTTAAGTTTTATCTCCTTTCAGTTTAGAGCAGAGCCCTGTGACATACCTCCGGAGAACTGGACGGTCAAGATGGCGAATCCTCTCCTCTAAACTGCTCCCCTCCGTTCTGACCTGCACCTTCAAGGCCAGTGACCCGGCATAAGCTGCGATGTCTCCCGTCCACACTGAAAACAACAGTTCCCTCGCAGCACACCAGGATTCAGGCAGTCAGCGACTCCTGATCTGCTGCTTGTGGTGTTTGTAGAGAAGCCTGAGTCCGGGTAGAAGCACCTCGTGGTTCCCCTCCTCCGAGTTGAGCCATTTCCAGAGCCGGACCAGTTCCTTTCCTTAGCTGACCACCCTTCTTCAAGTCGCCCACCAGACACAGGACGACGTCATCTACCGGGAGAACTATTAGGTACTGTTATGCAGGTTTATTTAAGCCGTTTTGAGCTTCATAGCCACGGAGCTCCCGGTCACACGTCCGTCCTCATGCAGGTCCAGGCCACACCCCCGAAAGCAATGGTAATTCTAATGGAACCGTTGCTTTCCGTTTAACGTATTGATCCTCTCTTCCTCTGACGGAAGAGAGGTAAATGTATATTAATGCTAGTGTGAAAGAAGCCTTAGGGCCTGTTCACATCAGCGTTGGCTTCCCGTTCTGAGGATTCCGTCGGAAGTAACCCCGCAACGGAAAGTCAAACTGAAACCACAGCTTCCGTTACCGTCACCATTAGCGCAGTCGACTGCGCTATTGATTCCGTCACAAAAACGGAAACCTGCCGGAATGGTGACGAACGGAAACCATTAGCAATGTTTCCGTCACCATTGATTTCAATGGTGACTGAAACGGAAGCTGTGGTTTCAGTTTGACTTTCCGTTGCGGGGTTCACCCGACGGAAACCTCCTATGGAACCCCGAAACGGAAAGCCGACGCTGATGTGAACAGGCCCTAATCCTTCCCCATAAACCTGCCCCCGCTAATTAAAATAAATATATTATATAATGTATATAGCCCTGTAGCCGTCAGGTCAGTGGGACTGACTGATTCAGTGTCAGCGAGTCCTGCAGTATCGAGCTGTTACCGATCACATCTAAGTTCATAACTTAGATGTGATCGGTAATAGGCGACCTAATGGATTCAGGTCTGAGCGCTATATACAGCTGCTCTGTATACAGGATACAAAGCAGCTGTATCTCAAAAAGTGCAAATCATTTTCAGTAAAAAGTAATTAAAACTTGCACCAATCGCATTAATAGATATCTTTATATATCATAGTGACATGTCCGAAGTTTTCATCGGTGGGGGACCGAGCACTGAGGCCCCCACCGATCGCTAAAACGAAGCAGCAGAAGTGCTCGGGTGAGCGCTGTGCCGCTTCATTTTTGATCGACTTTCAGCCGAGTGAGCGGTGTATGGACTCCTAGACTTTCTATTGAGCCTGTACACTGCTCCAAGGAAAGCCAAACAGAAATGGAGTGGCACACCGCTCACCCGAGCATTTCTGCTGCTTCGTTTTAGCGACTAGTGGGGGGTCTCAGTGTTCGGACCCCACTGATCAAAACTTCTGACATGTCAACAATTTTTTAAAAAATTGTTACACTTTAAAGAGAACCTTTCACCTGCCCACAGATTTGCATTTGAGTGCAGCATGTAATGGTCAGGGCTGCACAAACTCTGGGGCACTTTATATTTTTTTTCCTACCCTCTTTCCTTACTTAGATATCGGTGCAGTAATATTTGGCGCCCGATATTTAAATAACCCCATGAACTGCCAATGGGGCGGTAATTGGCAAGGGGACATGTAACATTGCTGTGACACTGCCCAATCCGCTACGGACAATGTCAACAGCAAGAGCTGGAGAGAGGAGATCATGTGCGCACGCACGCTCTCACTCTTCAGCTCTCGGCACGCAAGTACAAGACTGTGATCTCAGGTGAGAGATCAGTCTTGTCGTCCTTGTCTGCCGAGAGCTAAAGAGTGAGAGCGTGCGTGCGCGCACAGCTCCGATGCCATGGAACAGAAGAAGAAGAATTCACTTTTCTTCTCCTCTTGTGTCCTTAGTGGTGGCGGAGCTGCGCGCACGCGCTCTCTCTCCAGCTCTTGCTGTAACGCTGACCGTAGCTGATTGGACAGTGTCACAGCGATGTTACACGCCCCCTTGCCAATTACCTCCCCATTGACAGTTCATGGGGTTATTTAAATATCGGGCGCCAAATATTACAGCACTGATATATAAATAACGAAGGAGGCTATGAAAAAAATCTAAAGTGCCCCAGAGTTTGTGCAGCCCTCCCCATTACATGCTGAACTCAGCTGCACATGTATGGGGAGGTGAAAGGTTCTAGAAAGGTGTTATAATTTGATTTATTTTTTTATTTGATATGTTTTATTTTATGGGCCTAATTTTTCTAATTGTTTTAATATGTTTCCGAAGGTAGCTATTTATTCATATGTTTGTACGTCTGTGGGTGGGGGCAGCCAACTTTATTTTTATTTTTCATACTGCTAATTTTTGTTTTGCAGGTTCCGCTGGGCCATTTGGACTACGTCGTAGATTCGTTGGACTACTTCGCTGATTTAAGCTTTTTCTTTTTTTTAAATAAAATGGTTAAAGTGGATTGTGTGGAAGAGTTGTCATTTCAATAAAATAAATTTCTTTGTCTCTGTTTTTTAATACTTCATTACCGCCTTAGTAATGGCAGCTGTCTGATTGAGAGCGTCCATTACTAAGAAGGGGCTTAGTGTTAACCAGTAATAAGGCTATCACTAACCCCTATTATTACCCCGGTAACCAATGCCACCAGGAGTACCGGGAAGAGCTGGGTACGATCCAGCAGCCGACCGTCTGAAGAGAAGGGCGGGTACTGGTGTGGCTGCATGTTGGTACTATCAGGCTCGGAATGGCCAAAAACTATGGCCCTTCCCACCCTGGTAATGCTAGGCTGCTGCTGCTTTATTGTATCTGGCTGGTTATGACAAATGGAGGGGATCTCACGTAATTTTTTTTCTATTATTTATTTTTTTAAAAGACGTGGGGTTCCCGCTATTTTTCACAACCAGCCAGATACAATAAAGTAGCTGCAGCCTAGCATCCCCAGGGTGGGAAGGGCCATGTTTTTTATCCCTTCGCAGCCTGGTAAAACCAGCCTGTGGCCGCCCTGCTGCCTTACCGTCGCTTCAGATGGTCGGGTACTGGATCGTACTCCCCTCGCGGCAGTGAGAACCGGGGTAATAATAGGGGTTAGTGATAGCCTTTTTACTGGCTAACACTAAGCCCCTTCTTAGTAATGGATGCTCTCAATCAGACAGCAGCCATTACTAAGGCCATAATAAAGTATTAAAAAAAACAGACATAAGAAAAACTTTTATTGAAATCTAAACTCCCCCATGCAACCCTCTTTCACAATTTTTTTTTTTTTTTAAAAAGTAGATCATCGGAGTAGTCCAATGAATCTACGACGTAGTCCAAACACTCCAGCGGAACCTACCAAAAAAAGCAGTATAAAAATTTAAAAAACTTAAATTTGCCACAATAGTCACTCGATATAACTATACTGTAATCACTTATATGGTCTGCCAATATCTTGTGTATAACTGGCATCTACCTCTATAAGGTCACTATATGGTGGTAATATTGGTCTATATATAGTGTGATTTATTCACTAACAGTATGGTGGGTTTTTTTCTGACACAATGTTGTAGTAATATGTGATCATGGTTTGGTAGTTTTCTTCAGTAACCGTATGGAGGTATTATTCAGTAACAATATGGAGGTATTATTCAGTAACAGTATGGCGGTATTATTCAGTAACAGTATGGGGGTATTATTCAGTAACCGTATGGAGGTATTATTCAGTAACAGTATGGAGGTATTATTCAGTAACAGTATAAATGTATTATTCAGTAACAGTATGGGGGTATTATTCAGTAACAGTATGGGGGTATTATTCAGTAACAGTATGGGGGTATTATTCAGTAACAGTATGGAGGTATTATTCAGTAACAGTATGGGGGTATTATTCAGTAACAGTATGGGGGTATTATTCAGTAACAGTATGGGGGTATTATTCAGTAACAATATGGAGGTATTATTCAGTAACAGTATGGGGGTATTATTCAGTAACAGTATGGGGGTATTATTCAGTAACAGTATGGGAGTACTATTCAATAACAGTATGGGGGTATTATTCAGTAACAGTATGCGGGTATTATTCAGTAACAATATGGGGGTATTACAGTATGGGGGTATTATTTAGTAACAATATGGGGGTATTATTCAGTAACAGTATGGGGGTATTATTCAGTAACAGTATGGGGTATTATTCAGTAAAAGTATGGGGGTATTATTCAGTAACAGTATGGGGGTATTATTCAGTAACAGTATGGGAGTATTATTCAATAACAGTATGCGGGTATTATTCAGTAACAGTATGGGGGTATTATTCAGTAACAGTATGGGGGTATTATTCAGTAACAGTATGGGGGTATTATTCAGTAACAGTATGGAGGTATTATTCAGTAACAGTATGGGGGTATTATTCAGTAACAGTATGGGGGTATTATTCAGTAACAGTATGGAGGTATTATTCAGTAACAGTATGGGGGTATTATTCAGTAACAGTATGGGGGTATTATTCAGTAACAGTATGGGAGTACTATTCAATAACAGTATGGGGGTATTATTCAGTAACAGTATGGGGGTATTATTCAGTAACAGTATGGGGGTATTACAGTATGGGGGTATTATTTAGTAACAGTATGGGGGTATTATTCAGTAACAGTATGGGGGTATTATTCAGTAACAGTATGGGGTATTATTCAGTAACAGTATGGGGTTATTATTCAGTAACAGTATGGGGGTATTATTCAGTAACAGTATGGGGTATTATTCAGTAACAGTATGGGGGTATTATTCAGTAATAGTATGGGGGTATTATTTAGTAACAGTATAGGGGTATTATTCAATAAGAGTATGGGGGTATTCAGTAACAGTATGGGGTATTATTCAGTAACAGTATGGGGGTATTATTCATTAACAGTATGGGGTATTATTCAGTAACAGTATGGGGGTATTATTCAGTAACAGTATGGAGGTATTATTCAGTAACAGTATAAATGTATTATTCAGTAACAGTATGGGGGTATTATTCAGTAACAGTATGGGAGTATTATTCAATAACAGTATGGGGGTATTATTCAGTAACAATATGGGGGTATTATTCAGTAACAGTATGGGGGTATTATTCAGTAACAGTATGGGGTATTATTCAGTAACAGTATGGAGGTATTATTCATTAACAGTATGGGGGTATTATTCAGTAACAGTATGGGGGTATTATTCAGTAACAATATGGAGGTATTATTCAGTAACAGTATGGGGGTATTATTCAGTAACAGTATGGGGGTATTATTCAGTAACAGTATGGGAGTACTATTCAATAACAGTATGGGGGTATTATTCAGTAACAGTATGGGGGTATTATTCAGTAACAATATGGGGGTATTACAGTATGGGGGTATTATTTAGTAACAATATGGGGGTATTATTCAGTAACAGTATGGGGGTATTATTCAGTAACAGTATGGGGTATTATTCAGTAAAAGTATGGGGGTATTATTCAGTAACAGTATGGGGGTATTATTCAGTAACAGTATGGGAGTATTATTCAATAACAGTATGCGGGTATTATTCAGTAACAGTATGGGGGTATTATTCAGTAACAGTATGGGGGTATTATTCAGTAACAGTATGGGGGTATTATTCAGTAACAGTATGGAGGTATTATTCAGTAACAGTATGGGGGTATTATTCAGTAACAGTATGGGGGTATTATTCAGTAACAGTATGGAGGTATTATTCAGTAACAGTATGGGGGTATTATTCAGTAACAGTATGGGGGTATTATTCAGTAACAGTATGGGAGTACTATTCAATAACAGTATGGGGGTATTATTCAGTAACAGTATGGGGGTATTATTCAGTAACAGTATGGGGGTATTACAGTATGGGGGTATTATTTAGTAACAGTATGGGGGTATTATTCAGTAACAGTATGGGGGTATTATTCAGTAACAGTATGGGGTATTATTCAGTAACAGTATGGGGTTATTATTCAGCAACAGTATGGGGGTATTATTCAGTAACAGTATGGGGTATTATTCAGTAACAGTATGGGGGTATTATTCAGTAATAGTATGGGGGTATTATTTAGTAACAGTATAGGGGTATTATTCAATAAGAGTATGGGGGTATTCAGTAACAGTATGGGGTATTATTCAGTAACAGTATGGGGGTATTATTCATTAACAGTATGGGGTATTATTCAGTAACAGTATGGGGGTATTATTCAGTAACAGTATGGAGGTATTATTCAGTAACAGTATAAATGTATTATTCAGTAATTGTATGGGGGTATTATTCAGTAACTGTATGGGGGTATTATTCAGTAACAGTATGGGGGTATTATTCAGTAACAGTATGGGAGTATTATTCAATAACAGTATGGGGGTATTATTCAGTAACAGTATGGGGGTATTATTCAGTAACAGTATGGGGGTATTATTCAGTAACAGTATGGGGGTATTATTTAGTAACAATATGGGGGTATTATTCAGTAACAGTATGGGGGTATTATTCAGTAACAGTATGGGGGTATTATTCAGTAACAGTATGGGGGTATTATTCAGTAACAGTATGGGGGTATTATTCAATAACAGTATGGGGGTATTATTCAGTAACAATATGGGGGTATTCAGTAACAATATGGGGTATTATTCAGTAACAGTATGGGGGTATTATTCAGTAACAGTATGGGGGTATTATTCAGTAACAGTATGGGGTATTATTCAGTAACAGTATGGAGGTATTCAGTAACAGTATGGAGGTATTATTCAGTAACAGTATGGGGGTATTATTCAGTAACAGTATGGAGGTATTCAGTAACAGTATGGTGGTATTATTCAGTAACTGTATGGCGGTATTATTCAGTAACAGTATGGGGGTATTATTCAGTAACAGTATGGGGGTATTATTTAGTAACAGTATGGGAGTATTATTCAGTAACAGTATGGGGGTATTATTCAGTAACAGTATGGGGGTATTATTTAGTAACAGTATGGGGGTATTATTCAGTAACAGTATGGGGTATTATTCAATAACAGTATGGGGGTATTATTCAGTAACAATATGGAGGTATTATTCAGTAACAGTATGGGGGTATTATTCACTAACAGTATGGGGGTATTATTCAGTAACAGTATGGGAGTATTATTCAGTAACAGTATGGGAGTATTATTCAGTAACAGTATGGGATATTATTCAGTAACAGTATGGGGGTATTATTCAGTAACAGTATGGGGGTATTATTCAGTAACAGTATGGGGGTATTATTCAGTAACAGTATGGAGGTATTCAGTAACAGTATGGGGGTATTATTCAATAACAGTATGGAGGTATTATTCAGTAACAGTATGGGGGTATTATTCAGTAACAGTATGGGGTATTATTCAGTAACAGTATTGGGGGTATTATTGATAATGTTGGTCTTACAATCTATGTAAATTACTGTGGTGGGGGCTGTGTGGAAGTGTGACTGTGGCAGCACATGATCAGGCTAAGAGACAGTCTGCAGAGTGGCATGTGATGTACTTTGACATGTAGGTGATACTTACGTGTGGTATGTGGGCAGATAACTTGTGTACAGCCCAGGGCCTAAGATCATATAAATCCACCACTGTCATCGAGCCAGCACAGGCAGACCACAACAATACAGCAGGTAGAGCAAAGAAACCATCCCCGGACGTGCCGCTTCAAAACAGCGCTAAGCGCGATCCGTCCTGGACTGGCCTGTATGTAATTGCAGAGAGTGACGCCGCTAATGAGACTGGCTGCCGCGGAGAGATATGGGGCTGTGCAGGGCAGACTGTACTATTTGCACTGCACTGATTGGCAGTAAGAATAATTCTTTAAATATTTTCCATACTTCAAACAGCACTTTAAGGCTATGTTCACACTTTTTGCAGAGTTTTTTGCAGGAGGAAAATTCTGCCCAAAAATTCTGTTTGGGATTTTGAGGCAGATTTTGTCCTTCCTGCACGTAGTTTGGCGCGATTTTCACTGCGTTTTTCGCTCGCGGCCATTAAGTGCTACGGGCAAAAAACTAATCGAAATACCCTTTCTCTGCCTCCCATTGATGTCAATAGGAGGTCAGAGGCGTAAACTCGCGAAGATAGGGCATGTCCCTTCTTTCTCGGGAGGCATTTTCGGCCAGTTTTTGCCGAGTTTTGCGGAGCGGTTACCGCGCCCAAAAACTAGTCAAAATACTCAGTGTAAACAGGGCCTAACAAATAAACATCAAATGTTTTCCTATTTAATTTTTTTTATATATTGCGTGTTTGATGTGTAAAGCTAGGAATGAGAAAACTCTGATAGATTTGGGGGGTGGGGCGCCTTTTTATAGTTCGCCTTGTTGATTATGTATACAACAGGAAATTGTGATAAATACAGTAAAAAAACTGGAAAATAAAAATATGTGTGTGTGTGTGTGTGTGTGTGTGTGTGTGTGTGTGTGTGTGTGTGTGTGTGTGTGTGTGTGTGTGTGTGTGTGTGTGTGTGTGTGTGTGTATGATATATATATATATTAGTACACAAGAAAATAGCGACAGAACTCTGGGAATGCCAGTGGCACCTAAACACTAAATATAAATAAATATGCATTACTGCTGAATCTACTTACAATAGGGAGGTTTTCATCAAATTGTGTGAGCCCACCTGCCACTTGAGGGCGGATGGCCGCGCTGGGGATAGAGAGATGTTGGTTTGTTCAACGCGGGGTGGGTGACGTTTCGCTTCGAATCCAAGACTTTCTCAAGCTCAGAGAACGGTTGGGATGTGCTTGGGGGGGTTTGGATGTGGGGTGGGGGCGTTGCTTGGTCTGTTCACTATCTATCGATCTATCATCTATCTATCTATCTATCTATCTATCTGTCTCATATCTATCTATCTATCTATCTATCTATCTATCTATCTATCTATCTATCTATCTATCTATCTATCTATCTATCTATCTATCTATCTATCTATCTATCTATCTATCTATCTATCTATCTATCTATCTATCTATTTAGACACACAGTGCAACCTTTATTTTTCCAGAGCAGTGTAAGAAATTAAAGTTGAGCACTGTTTGGTTGCTGTGGGTAATGAGGCCATTTGCTAACAGCAGCCAATGTACTGTAAGCAGGTAGCCATGTATTGTATTGACCGGTGTGCCTGCCTATTCCCTCCATCCCACTTTTATACAGTGTTATTTTCTTATAAATTGCTTCTGTATTGGGACATATATCTACATATCTATATCTATCTCTATCTATCTATCTATCTATCTATCTATCTATCTATCTATCTATCTATCTATATATATATATATATATATATATATATATATATATATATATTAGTTATAAATGGTTTGTGTTTTACGTCTCATCTGTAACATCACATTATATACAGACAATGATGGTGTTGCCTTTTGTATATAGCAGAGGAGAACTTCCTGACTAGTTTCCCTACAGTGAATTGGATTGGCTGCATGGCCCTTTAAATAACTGCCGCAGCTGCTGAAGATGTTACGGAATGTTGTGAAAGTCGGCTCCGCCCCCACACGTTGTGACATCACTCACATTATATAAGGAGCCGCAGAGCTGACACTTAGTTGAGGGTTTTAGTTGTCAGTGGAGACATTTAGTGTTGGTGAGATATTTGGACTTTGTGAGGATTTGCAGTGTTGGAAAGAGATTTGGACTTTCTGAACATGATGAAGAACGGCGACGAGGAGGAGCTCCCAGATGAGATGTGGAGAAAGATGGTGGAGGAGGCTAAGCCGGCATTCCGGCCATCAAAGTATGCCAAAGTCTCTTTTCAGCCAATTCTGGAGACCATTCTAGAGGAGGATGAGGATGAGGAGGAAGCGGTTGAAGTGGAGGAGGTTCTATATATTGAGGAGAACATCAGCAGGCCCTTCGGTTGTCAGGTGAAGGAGGCCTGGCCAAGCATGGAGTCATTCATAAGTACAAGATGTTGGATTCCAAGATGTCTAAGAAGAAAGATCCGAAGCAACAAAAGCAGAGATGCAGAGAGCCGTCGTCCATCGCGGTTCCTTAGAGCCGTCTTCTGTTGTAACGTCAAGACATCAGAATAAGCGACCTATAATATCATTAAGATCATGATATCGGAGACCTTATAACATCAAAGGAAACAATTTCAACATCAACATTTACAACATAAGATCTATGATTTCCATCAGAAATATTACCACCAGATTGAATATCCTGATGTAAAATCTGCCGGGCTGGAGATTACAGTTACAATTTTCAAGGATTAAATTATTTAATTATTAATAATTATTCAGCTTAACAAAAACATTTGAAATAAAATAAAAATTAAAAAAAAAAAAATAGATTTTTCTCTCAATATTATTATTATTATTTTTTCTTAGGCAGCGCTCAGGTGACCATGAACTGTACCCACCTACCTATCTACTTTTTTCAAATGCTGCCAGCCTGCTTGGTTAGGGAAGAAAGATATTACCAGTAGAATACAAACATGTTATAAAGAGTTTAGGAAAATTCGTTTATAACTTCTTGCTGTCTGGCATACATGGATTTTTGCTTTTAAACTTTATGGCTCTGTATACATCCTTTGCATTTCTCTGAAGTGGAAGTGCCCCCTTTATTATACTGCATAAGGCCCCATACACATGACCGTATTTTTTCCCTCCTGTAAATACTGGCCGTAAATACGGGTCCTTTGTCAGGCCCCATGCACACGACCGTATTTTTTCCCTCCCGTAAATACTGGCGTAAATACGGGTCCTTTGTCACCCGTATTTATGGACCCATGCCCGTAAATATGGGTCTGTAGTCACCCGTATTGCACCCTTATTTACGGACCCGTTTTGTATGCTTCTCTTTACACATAGAGAGAGATATTGCACTGCACTAATCGACAGCCCCTTCTCTCTATCTAGCACTGATAGAGAGAAGGGGCTGCTGATCAGTTCTGGATAGAGAGAATGGGCAACCCCTTCCATCTATCCAGCACTGATCGCCAGCCCCTTCTCTCTATCCAGCTCTGATCGGCAGCCTCTTCTCTCTATCAGTGCTGGATAGAGAGAAGCTGCAGCCCTTTCGTGCAGAGATTCTGCAGCGGAATGCAGCGAAAGAAAGAAAAAGAAGTTCATACGTACCCCGGCCGTTGTCTTGGTGATGCGTCCCTCGTTTGACATCCAGTCCGACCTCCCTGGATGACGCGGCAGTCCATGTGACCGCTGCAGCCTGTGATTGGCTGCAGCGGTCACATGGGATGAAATGTTATCCCAGGAGGCCGGACTGGAGGAAGAAGCAGGGAGTTCTGGGTAAGTATGAACTTTTTTTTATTGCAGGTTTTTGAAGAAAGCATTAGAAAGCTATATCGTGAGCGCCGCGCATGGTACTCGCTGTGCAACGGTAGTCACTGTCCAGGGTGCTGAAAGAGTTACTGCCGATTAGTGCAGCCGCTTCTCTATATCCAGTACTGATCGTTTAACTCTTTCAGCACACTTGTCAGTGAATACCTCTGGACAGTAAGTACCATGCGTAGCAACGCTCCCGTAATTAGAGGTGCACACACATAGCCACCCGTAATTACGGGAGCCCCATAGACTTTTATCGGCCTGCCCGTGCCGTAATTACGGCCTGAAATAGGACATGTTCCATCAACGGCCCGGGCACCTTCCCGTAAGCAAACGGGAAGGTACCCGTGGCCAATAGAAGTCTATGGGCCCGTAATTACGGGCATTTTTACGGTCGTGTGCATGGGCATCATGTGTTTTTTAACCCGTACTTACAGACCCGTGCCCTTAAATACGGGTCCGTTGTCATCCGTATTCTACCCGTATTTACAAATCTGTACAAAAAGGGGGGCTGGAAATGTCACAATCATATCCAAACCCCTTAAAAGGGTCACATGATCGCTCAGACGCCATTTTCTCTTTTTTGCAAAAATTTAAATCCCCTGACGTCGCCTAGCAACTCTCCGAAGCCTGCCTATGTTTCGTAAGGTAGGTGTTTGGTTGGGAGCTAAGGGACCTCTCGTAAGAGAGGTAATTAGCCTAGGTACATAGGAGGAATAGAAGGGAGAGTCCTCGGACTCCCTGATCTCGCCCCCTGCCCGAGTTTTTCCAGGAGTGATGTGTCTCTGCTCCTGACCCTGTATGGACAGGAAGAAAAGTGGGGGGTGGGAGGCGCCTTTTAACCTCTGTCTTCCTGTCCCTATAGAGGTCAATAGGGCAACCTCCTGTGGTGCTGTCATGAGAGATGTACTGGAAATAAATGTATTGGTGTACGGACTCAATAGAAAGTCTATGAGCCCGTACTCCGATACATCGGCTTTCCGGAAAAAGCTGAACAGACACGAAGTGGCTGAGCGCTCACACGAGACCTTTAGCTGCTTCATTCTAGCGATTGGTGGGGGTCTCAGTGCTCGGAAGTTTGTCAAAAGTTTAGCTGCACTTTAAGGGGGGATTCACACGAGCGTGTATTCGGTCCGTGCGGGCCGCGTGGTTTTCACGCGGCACGCATGGACCAATACAAGTCTATGGGGCAGTACAGACAGTCCGTGCTTTTTGCGCAGCGTTTGTCTGCTGCGCAAAAAGCGCGACAGGTTCAATAACTCTGCGTATTTCGCGCATCAGGCACCCATTGAAGTCAATGGGTGCGTGAAAATTTTAGCGTGTCAAAAGTTTAGCTGCACTTTAAGTGTTACAGATTGTCCATTAATATCGAGGTGCTGTCCGTGTATGCAGGACAGGTCCTCCAGAGCCAGAGAAGCTATTTGCAGCCGCGCTCCACTCTGGCCAGAGATGAGGATCCTAAACCGAGAACCTCCTCTCTAGTACCTAAAAATTCACGAATGTTGTATTTGAAAATGGGTTTTCTAAAGTAGACAATTCCTTTAAAGGAAATATAAACCTATACAACCAAACATTGTATTGTTTTACATCACAGAAAATAAAAAAAGGAAACAACTTTGCAAATAGTGTCGATTGAAAATCCTACCGTTTAATGTACACAGCTCCTATGCAGGCCTATGTGGTTAAAAACTACAAACAAATCCTGTGTGGTCTGATCCCGCAGTCATGCTACTTTCCATCTGCACTACACTTTTTGATAACCTAGAGAATGTATATTATCAAGTAGGGAATAGATGGAAGGGAGTATGACTGCAGGGTGAAACTATACAAGGTTTGTTTGTAGTCTGTAACCATAGAGACACACAGGTCCGCAGAGGAGCTGCAGACACAAAACGCTAGGAGATTTTTAATCAACACTATTTGCAAAGTTCCTTCTTTTTTTTTTTTTTTTTTTTTAGGTGCATCAAACCAATAAAACACTTTGTTTCCAGGGTCAAATTAATCTTTGTATTATGAAAAGTTCTGCAACTTTCTAATATATTTTGGGGCACAAGCATTATGCCGGTGTTCTGTAGTATTTAGTTGGATAAATGTGCCTCTTTGGATTTCAATTCATCAAAATCTCTGTTTGCGGTTAGTGAGTGG
The DNA here is from genome assembly GCF_050947455.1 of Rhinoderma darwinii. Taxonomy (NCBI): domain Eukaryota; kingdom Metazoa; phylum Chordata; class Amphibia; order Anura; family Rhinodermatidae; genus Rhinoderma; species Rhinoderma darwinii. The sequence goes on along the minus strand of NC_134689.1, from coordinate 362,119,697 downwards.
AAACATTCAAGTTCGCATCCAGACACAAAACACGTGTCCTGATCATATACAGCTGACATAGATGGCCTGTTACAGTGTATCAGAGCTCGCTCTTGCAATGAGATCTGCTTCTGAGTCTGTTATATACAGTGAAGGAAATAAGTATTTGATCCCTTGCTGATTTTGTAAGTTTGCCCACTGTCAAAGACATGAACAGTCTAGAATTTTTAGGCTAGGTTAATTTTACCCGTGAGAGATAGATTATATAAAAAAAAAGAAAATCACATAGTCAAAATAATATATATTTATTTGCATTGTGCACAGAGAAATAAGTATTTGATCCCTTTGGCAAACAAGACTTAATACTTGGTGGCAAAACCCTTGTTGGCAAGCACAGCAGTCAGATGTTTTTTGTAGTTGATGATGAGGTTTGCACACATGTTAGATGGAATTTTGGCCCACTCCTCTTTGCAGATCATCTGTAAATCATTAAGATTTCGAGGCTGTCGCTTGGCAACTCGGATCTTCAGCTCCCTCCATAAGTTTTCGATGGGATTAAGGTCTGGAGACTGGTTAGGCCAATCCATGACCTTAATGTGCTTCTTTTTGAGCCACTCCTTTGTAGCCTTTGCTGTATGTTTCGGGTCATTGTCGTGCTGGAAGACCCAGCCACGAGCCATTTTTAATGTCCTGGTGGAGGGAAGGAGGTTGTCACTCAGGATTTGACGGTACATGGCTCCATCCATTCTCCCATTGATGCGGTGAAGTAGTCCTGTGCCTTTAGCAGAGAAACACCCCCAAAACATAATGTTTCCACCTCCATGCTTGACAGTGGGACGGTATTCTTTGGGTCATAGGCAGCATTTCTCTTCCTCCAAACACGGCGAGAAGAGTTAATGCCAAAGAGCTCAATTTTAGTCTCATCTGACCACAGCACCTTCTCCCAATCACTCTCAGAATCATCCAGATGTTCATTTGCAAACTTCAGACGGGCCTGTACATGTGCCTTCTTGAGCAGGGGGACCTTGCGGGCACTGCAGGATTTTAATCCATTACGGCGTAATGTGTTACCAATGGTTTTCTTGGTGACTGTGGACCCAGCTGCCTTGAGATCATTAACAAGTTCCCCCCTGTGTAGTTTTCAGCTGAGCTCTCACCTTCCTCAGGATCAAGGATACCCCACGAGGTGAGATTTTGCATGGAGCCCCAGATCGATGTCGATTGACAGTCATTTTGTATGTCTTCAATTTTCTTACTATTGCACCAACAGTTGTCTCCTTCTCACCCAGCGTCTTACTTATGGTTTTGTAGCCCATTCCAGCCTTGTGCAGGTCTATGATCTTGTCCCTGACATCCTTAGAAAGCTCTTTGGTCTTGCCCATGTTGTAGAGGTTAGAGTCAGACTGATTAATTGAGTCTGTGGACAGGAGTCTTTTATACAGGTGACCATGTAAGACAGCTGTCTTTAATGCAGGCACCAAGTTGATTTGGAGCGTGTAACTGGTCTGGAGGAGGCTGAACTCTTAATGGTTGGTAGGGGATCCAATACTTATTTCTCTGTGCACAATGCAAATAAATATATATAATTTTGACAATGTGATTTTCTTTTCTTTTTTTTATATAATCTATCTCTCACTGGTAAAATTAACCTAGCCTAAAAATTCTAGACTGTTCATGTCTTTGACAGTGGGCAAACGTACAAAATCAGCAAGGGATCAAATACTTATTTCCTTCACTGTATATGTGTCAGAACAGACTGCAAGGACCCATTATCCACGTTACCTGCCCAGGACCTTAACCATCCTTCTTTGAATTAACACACCAACACCTTCTTTATGGAAATGTGGAAGTGGCCACAGCTTTATTCTTATTTACAAACATCGGCATGAAGACATATATATATATATATATCTTTGTCTCTCCTTCTAATGAAATGCCGATGCTCCCTGTCTCCATCAGGCATGTAGGGTGCTACCTCCGTCTTCATCTGCCGTACTTTCCGCCAGCTGTGACATCTACGAAAAAACCAGAAAAAACGCCAGAACAAGAATATAACCGTAGAAAAAATTTTCAAAAAACAAAACCAACACCACCAGGGGAGGGAGGGAGTGTCTGCAAGGTATTCAACACCTGTACGTAAAAAAATAAAAAATTGCATATGTCCATTCATTGATAGCAAGCAGAGATCTTGAAAGTGATAGTAAATTAGGCTGTTGCGTTAATTGATTATGTATAAAACGGGAGGTGTGCTATAACTTTCCACGTAACTCTCTGTAGTGTATAATCTGACACCAGAGACAACTCACCAATGTGACGTAACTGCAACGTCTTCTTGATTATGGAAATCTTTGAATTGACGTGAAAACACAAATCATCCCGGTCCATCTCCTCGAAACACTGGAGAAAAGATGACAGCAAGCATGAGTCGTGCGGTGTGCGTTGTCGGAATGGGCATCAAGAAGGAGGATTGAGAGGGCAAAGTCAGGGTGAAGGGACAAAGAACCAAAAACAGAGCACCCAAAGGCCAGGCTTAGGCCCTGTTCACACAGTTTTTTTGCCTCTGAAACTGCGTCAGAAACCGTGAAAAAAAACGACCGAAATCGCCTCCCATTGATTTTCATGGGAGACGGAGGCGCTGGAAAAAGCGTCATGCCCTTTCTTCGGGCGTTTTCATCTCTGACCTCCTATTGACATCAATGAGAGGCATAGAAAAGTATTCGTCGCTGAGTTTTTTGCCCGCAGCCGAAAAACGCAGCAAACGGTGTGCAGGCAGGTCAAAATCAGATTTTTCTACCTGCAAACAACTCTGTGTGAACAGGGCCTTACTGTGGCTGAGGGTGGCATCACAGCTCTATTATATGGGGGAACTGTGAATAGCTCCATTATGGGGACACTCTGGCAACTTCTGTTATAGGAGCACTGTGGTTGCTCTATTATGGGACAACTGTGGTCTGCTCAATTAGAGGCGCATTCTGTGGCTGGCTTTATTTATGGGGGCACTATGACAAGCACTGTTATGGGGAGACTCTGGCAGGTTCTGTTATATAGGCACGCTGGCCGGCTCCATTATGGGGGAACTGGTTAGCACTATCACAGGTGCACACTATTGCTGCTTCTAAAATGGGGGCACCATGAAAAGAATGGTTATGGGCCAGGTTCTGTCATGTGGCTACTGTGGCTCCCCCTTCTATAGGAGAACTATGACTAATTCCAATATGAAGCCACTCTGGCAGGATCTATTATAGGAGCACTGTGGCTTTCTCTATTATGGGGGGGGGGGTGTAGTTGCCTCTATTATGGGGGAACTATGGCAGGTTCGGTTAGAAAAGGCACTGTAGCTCACTATTATTAACTATAATGGGGGCACTCTGGCACACTCTTATGGAGCACTGTGGCTTACTCTGATAGGCCTTATAAACACGAACATGTTTTACGTCCGTGATACGCGCGTGAAAATCACGCACGTCGCACGCACCTATGTAAGTCAATGGGGCCGTTCAGACAGTCCGTGATTTTCACGCAGCGTATGTCCGCTGCGTAAAACTCACGACATGTCCTATACTTGGCCGTTTTTCGCGCATCACGCACCCATTGAAGTCAAAGGGTGCGTGATAATCGCGCTCGGCACACGGAACAATTCGCGCAACAGTAGATAGCGAAATAAAGGAAAAAATAAAACCACCTCCTTAATTTCATTTTCGAAACTTTAAAACCGCGTGTCATAAGGATAGCTCCACACACAGCCCCCTGTAGATAGCGCCACACACAGCTCCCCTGTAGATAGCTCCACACACAGCCCCCCCTGTAGATAGCACCACACACAGCCCCCCTGTAGATAGCTCCACACACAGCCCCCCTGTAGATAGCTCCACACACAGCCCCCCTGTAGATAGCGCCGCACAAAGCCCCTCTGTAGATAGCTCCACACACAGCCCCCCCTGTAGATAGCGCCACACATTGCCCCCCTGTATATAGCTCCAGATACAGCCCCCCGATAGATTGCTCCACACAGCCCCCCTGTAGATAGCGCCACACATTGCCCCCCTGTATATAGCTCCAGATACAGCCCCCCTGTAGATTGCTCCACACAGCCCCACTGTAGATAGCTCCCTGTAGGTAGCGCAACACAACCCCCTTATAAGAGGTAGCCGGCCCTACTGCTGCCACTCTCCGCTCTGCTTTCACTCACCGTCAGAAGAAGGCAGGAGTCTTGCGGCGGTGTTTTCACTGGTGTCGATGCCGGCCCAGGAGTGGACCAGTCCAGTCACCTGACCTGTCACCTGACCGGTGAGGTCAGATGACAGGTCAGGTGACTCGACTGGTCCATTCCCATGCCGGCATCGATCCCAGTGAGAACACCGCCGCAAGACTCCTGCCTTCTTTTTTTATCGCTGCTGCAGACGTCTGGCATGTAGGGCGCCTGTCAGCAGCGATCAGCTGTTGATGCAGCGCCCAGCGGGACATTGTGCAGACCGCCCGGGACGACGGGACAGCGGTGAGAAACAGGGACAGGTCCCGCCGGATCTGGGATGGTTGGGTGGTATGGTACAGAGACCCCCAAACCAGACTGCATCCTGGACTACAATAGGTACATGCGTGGGGTGGACTTGTCAGATCAAGTCCTGAAGCTCTACAGCGCCATGCGGTGTGGTATAAGAAGCTGGCCGTGCACATCATACAGATGGTATTGTACAATGCGTACGTGCTACGTCGATGTGCAGGCCAGAGGGGAACTTTCCTGGAATTTCAAGAGGTGGTTATCAAGAACCTAATCTTTAGGGACCAAGAAGGGGGCACCCAGTACTTCTGGAAGCGGGGCCCCACACGCATCGTAACAGGGCAACACTTTCCAGGAGAAGTTCCCCAAACTGGCAAGAAGGGAAAAAGTCAAAAGAGGTGCAAAGTCTGCTATAAGAGGGAGATAAGGGAGGACACAATATATCAATGTGACACGTGTCACGAAAAACCAGTGCTCTGTATGAAAGTGTTTTCAAATTTATCATATATCCCTTTATTTTCAATCTACCCCAGTTTTACTTACCCTGATGCACTCCACACAGCTTATCCCCCTCATCTTTCCCCTCTGAGTCCTGCTGTGTGCCCATGCAGCTGATAACAGCCACATTGACGGTATTGCTGTATCCGGGAGAACCCACATTATAGTTTATGGGGTGTATGTCTCCGGTGGCGCATGCCGAGCACAATATATCGGACACTGAAATGGCATATATGTACTGTATAGAATATTGTAAATCTCACTCTGAACCATCTGCTGCGCATTATCTTTTACACAATACCTGTGGGGTCAAAATGCTCGCTACACCTCTAGATGAATAGACAAAACAGATAAAAACAAGGACATTTAATCAAAAACACCGAAAAAGGCCATACTTACAAATGGACACAGCCAGGTCTGAAACGCTGATGAAGGCGAGTGAGCAGGTGCTTTAAATAATAATAGCCACTCCCACTAGTCTTGAGGGGAGTGGTATGTGGTGCATGGGATGTGTAGTAAGAAATAATAAATGAATAGTGTATGTGCAAGTGTAATAATGTGAGTGAAATATAGGGGGCAGTAATGAGTGAAGTGCCTAAAAAATAAATAAATGAATAATGGGATGCAAGTGTGTGAAACATGGAGGAATAGTGTGTAAGTCATGAGGCGCAACGTGACTAGCCAGGTAGAAGCCTATTTGTGACGCCTTGATAATTCATAGAGCGGGCTACCCTGCTTGCTAGGCCAAACAACAACACACCATGCTCTCCCAGCATCAAAGACCTGGCTGTGTCCAAAAGAAGCGAATATAAGTAATAATGAAAAATACCTGGGGTATTAGTGATCATTTTGGCCAAAAGGACGCAAGCTCGCAATCCACGACAAGGATCCCCAGACTTGCGAGTCCCTAACGGGACTAACCTCTAGATGAATGCCTTAAGGGGTGTCGTTTTTAAAACGGGGTCACTTCTCGGGGGTTTCAACTGTACTGGTAAATCAGGGGCTTCTGCATACATGACTTCGCACCAGAAAATCCCCAGTAGGCCAAATGGTGGTCCTTTCCTTCTGAAACCTCCCATGGGCTCAAACGGCAGTTTATCACCACAAATGGAGTATTGCCGCACTCAGGACAAATTGGGCAACAAAATGGGGTATTTTATTGCTTGTGAAAATATGAAATTTTGAGCCAAAACTACATCTTATTGGAAAAAAATTACATTTTTTTTTTAAATTCACAGCCCAATTCAAATACATTCTGTGAAAAAACTGTTGGATCTAAATTGACACAATACCCATAAATGAATTCCTTGAGGGGTGTAATTTCCAAAATGGGGTCACTTCTGGTGGATTTCCATTGCTTTGATACCTCTGGGACTCTGCAAATGCGACATAACACCCAAAAACCAATCCAGCAAGAACACATAGAGCTCCTTTCCTTCTGAGCCCTCCCATGGGCCCAAACGGCAGTTTATCACCACAAATGGGGTATTGCCGCACTCATGACAAATGGAGCAACAAAATGGGTAATTTTGTTCCCTGTGAAAATAAGAAATTTTGATAAAAAATGACATCTTATTGGAAAAAATTTAATTTTTTCTTTATTTCACAGCCCAATGCAAATACGCGCTGTGAAAAAACTGTGGGGTCAAAATGGTAACAACAACAATAAACTAATTCCTTGAGGGGTGCAGTTTCCAAAATGTGGTCACTTTTGGGGATTCCTACTTTTTTGGTAACTCAACACCTCTTCAAACCTGGCATGCTGCCTAAAATATATTCTAATAAAAAAAAAAAGAGGCCCCAAAATGCACTAGGTGCTTCTTTGTTTCTGGGGCTTGTGTTTTAGTCCACGAGCACACTAGAGCCACATGTGGGACTTTTCTAAAAACTGCAGAATCTGGACAACACATATTTAATAGTGTTTCTCTGGTAAAGCATTCTGTGCTACAGAAAAAAATTGAATAAAATTGAAATTCAGCAAAAAAAATGAAATTTGCAAATTTCACCTCCACTTTGCTTTAATTCCAGTGAAATGCCTAAAGGGTTAAAAAAAACTTTCTAAATGCTGTTTTGAAAACTTTGAGGGGTCTAGTTTTTAAAATGGGGTGTTTTATGTGGGTTTCTAATACATAGGCCCCTCAAAGCCACTTTAGAACTGAACAGGTATCTTAAAAATAAGGCTTTTGACATTTTCTTAAAAATATGAGAAATTGCTGTTTATGTTCTAAGCCTTGTAACGTCCAAGAAAAATAATAGAATGTTCAAAAAACAATGCCAATCTAAAGTAGACTTATAGAAATGTGAACTAGTAACTATTTTGGGGGGTATACCCATCTGTTTTACAATTAAAATTCAGAAAAATGCTATTTTTTCAACATTTTCTCTAAATTTTGCCATTTTTCACAAATAAACACTGAATATATCGACCAAATTTTACCACTAACATAAAGCCCAATGTTTCACGAGCAAACAATCTCAGAATCGCTTGTATAGGTTTAAGCATTCCGACGTTATTACTACATAAAGTGAAATATGAGATTTGAAAAACGGGCTCTAAGCCTTAACCTCTACCCGCACGAGGACGTACAGTTACTGAGTTGTTTCCGGCGCACACTGTCGATGACAGTGTGCACCGGGAACTGGGAGGTCAGCTGTCGCCGACAGCTGACACTCCACTCTTGCCGGCCGGCGGTCCTTTGCCACTGATTTCGGCAAATTAACCCCTGAATTTTAGTGGTTTCTAGCATATCGGCAGACCCCAATCCAAAATCACGGGGTTTGCCGATAGTATGGCAAACTGAAGCCAAACAATGGCTTCTGTGTCTGCCATGGACGGAAGCCCATCAGGACCAACCTTCGTCTGGTCCTGATAGGCTTCCTGTCAGAGTGACAGTAAGTCACAGGTGTGCATCAGGAACTGGGAGATCAGCTGTCCCCGACAGCTGACACTCCAGTGTTGCCGATCAGCGGCTCATCGCCGCTGATTTCGGCAATTAACTCGATAAATGTGGTGCTCGATTGCGATCACCACATTTAGCGGGTTTGTAGCACATCAGCAGCCCCCATGCAATTGTGGGGGCTGCTGATGCTTGTGATGGCATCAGGAGGCCAGGCAACAGCCTCCGGGTCTGCCATGTATGGAAGCCTATGAGGACCAGCCCCTGGCGGTTCCTCGTAGACTTACTGTCAGAGTGACTGTGACATCACACTGACAGTTGGCATACATTACACTACCTAGGTAGTGTAATATATTCTAGCAGCGATCAGAGCCGCAGGTAAAAAAAATAAAGTGTAAAAAGTAAAAAAAGTTAATAAAAATGTTTTATAAAAGTGTAAAAAGTTTTTGTTTTCCTATAATAAGTCATTTATTATAGGAAAAAAATGAAAACGTTAAAAAAAAAACACATATTTGGTATTAACGCGTTCGTAACGACCCAAACTATAAAACTATAATGTTATTTTTTCCGCACGGTGAACGCCGCAAACAAAATAAATGGAAAACAATGTCAGCATCGCTATTTTTTGGTCACCATCCCTCTCAAGATATGGAATAAAAAGTGATCAAAAAGTCGCATTTACCCCAAAATAGTACCAATAACAACTACAACCTGTCCCGCAAAAAACAAGACCTCCCACAGCTTTTTTGACAAAAAAATAAAAAAGTTACGGCTCAGAATAGCGTGTCTCAGAAAATAAATTCTTTTATAGAAACTTAATTTTATTGTGCAAACGCTGCAAAACGTAAAAAAAAACTATACACATATGGTATTGCCGTAATCGTACCGACCGGCAGAATAAATTAAAATTTAATTTATTACGCACGGTGAACGCTGTAAGAAATAAAGTATTTAAAGCGCCAAAATCTTTTTTTTTTGGTCACCTTAGCTCTAAAAAAGATTCTGTGGTGTCAAAATGCTCACTATACCCCGAGAAAAATTCCTTGAGGGCTGTAGTTTCCAAAATAGGGTCACTTTTGGGGGGTTTCCACTGTTTTGGTCCCTCCGGGGCGTTGCAAACCCGACATTGCACTGAAAACCAATCCACCAAAATCTGCGCTCCAAAATCCAAAAGGCGCTCCTTCCCTCCTGAGCCCTGCTGTGGGTCCAAACATCAGTTTATGACCACATATGGGGTATTGCCGAAATCGGGGGAAATTTCTTTACAAATGTTGGGGTGCTCTTTCTCTTTTATTCCTTGTAATAATGAAAAAATTCTATGTTTCCACAGAAAAAAAGGTGATTCTTCACAGACTAATTCCCCTAAATTCTGCAAAAAAACTATGGGGTCAAAATGCTAACTATACCCCTAGAAAAATGCCTTGAGGGGTGTAGTTTCCAAAATGGGGTCACTTTTGGGGGGTTTCGACTGTTTAGGTGCCACAAGACCTCTTCAAACCTGACATGGTGCCTAAAATATATTCCTAAAAAAAGGAGGCCGCAAAATCTACTAGGTGCTCCTTTGCTTCTGAGGCCTGTGTTTCAGTCCATTAGGACACTAGGGCCACATGTGGGATATTTCTAAAATCTGCAGAATCTGGGCAATAAATATTGAGTTGCGTTTCCCTGGTGTTACAGATTTTTTTTTATTACAAATGAATTTCGGCAAAAAAAATGAAATTTGTAAATTTCACCTCTACTTTGCCTTAATTCCTGTGAAACGCCTAAAGGGTTAAGATACTTTCTGACTGTGGTTTTGAATAACTTGAGGGGTGCCGTTTTCAAAATGAAGTGATTTATGGGGACTTTCTAAAATATGAGAAATTGCTGCTATAGTTCTAAGCCTTGTAACGTCCTAGAAAAATAAAAGGACGTGAAAAAAAATGATGCAAACATAAAGTAGACATATGGGGGATGTTAACTAGTAACTATTTTGTGTGGTATTACTATCTGTTTCACAAGCAAATACATTTAAATTTAGAAAAATGCAAGTTTTACAAATTTTTGCTAAAATTTGACGTTTTTTACAAATAAATATTGAATTTATCGACCAAATTTTTTCACTAACATAAAGTACAATATGTCACGAGAAAAAAATCTCAGAATCGCTTGGATAGGCAAAAACATTCCGGAGTCATTACCACATAAAGTAACACGTCAGATTTGAAAAAATCATCTGTGCCCACAAGGCCAAAACAGGCTCAGTCCTGAAGGGGTTAAGGCCCAAACTAGGCTGCGTCCTTAATGGGTTAATGACCGAGCAATTTTTTACGTTTTTCCATCGTCGCATTCAAAGATCTATAACTTTTTTATATTTGCGTCGACATAGCTGTATAAGGACATATTTTTTTGTGGGACAAGTTGTATTTTATAATAGCACCGATTTGGGGTACATATAATTTTCTTGATTAACTTTTTAATATCTTTTTTAGTGGGGTACTGGAAAAAAAACAGAAATGTAGCAATTTTTTTTGCGTCTTAATTTTACGGCATTTACCGTGTGGTATAAATAACATAATAACTTTATTCAGCGGGTTGTTACGATTGCGACGATACCAAATTTATATGGATTTTTTTTATGTTTTCCTACTTTTACACAGTCAAAATTATTTGCTTTTGTGTCGCCATATCTTAAGAGCCATAAGTTTTGAATTTTTTGACCGATGCAGCTGTGTGAGGGCATTTTTATTGCGGGATGACTTGTAGTATTTATTGGTACCATTTTGGAATAGATGCGACTGTTTGATCTCTTTTTATCAAATTCTTTAGAAGGCAGGATGAACAGAAAACAGCAATTCTGGCGTTGTTTTTTATTATATTTTTTACGGCGTTCACCGTGCGGGTTAAATAATGTAATCATTTTATAGTTGGGTTCGTTACAGATGCGGCGATACCAGATATGAGTAACTTTCTACTTTGTTTCATAATAAAGTATTTTGTCAGGGGAAAAAGTGTTGTTTTTTTTTACTTGGGACATTTATTTCTTTATTTCAAACTTTGTTTAACTTTTTTTTACTTTATTTTTAGTCCCACTTGGGAACTTTACTGTGCAGACTTTTGATCGCTATTATAATACACGGTAATACTTCTGTATTGCAGAGTATTATTGCCGGTCAGTGTAAAACTGAGAGGCACCTGTTCGGTCATGCCTCTGGCATGGCCTAACAGGCAATTACTTAGGGCAGACCTGGGGGCCTTTGTTAGGCCCCGAGGCTGCCATAGAACCCATCGGTACCACGCGACGCACGCGGGGATGCCAGTGTGATGAGAGAGGGAGCCCCCTCCCTCTAAAATCACTCAGATGCGGCGCTCGCTATTGAGCGCCGCATCTGAGGGGTTAAATATGATCAGAGACCACTGCTAGTGGACTCCGATTGTTGCCCTGATGCCCGAGACTGTTACTAACAGCCGGAGCTTCAGCAGCACCTGGCACGATGCGGGGAAAGTTCTTCTGAAGTGCCGACGTGAAAAGGCGGCGCTTCAGAAGAACTACCCTGAGCGTCCGAGGTAAAAACACTATGCGCCTGTCATTAAGGGGTTAAGGAAACTCCTGTTTGTTGCTAAACTGTAAGTTGTAAGAAAGTGGCTCTCAAATAATCCCTTAGAAGTTAAAATATGGAAAAATAATGTTGAAAGTATAATAATATAACTTTTCATATTTCATCAAAAAAAAGTATGGGGAATCAGAATAATAACACATTGTGGGGAAAATGGGATTGAAGGAGTTGAAACAGGGACGGTCTTAGAGGGTGGGATTAAAAAATTATTTATTTAATGCTTGTTGATTATGTATACAACAGGAAAATGTGATAAATACAATAAAAAACCTGGAAAATAAAAATATATGTGTGTGTGTGTGTGTGTGTGTGTGTGTGTGTGTGTGTGTGTGTGTGTGTGTGTGTGTGTGTGTGTGTATGATATATATATATATATATATTAGTACACAAGAAAATAGCGACAGAACTCTGGGAATGCCAGTGGCACCTAAACACTAAATATAAATAAATATGCATTACTGCTGAATCTACTTACAATAGGGAGGTTTTCATCAAATTGTGTGAGTCCACCTGCCACTTGAGGGCGGGTGGCAGCACTGGGGATAGAGAGATGTTGGTTTGTTCACCGCGGGGTGGATGACATTTCGCTTCGCATCCAAGCCTTTATCAAGCTCAGAGAACGGTTGGGATGTGCTTGGGGGGTTCGGATGTGGGGTGGGGGCATTGCTTGTTCTGTTCACTTTGTGGTGGGTGGGCCGGCATCTCTCCGTCTTTGAGGTCTTGGTGCTGTTGCTTGTTCTCTGTCATTGCCGTCAGTTTTATACTAAGGAGTTGATTCATCCTTTCACTGGTAACATGCACATGGCCTGATATTCAGCTTGCTTTGAGTGCTGTTTTTCTTTCTTTCTTTCTTTCTTTCTTTCTTTCTATCTATCTATCTATCTATCTATTTTTTTTTTTTCAATTCAATTCAAAGAAGCTTTATTGGCAGGACCAAATACATATTAGCATTGCCAAAGCAAGTAAGAAGTAAGGGAATGAGGGATAGGGACTGAGGGATTGCGGGATAGGGACACATCTAGGGTCGGGGTTATACAAGTCCATGGCATATCATGTCTCTCTCAGTCTATGGCATGCAGTGACATATTGTGCCACTGTGCCAACTGTGGTTTCCTCTTCACCCAGCAGGATGTAGAGTTTCTCTTCCTCTTCCATGGAGCTGAAGTCCGGTAAGAGATCAGAGAGTCTCCTGAGGTGAGTGTCCCTCACTGCTGAGTATTTGGAGCAGTGTAGCAGGAAGTGGGCCTCATCCTCCACGGCCTCCTGGTCGCACTGTTGGCACAGTCGGCTCTCCCTGGGCTGGTAGGTTTGTCTGTGGCGCCCGGATTCGATGAGCAGGTTGTGGGCGCTCAGTCTGTAGCGGCTCAGGATCTGTCTGTCTCTGGGGTTTGGCAGTTTCTCCAGATATGGCGCCAGTTTATATTGTCTCTGTAGACTCCGGTATATTGTCAGTTTCTTGGATGTCTTTATGTCGTTCCTCCAGTCATTGATATACTCCTCTTGGCTCTCGTTTATTGTCTTCTTGATTTCGGCATTTGTGAGGCCGCGCTGAGTGACATTTTCTTCAGGCCGGGTCAGGGTGGGATGTTCTGGGGGGCCTGGTTTACCTGGGACCCCTTGGTGTAGCAAGGTATCTATCTATCTATCTATCTATCTATCTATCTATCTATCTATCTATCTATCTATCCATCTCTCTCTCTCTCTCTCTCTCTCTCTCGCTATCTATCTATCTATCTATCTATCTATCTATCTATCTATCTATCTGTCTGTCTGTCTGTCTGTCTGTCTGTCTGTCTGTCTGTCTGTCTGTCTATCTATCTATCTACAGAAACAAAAAAAGGATCCAGCAGCACCGGTTAAAGAGTGTGGGTGCAGGCCCCAGAGAGCAGACCAAAGCTCTCAATATCAACAGTGATCAAAAAAGTAGGCAGCACACCATCGGATTTAGTGAAAAAGAGGGTACTTTATTAACCCTAAGTGCGACGTTTCAGCTCTATCCACTAGAGCCTTTCTCAAGCAAATGACAAGTGGAACAACAGTGGTATAAAACAGGTTCACAATTGAAACAATTAATAACAGTAATCAAATACAAATCAGAACATACTGTATAGAGATGTAAATATAGTGTAAACAAATCAATAGTGATAAAATATCGATGCACATACAGACAAAGAGCAATAGTACACAAAGTGCTGAGGGATACACTAACGCATTAATGCATCTAATATGTGTAAATGGTGATAATATCCACACATGTGTACATAATCATGATCAAAACAAGTTAAAAACAAGGGGATATTACCTGGGGATGTTAGATCATACAGCCGCCATAGCGGCGTCCACGAGGCGCAACCGCGCATGCGCGGACATATGACTGAGGGCGAAGGTCACCCAAGACGAGTGACATACTCGGCGCATGCGCACTGCGCAACTAAGTGTATCGGCGCCATCTTAGGTACTGGCTGTAAAGAGGTAAAGGCAATTACTAGGTAACATGCCTAAAAATCAAACAGATACTGGTGAACCGAACGAGGACAAAGGTGGTAGACATAAAGGTCCACAGATATCAAGGACCCCGACATTTAGATAAGCTCTTATCCAGTAAGGGGAGACACCGTCCAGAATAAGCTAGAGGGAGGACAGGAGGACATAGATCAGCAGAACGCCGATCTCTGCCACTCTCATATAGGGAAAGCACTATCACAAATGCGTGTAAAAACACACAAATGCATATAAGCGCAATCCCAAAACCCCCCCAATAGCAACATGGGACGTGTAAAGGGAGCGAAACCGGAGAGCACTTATGTCCAAGACGGGTTATGGTCACATGGAAACATATATGTCAATGATCACCACCAGTCATCTCCGGACCCAGATTGCATAAATTTAATAAGACAGTACCATACAGCATAGCACCAGGATAATCAGTCATAAAAACGAAATAAAACAATGATCCAACCGATCCATATAAGTGATATCCCAAAAGATGAATCTTCATCTGGAAAAAGAGAAACAGAGTTAGTATATATTCAGTAAAACATTCTTGTCAAATATACGGAACAAGAGGTCAGAGCATACCACCCCTGGGACTCAATGTAAGGGGTCTACATCAGACCACCTAATGCGAAATCAACATTTAAACCCCTTGGTTTTAAAGTATCCAGTTTCCCAATCCATTGAAGTTCTCTTAGTTTCAGGAGTTTAGTCCTGTCACCGCCCCTTCTAGGTAGTGGAATGTGATCTAGAATCGTAAATCTAAGTTGCTGTTCGGAATGTCCAAGGTCGGAAAAATGTTTGGATACAGGAAGATCCACCCTCTTTTTCCTGATGGTATACCTATGTTGGTTGAGTCTGGTTTTTAAATCTAAAGTGGTCTCACCCACGTACAGAAGCTTACACGGACATTGCAATACATAAATAACAAAATCACTGTTACATGTTAAGTAATGTCTAATGTGAAATTGTTTACCTGTGCCAGGATGTTCAAAGATTTGCCCCTTACACATAAGGTTACAGTTGACACAGCACAAGCATGGATAACATCCAAGTCTCGGTTTGGATAGAAACATTTGTTTCTTGTTCTGATTTGTATTTGATTACTGTTATTAATTGTTTCAATTGTGAACCTGTTTTATACCACTGTTGTTCCACTTGTCATTTGCTTGAGAAAGGCTCTAGTGGATAGAGCTGAAACGTCGCACTTAGGGTTAATAAAGTACCCTCTTTTTCACTAAATCCGATGGTGTGCTGCCTACTTTTTTGATCACTATCTATCTATCTATCTATATAGACACACAGTGCAACCTTTATTTTTCCAGAGCAGTGTAAGAAATTAAAGTTGAGCACTGTTTGGTTGCTGTGGGTAATGAGGCCAGTTGCTAACAGCAGCCAATGTACTGTAAGCAGGTAGCCATGTATTGTATTGACCGGTGTGCCTGCCTATTCCCTCCATCCCACTTTTATACAGTGTTATTTCCTTATAAATTGCTTCTGTATTGGGACATATATCTACATATCTATATCTACATATCTATATATCTATGTATATATATATATATATATATATATATATACATATATATATTAGTTATAAATGATTTGTGTTTTACGTCTCATCTGTAACATCACATTATATACAGACAATGATGGTGTTGCCTTTTGTATATAGCAGAGGAGAACTTCCTGACTAGTTTCCCTACAGTGAATTGGATTGGCTGCATGGCCCTTTACATAACTGCCGCAGCTGCTGAAGATGTTACGGAATGTTGTGAAAGTCGGCTCCGCCCCCACACGTTGTGACATCACTCACATTATATAAGGAGCCGCAGAGCTGACACTTAGTTGAGGGTTTTAGTTGTCAGTGGAGACATTTAGTGTTGGTGAGATATTTGGACTTTGTGAGGATTTGTAGTGTTGGAAAGAGATTTGGACTTTCTGAACATGATGAAGAACGGCGACGAGGAGGAGCTCCCAGATGAGATGTGGAGAAAGATGGTGGAGGAGGCTAAGCCGGCATTCCGGCCATCAAAGTATGCCAAAGTCTCTTTTCAGCCAATTCTGGAGACCATTCTAGAGGAGGATGAGGAGGAAGCGGATGAAGTGGAGGAGGTTGTATATATTGAGGAGGAGAACATCAGCAGGCCCTTCGGTTGTCAGGTGAAGGAGGCCTGGCCAAGCATGGAGTCATTCATAAGTACAAGATGTTGGATTCCAAAATGTCTAAGAAGAAAGATCCGAAGCAACAAAAGCAGAGATGCAGGGAGCCGTCGTCCATCGCGGTTCCTTAGAGCCGTCTTCTGTTGTAACGTCAAGACATCAGAATAAGCGACCTATAATATCATTAAGATCATGATATCGGAGACCTTATAACATCAAAGGAAACAATTTCAACATCAACATTTCCAACATAAGATCTATGATTTCCATCAGAAATATTACCACCAGATTGAATATCCTGATGTAAAATCTGCCGGGCTGGAGATTACAGTCACAATTTTCCAGGATTAAATGATTTAATTATTAATAATTATTCAGCTTAACAAAAACATTTGAAATAAAATAAAAATTAAAAAAATTAAAAGTAAATAGATTTTTCTCTCAATATTATAATTTTTTTTTTTTCTTAGGCAGCACTCAGGTGACCATGAACTGTACCCACCTACCTATCTACTTTTTTCAAATGCTGCAGGTCTGCATGGTTAGGGAAGAAAGATATTACCAGTAGAATACAAACATGTTATAAAGAGTATAGGAAAATTCGTTTATAACTTCTTGCTGTCTGGCATACATGGATTTTTGCTTTTAAACTTTATGGCTCTGTATACATCCTTTGCATTTCTCTGAAGTGGAAGTGCCCCCTTTATTATACTGCATAAGGCCCCATACACATGACCGTATTTTTTCCCTCCCGTAAATACTGGCGTAAATGCGGGTCCTTTGTCACCCGTATTTATGGACCCATGCCCGTAAATACGGGTCCGTAGTCACCCGTATTCCACCCTTATTTACGGACCCGTTTTGTATGTTTCTCTTTACACGTAGAGAGAGATATTGCACTGCACTAATCGGCAGCCCCTTCTCTCTATCTAGCACTGATAGAGAGAAGGGGCTGCTGATCAGTTCTGGATAGAGAGAATGGGCAACCCCTTCCATCTATCCAGCACTGCTCACTGCTCACTGCTCACGGAGCATGCAGTTAGTGGGTTAGAACTGGAGGGTGAAGACATGGGTGAGCAGGATCAGGTAAGTAGCTGGGTTAATGTAGTTAGGGGCAGTAGAAAGGGGTCAAAGACAAGGAAGGCCGATCCGGTTTCTGGCATTAAAAGCAAAATTGCCAGGTTGGGTGATGATGCGAGGGTGTCAGTCTCAGAAAAGGCAGCCCTAGTGGATACTGATCTCCCTAACAGCCGGGAGAACAGCCCAGCTAGTAGTCGGTGGGATGGTAATGCAGGTAAGCCAAGACAATTGATAGTTGTAGGGGATTCTATAATCAGGAAGACGGATAGAATAATTTGTCGCCAAGACCGCCTCAACCGAATGGTTTGCTGTCTCCCTGGTGCCAGGGTTCGGCATGTGGTGGAACGGGTGGACAAATTGCTGGGAGGGGCTGGTGATGATCCAGCTGTTGTGGTCCATGTCGGTACCAACGACAGAATAAATGGTAGGTGGAGGAGCCTTAAGAATAATTTTAAAGAACTAGGCTACAAGCTGAAGGGAAGGACCTCCAAAGTAGTATTCTCAGGAATACTGCCTGTGCCATGCGCATCACAGGAAAGACAGCGGGAGCTCAGGGAGTTAAATGCATGGCTTAAGTCTTGGTGTAGAGGAGAAGGATTTGGGTTCCTAGAGCACTGGGCTGACTTTTCATTGGGGTACAAACTGTATTCTGCAGATGATTTGCACCTAAATGGAAGGGGGTCCGCTGTGCTGGGGGAGAGAATTCTAGCTGGGGTGGCGGAGTGTTTAAACTAGGGCTGAGGAGGGAGGCCAATGTAGGAAATAAAGGGGTAGTTAGGTTAGAGAGGGGTCAGACTATATTGGTGGGGGGAGAAACAGACGGTGGGGAGAGGACTAGGCAACAAGATAAGGAGATCCTTTCGTTACAAAACAGCAGTGAAAATAAAAAGGCCCAAATGTCAAATAATCACATTTCTGATAGTGAAAGTGAAACATTTAAAGGCATGCGTCCTGATGGGAACGGGTTTTCACCCACCCACCTACCTAGTAAGTATGGCCTTTTTGGTGGTTTTGATGATATCTATGTCCCATTTTTTCTGTTTGTGTTTTTAAATTAGGAACGTTAAGTTCTGGTTAGGGACTCGCAAGGCACTGGGGACCCTTGACGTTGGGTTGCGAGCTTTGCGTATTTTGGCCAAAATAACAACGAATACCCCATGTTTCATGGATATTTCTTACTACGTATACTACACATTTTTTCAGGACGCAGCCGGGTCTTATATGTTGGGAGGGCATGATGTGCTGGCGTTTGGTTTGGAATGCAGAGCAGCCCGCTTTAGCTAACACTAGCGGCGTTACAAATAGGCTGTTATTCGGCAAGATACACCATGCCTGACGACCAGCACATTATCCCTCCACGTATTACACATAGTACTGACACCCCATGTACTATTCACAGCACTGACCCCTATTCATCACATTTATTTATTTATTTATTTTTATTACATTATTATACAGTTCTGACACTTTCATACATACATATTTATTTTTTACCATCCATTCACACCCTAGCACTACACTGACACTCATTTATCGCACACCTTTGAGCACTTAGTTCGCCACTCACCTCAAGACTAGTGGGAGGGGCTATCACTATTTAATGCACACTCCTTCTGCAGCATTCTTTGACCCGTCTGCGTCCTGATGGGAACGGGTTTTCACCCACCCACCTACCTAGTAAGTATGGCCTTTTTGGTGGTTTTGAAGTTAAAGTGTATGTTCACAAATGCCAGAAGTCTAGCAAGCAAAATGGGGGAGCTGGAGGCCTTAATACTGGAAGAAGATATAGATATAGTTGGTGTTGCTGAAACATGGCTGGACTCTTCACATGACTAAGCTGTAAATCTACAGGGTTTTACACTGTTTCGGAAAGACAGGGCAAATAGGAAAGGTGGTGGTGTATGTCTGTATGTGAGAAGCGATATGAAGGTGAGTGTAAATGAGACATTAGAGGGTGAAGACTGTGAGGAGGTTGAAACCTTGTGGGTGGAATTACAAAGGGAAGTAAACACTGAAAAAATTACTTTTGGTGTAATCTATAGACCCCCCAATATAACTGAAGAGATAGAAGGTCAAATATATAAACAAATGGAGCGGGCTGCACAGGCGGGTACTGTTGTGATAATGGGAGATTTTGATTATCGGGATATTAATTGGTGTCATGGTTCGGCTTCAACTGCAAAGGGGAGACATTTCCTCAACCTGTTGCAGGAAAATTTTATGTGCCAGTTTGTGGAAGACCCGACTAGAGGTGAAACTCTGTTGGATCTGGTCATTTCTAATAATGCAGAGCTTGTTGGGAATGTCAATGTTCGTGAAAACCTCGGTAACAGTGATCACAATATAGTTACATTTTACCTATACTGTAAAAAACAAACGCAGGCTGGGAGGGCAAAAACATTTAATTTTAAGAAAGCCAATTTCCCCAGGATGAGGGCGGCAATTCAGGATATAGACTGGGAAGAACTAATGTCAAATAATGGGACAAATGATAAATGGGAGATTTTCAAATCTACTTTGAGTTATTATAGTGCAAAATGTATTCCTACAGGTAACAATTATAAACGACTAAAATTAAACCCCACATGGCTTACACCTTCTGTGAAAGGGGCAATACATGACAAAAAAAGGGCATTTAAAAAATACAAATCTGAGGGTACATCTGCAGCCTTTGTAAAATATAAAGAGCTTAATAAAATCTGTAAAAATGTAATAAAATCAGCAAAAATACAAAATGAAAGGCAGGTGGCCAAGGATAGTAAAACAAATCCTAAAAAATTCTTCAAGCATATAAATGCAAAAAAGCCCAGGTCTGAACATGTAGGACCCTTAGATAGTGGTAATGGGGAGTTGGTCACAGGGGATCAAGAGAAGGCAGAGTTACTAAATGGGTTCTTCCGCTCTGTATATACAACAGAAGAAGGAGCAGCTGATGTAGCCGGTGCCGGTGCTGTTAATATATCAGTTGATATACTGAATTGGATGAATGTAGATATGGTCCAAGCTAAATTAAATAAAATAAATGTACACAAGGACCCGGGACCAGATGGGTTACACCCTAGAGTTTTTAAAGAGCTTAGTTCAGTTATTTCTGTCCCCCTTTTCATAATATTTAGAGAGTCTCTCATGAGTGGTATAGTGCCAAGGGACTGGCGCAGGGCAAATGTGGTGCCTATTTTCAAAAAGGGCTCTAGGTCTTCGCCGGGTAATTATAGACCAGTAAGCTTAACATCAATTGTGGGGAAAATGTTTGAGGGGCTATTGAGGGACTATATACAGAATTATGTGACAATAAATAGTATTATAAGTGACAGCCAGCATGGTTTTACAAAGGACAGAAGCTGTCAAACCAACCTGATTTGTTTTTATGTAGAGGTAAGCAGAAGCCTAGACAGAGGGGCCGCTGTGGATATAGTGTTTTTGGACTTTGCAAAGGCATTTGACACTGTCCCTCATAGACATCTAATGGGTAAATTAAGGACTATAGGTTTAGAAAGTATAGTTTGTAATTGGATTGAGAATTGGCTCAAGGACCGTATCCAGAGAGTTGTGGTCAATGATTCCTACTCTGAATGGTCCCCAGTTATAAGTGGTGTACCCCAGGGTTCAGTGCTGGGACCACTATTATTCAACTTATTTATTAATGATATAGAGGATGGGATTAATAGCACTATTTCTATTTTTGCAGATGACACCAAGCTATGCAATATAGTTCAGACTATGGAAGATGTTTGTGAATTGCAGGCAGATTTAAACAAACTAAGTGTTTGGGCGTCCACTTGGCAAATGAAGTTTAATGTAGATAAATGTAAAGTTATGCATCTGGGTACGAAAAACCTGCAAGCATCATATGTCCTAGGGGGAGCTACACTGGGGCAGTCAATTGTTGAGAAGTATCTGGGTGTACTTGTAAATCATAAACTAAATTTCAGCATGCAGTGTCAATCAGCTGCTTCAAAGGCCAGCAAAATATTGTCGTGTATCAAAAGAGGCATGGACTCGCGGGACAGGGATGTAATATTACCACTTTACAAAGCATTAATGAGGCCTCATCTAGAATATGCAGTCCAGTTCTGGGCTCCAGTTCATAGAAAGGATGCCCTGGAGTTGGAAAAAATACAAAGAAGAGCAACGAAGCTAATAAGGGGCATGGAGAATCTAAGTTATGAGGAAAGATTAAAAGAACTAAACCTATTTAGCCTTGAGAAAAGACGACTAAGGGGGGACATGATTAACTTATATAAATATATGAATGGCGCATACAAAAAATATGGTGAAATCCTGTTCCATGTAAAACCCCCTCAAAAAACAAGGGGGCACTCCCTCCGTCTGGAGAAAAAAAGGTTCAACCTGCAGAGGCGACAAGCCTTCTTTACTGTGAGAACTGTGAATCTATGGAATAGCCTACCGCAGGAGCTGGTCGCAGCAGGGACAGTAGATGGCTTTAAAAAAGGCTTAGGTAATTTCCTAGAACAAAAAAATATTAACTGCTATGTGTAGAAATTTTTTACTTCCCATCCCACTTCCCCTTTCCCATCCCTTGGTTAAACTTGATGGACATGTGTCTTTTTTCAACCGTACAAACTATGTAACTATGTAACAAACTATGTAACTGATCGCCAGCCTCTTCTCTCTATCCAGCTCTGATCGGCAGCCTCTTCTCTCTATCAGTGCTGGATAGAGAGAAGCTGCAGCCCTTTCGTGCAGAGATTCCGCTGTGGAACGCAGCAAAAGAAAGAAAAAGATGTTCATATGTACCCCGGCCGTTGTCTTGGTGATGCGTCCCTCTTTTGACATCCGGTCCGACCTCCCTGGATGACGCGGCAGTCCATGTGACCGCTGCAGCCTGTGATTGGCGTCAGCGGTCACATGGGATGAAATGTTATCCCAGGAGGCCGGACTGGAGGAAGAAGCAGGGAGTTCTGGGTAAGTATGAACTTTTTTTTATTGCGGGTTTTTGAAGGAAGCATTCGAAATCTATATCGAGAGCGCCACGCCATGGTACTCGCTGGGCAGCGGTAGTCACTGTCCAGGGTGCTGAAAGAGTTACTGCCGATCAGTGCAGCCCCTTCTCTATATCCAGCACTGATCGTTTAACTCTTTCAGCACATTGGACAGTGACTACCTCTGGAGAGTGAGTACCATGCGTAGCAACGCTCCCGTAATTAGAGGTGCACACACATAGCCACCCGTAATTAGGGGAGCCCCATAGACTTTTATGGGCCTGCCCGTGCCGTAATTAAGGCCTGAAATAGGACATGTTCCATACTTTTCAACGGCCCGGGCACCTTCCCGTAAGCAAACGGGAAGGTACCCGTGGCCAATAGAAGTCTATGGGTCTGTAATTACGGGCATTTTTACGGTCGTGTGCATGGGCATCATGTGTTTTTTAACCCGTATTTACAGACCCGTGCCCGTAAATACGGGTCCGTTGTCATCCGTATTCTACCCGTATTTACAGATCCGTACAAAAAGGGGGGCTGGAAATGTCACAATCATATCCAAACCCCTTAAAAGGGTCATATGATCGCTCAGACGCCATTTTCTTTTTTTGCAAAAATTTAAATCTCCTGACGTCGCCTAGCAACGGTCTGAAGCCTGGCTTGGGAATCCCAACCCCGCACACTACCGGGACCCTGCCGAGGTTTCGTAAGGTAGGTGTTTGGTTGGGAGCTAAGGGACCTCTCGTAAGAGAGATAATTAGCCTAGGTACATAGGAGGAATAGAAGGGAGTGTCCACGGACTCCCTGATCTCGCCCCCTGCCCGAGTTTTTCCAGGAGTGATGTGTCTCTGCTCCTGACCCTGTAAGGACAGGAAGAAAAGTGGGGGGTGGGAGGCGCCTTTTAACCTCTGTCTTCCTGTCCCTATAGAGGTCAATAGGGCAACCTCCTGTGGTGCTGTCATGAGAGATGTACTGTAAATAAATGTATCAATGTACGGACTCAATAGAAAGTCTATGAGCCCGAACTCCGATACATCGGCTTTCTGGAAAAAGCTGAACAGACACGAAGCGGCTGAGCGCTCACACAAGACCTTTAGCTGCTTCATTCTAGCGATTGGTGGGGGTTTCAGTGCTCGGAAGTTTGTCAAAAGATTAGCTGCACTTTAAGTGTTACAGATTGTCCATTATTATCGAGGTGCTGTCCGTGTAATGCAGGACAGGTCCTCCAGAGCCAGAGAATCTCTTTGCAGCCGCGCTCCACTCTGGCCAGAGATGAGGATCCTAAACCGAGAACCACCTCTCTAGTACCTAAAAATTCACGAATGTTGTATTTGAAAATGGGTTTTCTAAAGTAGACAATTCCTTTAAAGGAAATATAAACCTATACAACCAAACATTGTATTGTTTTACATCACAGAAAATAAAAAAAGGAAACAACTTTGCAAATAGTGTCGATTGAAAATCATACCGTTTAATGTACACAGCTCCTATGCAGGCCTATGTGGTTAAAAACTACAAACAAATCCTGTGTGGTCTGATCCCGCAGTCATGCTACTTTCCATCTGCACTACCTACACTTTTTGATAACCTAGAGAATGTATATTATCAAGTAGGGAATAGATGGAAGGGAGTATGACTGCAGGGTGAAACTATACAAGGTTTGTTTGTAGTCTGTAACCATAGAGACACACAGGTCCGCAGAGGAGCTGCAGACACAAAACGCTAGGAGATTTTTAATCAACACTATTTGCAAAGTTCCTTCTTTTTTATTTTTTATTTTAGGTGCACCAAACCAATAAAAAACTTTGTTTCCAGGGTCAAATTAATCTTTGTATTACGAAAAGTTCTGCAACTTTCTAATATACTTTGGGGCACAAGCATTATGCCCGAGTTCTGTAGTATCTTGTTTGATAAATGTGCCCCTTTGGATTTCAATTCATCAAAATCTCTGCTTGCGGTTAGTGAGTGGAAACATTCCAGTTCACATCCAGACACAAAACACGTGTCCTGATCATATACAGCTGACATAGATGGCCTGTTACAGTGTATCAGAGCTCGCTCTTGCAATGAGATCTTCTTCTGGGTCTGTTATATATATGTGTCAGAACAGGTTTTCAACACCTGTACGTAAAAAAATAAAAAAGTGCATATTTCCATTCATTGATAGCAAGCAGAGATCTTGAAAGTGATGGTAAATTAGACTGTTGCGTTAATTGATTATGTATATAACGGGAGGTGTGCTCTAACATTTCACGTAACACTCTGTAGTGTATAATCTGACACCAGAGACAACTCACCAATGTGACGTAACTGCAACGTCTTGGAATGGCCATCAAGAAGGAGGATTGAGAGGAGAAAGTCAGGGTGAAGGGACAAAGAACCAAAAACAGAGCACCCGAAGGCCAGGCTTAGGCCTTGTTCACACAGTTTTTTTGCCGCAGAAACTTTGTCGGAAACCGTGGAAAAAACGTCCGAAATCGCCTCCCATTGATTTTAATGGGAGACGGAAGCGTTTTTTCCCACGGGCGGAAAAAAACGCTCGCTGGGAAAAGCGTTGTACCCTTTCTTTGGGCGTTTTCATCTCTGACCAACCCATTTACATCAATGGGAGGGAGAGAATAGTATTTGTCACTGCGTTTTTTGCCCGCAGCTGAAAAACGCAGCAAACGGCGTGCAGGCAGGTCAAAATCAGATTTTTCTACCTGCAAACAACTCTGTGTGAACAGGGTCTTACTGTGGCTGAGGGTGGCATCACAGCTCTATTATATGGGGGAACTGTGAATAGCTCCATTATGGGGACACTCTGGCAACTTCTGTTATAGGAGCACTGTGGTTGCTATATTATGGGACAACTGTGGTCTGCTCAATTAGAGGCGCAATCTGTGGCTGGCTTTATTTATGGGGGCACTATGACAAGCACTTTTATGGGGAGACTCTGGCAGGTTCTGTTATATAGTAAACCTACAAAGAACCTCAAAACAGGGTTAAGCAAAAAGGAGAATCCCCAATATGACTCAGAAACAACCTACAAAGCGCGAAAGCGCAAGGGACATAGTATCCCAATAGAATATGAAGATAACTACCATGAATAGTAAAAAATATACATCTTTATTATTACATAACGATACATGGTATTACAATAATAAATACAACAAGAATAACGGATCATATATCAAGAGGAATAGCAGTCAGGTACAGATGACAACATACCATGAGGGAAACAAGAGACAACCAAACTCAGAACACGTCCCAATACTAACATGCCATGCACACAAGTATAATATAATGCCAATAGGGTATAAAAAGTATATATATGTTAGGCTACATCTATAAAAAGAAATGCTGCCCGCTGCAAAATATGCATAGCAAATGCCCGCTACGGATCAACAGTGCAGATACAGGCAAAAATTACAGATATATGCCAGAAAAGATAAATGTGAAAACGGATATACCTGTGGACATGATGGCAGCACGGGACGTGGAGAGATGGCACAGGAACGCCTCGACGCACGTTTTGTCACTGCGCATCTCTAGACTGTCTGGATATCACAGATATTATATTTCAGGTTATGTCGTCTTTGTGTTACTTTTCCTATCTTGGGTATAACATTTGCTCATCACGGCAGCAGTTGCTGCAGGACAAACCAAAAGGCTGAGAACAATGAAAGTCAAGAGGGAGACCCTGTGGTGGATTACTTTTCAATTGACACGTAGCAGAGTTACATGATGGGGATTTTTTTTTCCCAGTTGTGTAACTCTGCTACCGGTCAATGGAAAAATCATCCACCAGAGCCCCCCTGTAGATTGCTCCACACATAGCCCCCCTGTACATAGCGCCAGACACAGCAACCCTGTAGATAGCTCCACACACAGCCCCCCTGTAGATAGCTCCACACACAGCTCCCCTGTAGATAGCTCCACACACAGCCCCCCTGTAGATAGCGCCAGACATAGCCGCCGTGTAGATAGCGCCAGACACAGCCCCCCTGTAGATAGCTCCACACACAGCCCCCTGTAGATAGCGTCAGACACAGCCCCCTGTAGATAACTCCACACACAGCCCCCCTGTACATAGCGCCAGACACAGCCCCCTGTAGATAGCGTCAGACACAGCCCCCTGTAGATAGCGCCACACACAGCCCCCTGTAGATAGCGCCACACACAGCACCCCTATATATAGCGCCACACACAGCACCCCTGTAGATAGCTCTACATACAGTCCCCCTGTAGGTGCCACATTGCTCCCAGAGCGGAGAGCGGTAGAGGTAGGCTTTATTAACACGACAGGGTTCCGAGTGTCGGACGATAAAAGCGGCCATTTTGGGCCGTTTTTCCCGGCCGTTTTGCATTCGTTCCGATTCTGTTCCGGGCCAAGTTGTCGTTTTTAAGGGCAGATTTTGACCCATTTTGCATCCGTTTTTTTCCCTGTCCGTTTTAAAATAGGATGAATTTCATTTCAATTTGTTGCCACACACAGCCCTCTGTAGATAATGCCACAGCCCCCCTGTAGGTAATACCACCCAGCCCCCTGTAAGTAATGCCACCCAGCCCCCTGTAGGTAATGCCACCCTGCCTCCTGCAGGTAATGCCACCCAGCCCCTGTAGGTAATGCCACACAGCCCCTTGTGGGTTGCACCCACCCCGCCCGCCTTCCAGGAGAAGTCACTGACTTCAATGTATGGACAGTGTGGTCACTCACTTCTTCTGTAGCGGAATCCCCAGCCACAGGGTCGGGGATTCCACTTCAGAAGTGAGTGACGTCGCTGTGTCCATATACAGTGAAGGAAATAAGTATTTGATCCCTTGCTGATTTTGTAAGTTTGCCCACTGTCAAAGACATGAACAGTCTAGAATTTTTAGGCTAGGTTAATATTACCAGTGAGATATAGATTATATTAAAAAAAAAACAGAAAATCACATAGTCAAAATTATATATATTTATTTGCATTGTGCACAGAGAAATAAGTATTTGATCCCCTACCAACCATTAAAAGTTCAGCCTCCTCCAGACCAGTTACACGCTCCAAATCAACTTGGTGCCTGCATTAAAGACAGCTGTCTTAAATGGTCACCTGTATAAAAGACTCCTGTCCACAGACTCAATTAATCAGTCTGACTCTAACCTCTACAATATGGGCAAGACCAAAGAGCTTTCTAAGGATGTCAGGGACAAGATCATAGACCTGCACAAGGCTGGAATGGGCTACAAAACCATAAGTAAGACGCTGGGTGAGAAGGAGACAACTGTTGGTGCAATAGTAAGAAAATGGAAGACATACAAAATGACTGTCAATCGACATCGATCTGGGGCTCCATGCAAAATCTCACCTCGTGGGGTATCCTTTATCCTGAGGAAGGTGAGAGCTCAGCCGAAAACTACACGGGGGGAACTTGTTAATGATCTCAAGGCAGCTGGGACCACAGTCACCAAGTAAACCATTGGTAACACATTACGCCGTAATGGATTAAAATCCTGCAGTGCCCGCAAGGTCCCCCTGCTCAAGAAGGCACATGTACAGGCCCGTCTGAAGTTTGCAAATGAACATCTGGATGATTCTGAGAGTGATTGGGAGAAGGTGCTGTGGTCAAATGAGACTAAAATTTAGCTCTTTGGCATTAACTCAACTCGCCGTGTTTGGAGGAAGAGAAATGCTGCCTATGACCCAAAGAACACCATCCCCACTGTCAAGCATGGAGGTGGAAACATTATGTTTTGGGGGTGTTTCTCTGCTAAGGGCACAGGACTACTTCACCGCATCAATGGGAGAATGGATGGAGCGATGTACCGTCAAATCCTAAGTGACAACCTCCTTCCCTCCACCAGGACATTAAAAATGGCTCGTGGCTGGGTTTTCCAGCACGACAATGACCCGAAACATACAGCCAAGGCAACAAAGGAGTGGCTCAAAAGGAAGCACATTAAGGTCATGGAGTGGCCTAGCCAGTCTCCAGACCTTAATCCCATCGAAAACTTATGGAGGGAGCTGAAGATCCGAGTTGCCAAGCGACAGCCTCGAAATCTTAATGATTTACAGATGATCTGCAAAGAAGAGTGGGCCAAAATTCCATCTAACATGTGTGCAAACCTCATCATCAACTACAAAAAAAGTCTGACTGCTGTGCGTGCCAACAAGGGTTTTGCCACCAAGTATTAAGTCTTGTTTGCCAAAGGGATCAAATACTTATTTCTCTGTGCACAATGCAAATAAATATATATAATTTTGACTATGTGATTTTCAGGTTTTTTTTTATATAATCTATCTCTCACTGGTAAAATTAACCTAGCCTAAAAATTCTAGACTGTTTATGTCTTTGACAGTGGGCAAACTTACAAAATCAGCAAGGGATCAAATACTTATTTCCTTCACTGTATGGACAGCGTAGTCACTCACTTCTCTTGTAGCGGAATCCCCAATCCCTGGCCAGGGATTGGGGATTCCGAATCCTACAGGGAGCAAAAAAAGACCCTCCTCCTCCTCACATGAACTCTGCACTGTGAGGAGGAGAGAGATCGCAAGCGACGGAAGACACGGCCGTCACTCGGGACACATCCGGTGATGGCCGTGTATTACCCGGCCCTATAGACTACTATGGGAGCCGGGCGGCCGGCCGAAAATAGGGCCTGTCCCATTTTTTGACGGCCAGGTTTCCCGGGCCGTCAAAAAAACGGTCGTGTGAATAGCCCCATCACTGACCGTCAGAAGAAGGCAGGAGTCTTGCAGCGGCTTTCTCACTGGTGTCGATGCTGGCCCGGGAGTGAACCAGTCCAGTCACCTGACCGGTGAGGTCAGATGACAGGTCAGTTGACAGGTCAGGTGACTGGACTGGTCCACTCATGGGCCGGCATCGATCCCAGTGAGAACACCCCCGCATGACTCCTGCCTTCTTCTGATCGATGCTGCAGTCAGCAGGAATCAGCTGTTCTGATGCAGCGCCCAGCGTGACATTTACAGACCGCCCGGGACGGCGGGAAAGCGGTGAGAAACCGGTATTGTCCCGCCGGATCCGGGACGGTTGGGTGGTATGCACCAGAAGTACCTTGTGCAGGGAAAGTTTGTGAATCCTTTGGTGCCCAACAGGTAACTTGTCATATAGTTCCTCTCTCTTGCCCAGCAAATCCTTCCCTGGTGTGCCAATTTTGCTGGTGGCGCACAATCCATGAGAAAATACGTGCCATTAACACAGACCTAAGGAGGAAATCTAGAATAATGCAGGACTGCAAGGACATTCACCAACTTAAAACCAACTTGCCATGTGCCTATTACCCTTTTATATTATCTGTAAATAAACCAAAGACACCTTGTATGGTAAAGTAGTAGGTTGGTGGGGAGAAAAGAGGATCTATATCGGCGCTGCTGTGTGGTCCAAGTCAGTGGAGAAACGAGTAGTCTCTTGTAATATTGATGAATATTTATTGCAGTAGCAACGCGTTTCGACGCCGAACTGGCGTCTTCATCAGGCATAAAAATTGTTTTAAAACAAGTCAGTATAAATACACAACACTGAGTAGTGATTGACCCAATTCAGATGGAGCAGAAGTTGACAAAAACCGCCAAAACCTTGTGGGTCAAAGTTCAAGATAAAAATAGGTAAATAACAGAGAAAACAGTGTGTAATGAGGTTAAGCATTAAAAACAAATGGTACGTGAATAAATACACAGTTAAAATGTACAACGGGGGATATGCTAAAAAGTAATACGTGTCACATCTGGATTTACGGCAGTAATGGGAGCGCACCCTTTTATTGAAAAATAGGGATGTGGATAACAAGGGTATAGTTCCCAACCGGTGTTGTAACCTTAGGGTAGCGGTGTTGTGTGTTTTTTTGTTTTTTTGTGATTTTAATATTTTGATAGTGTGTCGGTTTCAGCTCTTTTTAATGAGACGTTGTCAAGGAGATCGTATAAACTACGGCGGCCGGGAGGGACCAAAGTTAGGAGGTGGAGCGCATGTGGTGGAACGCATGGTGGCCCGCACGTTGACACGCAAATCGTGGGGG
Source organism: Rhinoderma darwinii (assembly GCF_050947455.1). Lineage (NCBI taxonomy): Eukaryota > Metazoa > Chordata > Amphibia > Anura > Rhinodermatidae > Rhinoderma > Rhinoderma darwinii. The sequence continues at coordinate 362,089,551 of NC_134689.1, read as the reverse complement.
TTCGTGTGGATGTAATAGGAAGGAAATAAGAAAATCAAACCAGTTGCTGGGGACATGTAGGTAAGGGAAAAAAATATAATAATATGTATATAGAGACGGGGACTTTATTAAAAAAAGTATGTATTTAGAAGGTTTATCACTAAGCACGGGTGCGTCTGGATCATAGCGTGGGGGGGGTCTCTTTCCCTGGGAAGAACTGCGGGACATTAAGTGTTCGGCCAAATGTTTATTCAATATTGATACGTTAGATGATAGTCTGTTGCTGAGGGGTTATCTAACTGAGTCCGTTAGTTTTGAGTTTCTGGATGTTGTCATCAAAGGCGACTGGTATATGTAAATAAGTTGGTGGGTGTTGTAAAGATATGTTGCTTCAGTTGTTTGATTATCAAAAACGGGAACATCGTGTGTTTCACTGGTAGTGTGTTTGCATCAAATAGATTAGCTAAAGGATCGAGCATGCATGAGGGATGGTTGATGTTGGTAGGGTTAGTCCAAAGCTGACTCCGAAATGTCGTTCAGGCCTCTTGGATGTAGTGTGTCCATTTTGAAGATCCAAAAGTTTTCCCGTTGTTTTAGTTTATTGAACCTATTTGGAACATCTGGATGGATGTGTTCTATAGGAGTAATACTGATTACATTAAATTGGCATTTATGTATCTGGGCAAAGTGGCGGGATACACTGTGTTTCAAGAAGCCGGTGTTAACATTGAAACGGTGGTTATTGACCCGGGTTCGCAGGCATTGGGTGGTCCTGCCAATGTATTGTAGTTGGCATGGGCATTCAATAAGATAAACGACGTATGAACTGCCGCAATTGAGGAATGTTCTGATTGGGAAAGATTCGTTGGTGACTGTGGATGTGTATGTGTGTTTGTTATTACCAATAATATTACAGCATAGGCAACGTGAGCGACCACATTTATACGACCCTTTCAGATCGGAGAGGAAATGCGTATTTGATGATACTTGCTTCTTGATTCTACTGGGGGCTAAAATGTTTTTAAGGGTTAGGGACCTCCTAAACGTGATACTGGGTTTGGCCGGAATCACGTCTTTCAGAAAGGGGTCACTCTTGATGATGTGCCAATGTTTTCCTAAAATCGCTCTGATTATTTTGTTTCCCTTGTTATATGTGGTGATGAAATTGGTGTTAAAGTTTTTACTGGGCCCGGAGTCTTTGGGGGGCGGATTTAGGCAGGAGTTTTGCGTTAATTCAGTGGCCTTAAGTCTTGCACCTTCTATTAGTTTTAGAGGGAAGTGTTTGTCTATGAAACGTTTTTCTAGTACATTGCACTCTTTTTGATAGTGGTTATCTGTGCTGCAGTTTTTCCTGATTCTCCTAAACTGGCCAAACGGTATGTTTATAAGCCACGGGCGGTAGTGGGCGCTTCTAAAATCGATGTAGCTATTAACATCTACTAGTTTGAAGTGAGTTTGTGTAATGAATTTGTTACTATCTCTATCATGGCTGATTGTGAGGTCGAGGAAGTCGATGGAAAAAGGGGAAAAAGTATGTGTGAAGGTTAATTCGTAGTTGTTGCTGTTGAGGTTCTCAATGAATCGAGAGGCTTCTTCGTTGCTCCCTCTCCAGACTATGAATAGGTCGTCTATATATCGTCTGTATAGTAATATATTACTCTTGAATGGATGGGGACCATGAATGTATGTATTTTCAAAGGCACCCATGTAGAGGTTTGCGTATGCTGGTGCAAAACGAGTGCCCATGGCACATCCTTTTACTTGATTGTAAAATTTATTGTTAAAACTAAAAGTGTTATGGTGGAGAATAAATCTGATGCAGTTGATTATAAATTGAACTTGTGACTCAGGGATTAAGGTGTTGGATAACAAGAATGATTCTGCTGTTTCAATGCCTTTGTTGTGAGGGATATTGCTGTACAGCGCAGTTACATCAGCTGTCAGAAAGCTAATTTGGGATGTGAGGGAATCAAAATTGAGGTTGTTCAAGTCTCTGATTAATTGTGTGGAGTCTTTTAGGTATGATGGTAGGGTGAGTACTAGTGGTTGGAGGTTAAGGTCGACAAAATGGGACAGGTTGCTGGTAAGGGAACCTATCCCAGATATGATCGGGCGTCCTGGGGGGTCTGAAAGTGACTTATGTATTTTGGGTAAGTGATACATAAAGGGCATGTTCGGAAAAGGGACGGACAGGAACGTTTTTTCTTTTTTGGTGATTAGACCATCAGCGGCAGCGGTTTCTATGAGGTTTTGGTATTCGGATATGTAGGTGGATAATGGGTTAGAGGCAAGTGTATGGTAGAATGAGGTGTCGCTCAGAATTCTTGTGGTTTCGCAGAGATATTTGGTTTTGTCTTGGATAACTATGCCTCCTCCCTTGTCTGCCGGGCGGATAACAATGTCGGCATTTTTTTGAAGAGTTTTCAAAGCTTTTCTTTCGTTTGGGGTTAAGTTGTCAGGGTAGTGTGCTGGTGTTTCGATTGACCTGAATTCGTTGTTGACCAGGGTGGAAAATGCTTCCAACATGGGACCCTGGTGATGGGTTGGGTAAAATGTTGATCTCGGCTGGACATCTACCGGGATGGCATTGGTAAAGGGACTGTTTGGGGGCTGTTCAGAATTGTTAACTGGAATGGTGATATGTTTGGCCATGGCAAAATGTCTTGTCAAGGTGAGTTTTCGTATGAATCTGTTGAGGTCCATGAACAGTTCGAAAGTATCAATTGATGATGTTGGGCAAAATGAAAGACCTTTGCTTAGTAAACTACATTCGTGAGTGTTTAATGTATAGGAGGATATGTTGAATATTTTTATTGGGGGACAAGGTTCCTCTTTTTGCTGAGGGATGGTTTGTTTGTTTGTTTCGGTTTTTTCCTCCTCTCCGTCCTCTGGGTCTGTAGCCAGCTTTCTTTTCGTGGAGATTTTTTGTAGCATAGAAAATAGGTTGGTGATCGTTTGGGCTTTCGGGCTCCTGATGAATGGCATTAGTGATTCCTCGCTCATGATTGTGGGAGTTAGAGGGGGCCTGACTAACTGTGAGGGGAGACCTAAAAAAGATGTTGCTGTGTAGGTGTAATCTAGGGCAGAGGTGGCTAGGTCTGTCTCAGTATTCGTGGTGGTGTACCTTTGAAGTAGATTTGAACCTTCTGGTGGCTGATGAAATATAATGTCGGGTGAATTCGTGTTGAGGGACTGGGGAGAGTTGTGGGTAGATAGTTGTAATATTATTGGTAATAACAAACACACATACACATCCACAGTCACCAACGAATCTTTCCCAATCAGAACATTCCTCAATTGCGGCAGTTCATACGTCGTTTATCTTATTGAATGCCCATGCCAACTACAATACATTGGCAGGACCACCCAATGCCTGCGAACCCGGGTCAATAACCACCGTTTCAATGTTAACACTGGCTTCTTGAAACACAGTGTATCCCGCCACTTTGCCCAGATACATAAATGCCAATTTAATGTAATCAGTATTACTCCTATAGAACACATCCATCCAGATGTTCCAAATAGGTTCAATAAACTAAAACAACGGGAAAACTTTTGGATCTTCAAAATGGACACACTACATCCAAGAGGCCTGAACGACATTTCGGAGTCAGCTTTGGACTAACCCTACCAACATCAACCATCCCTCATGCATGCTCGATCCTTTAGCTAATCTATTTGATGCAAACACACTACCAGTGAAACACACGATGTTCCCGTTTTTGATAATCAAACAACTGAAGCAACATATCTTTACAACACCCACCAACTTATTTACATATACCAGTCGCCTTTGACGACAACATCCAGAAACTCAAAACTAACGGACTCAGTTAGATAACCCCTCAGCAACAGACTATCATCTAACGTATCAATATTGTATAAACATTTGGCCGAACACTTAATGTCCCGCAGTTTTTCCCAGGGAAAGAGACCCCCCCCCACGCTATGATCCAGACGCACCCGTGCTTAGTGATAAACATTCTAAATACATACTTTTTTTAATAAAGTCCCCGTCTCTATATACATATTATTATATTTTTTTCCCTTACCTACATGTCCCCAGCAACTGGTTTGATTTTCTTATTTCCTTCCTATTACATCCACACGAACCCCCGCGATTTGCGTGTCAACGTGCGGGCCACCATGCGTTCCACCACATGCGCTCCACCTCCTAACTTTGGTCCCTCCCGGCCGCCGTAGTTTATACGATCTCCTTGACAACGTCTCATTAAAAAGAGCTGAAACCGACACACTATCAAAATATTAAAATCACAAAAAAACACACAACACCGCTACCCTAAGGTTACAACACCGGTTGGGAACTATACCCTTGTTATCCACATCCCTATTTTTCAATAAAAGGGTGCGCTCCCATTACTGCCGTAAATCCAGATGTGACACGTATTACTTTTTAGCATATCCCCCGTTGTACATTTTAACTGTGTATTTATTCACGTACCATTTGTTTTTAATGCTTAACCTCATTACACACTGTTTTCTCTGTTATTTACCTATTTTTATCTTGAACTTTGACCCACAAGGTTTTGGCGGTTTTTGTCAACTTCTGCTCCATCTGAATTGGGCCAATCACTACTCAGTGTTGTGTATTTATACTGACTTGTTTTAAAACAATTTTTATGCCTGATGAAGACGCCAGTTCGGCGTCGAAACGCGTTGCTACTGCAATAAATATTCATCAATATTACAAGAGACTACTCGTTTCTCCACTGACTTGGACCACACAGCAGCGCCGATATAGATCCTCTTTTCTCCCCACCAACCTACTACACATCAGCGGTTACCCTCGGAAACCGGTTTGGATCTGGCAGCAGCACTCGTGGCTATTATCCGCTTTTACCCTACGGCAATCTGGTGAGCATGGTCTTTTATTCCTCCATCAGCCTCCCTACTGAATTACACTATGTGGCGCCGTGGTCTTTTTTCTATACCCTGTATGGTAAAGTGGAATAGGACACAGCTTTATTATTTAACAACATAATTTAAAACTTGCTTGAAGGCTTATCCGTTTTTTCCTTTTTTTCCAGACCTGATATGCAAAGAACCGCTGTTACCGCGGGCATGTAGGTTGTTGTTTTGCCTTCATAGCCATAAACCCCGCCAGCTGTGACATCTGTAAAAGAAAGCAAAGCCGAAAAATCTGCCGTATCAACAGAATAACCGCTAACCAAACCAATTGTACACAACCACAGGGGAGGGAGAGTGTTCCTCTCGCTGCAGCAGAAAGTAAGAGGGCGACCTGTCCATGAACCCTCCCTTTTATTAACCAAACCACTCCCCTCTAAACTCCATGTAACCTATCCAGGTCCATGGCATTTTATAATATAATTTTTTAACCCTTTCTCCTCCATTCCCTTGAAGTCCCTGGCACTTTCCTTATTCACTTTAGTGCCTACAAGAAGCGCTGCTATTATCTATAGTGTGTTGGCGGGCCCCTTTGTCTACAAGGCCCATGTCATGGTATGTCTGTCCCTGTATCGACAAACATTCACTTAGGCCAGCTGTAGACACAGTGTTTTAACACGTTCTCAGTGGCGATTTTCACTTTTTTGGGGTCAAAAACGCTGGGGCCAGATGTAAGTTGAAATTCTATAGTGAAATATAAAAATGTCTACATACTAGTTCTTTTCAATGAATTAGAATATCATCAAAAAGTTAATTTATTTCAGCAATTCAATTCAAAAAGTGAATCTCATATATTATATAGATTCATTACACACAGAGTGATCTATTTCCAGCATTTTTTTCTTTTAATATTGATGATTATGGTAACAGTTAATGAAAACCCCAAATTTAGTGTCTCAGAATATTATATAAGTCCAATTTCAAAAATGATTTTTAAAACCGAAATGTTGTCCTACTGAAAGGTATATACAGTATATGCACTCAATACTTAGTAGGGCCTCCTTTTACATTAATTACTTCATTAATGCGCCGTGGCATGTAGGCGATCAGCCTGTGGCACTGCTGAGGTGTTATGGAAGCCCAGGTTGCTGTGAAAGCGGCCCTCAGCTCGTCTGCATTGTTGGGTCTGGTGTCTCATCTTCCTCTTGACAATACCCCATAGATTCTCTATGGGGTTCAGGTCAGGCGAGTTTGCTGGCCAATCAAGCTCAGTGATATTGTGGTTATTAAACCAGGTATTGGTACTTTTGGCAGCGTGGGCAGGTGCCAAGTCCTGATGGAAAATGAAATCAGCGTCTCCATAAAGCTTGTCAGCAGAGAGAAGGATTAAGTGCTTGAAAATTTCCTGCTAGACTGTGGACTTGATATAACACAGTGGACCACCACCAGGCTCCAAAAAACAACTCTGACTGTGGAAACTTCACACTGGACCACAAGCAACTTGGATTGATGCCTCTCCACTCTTCATACAGACTCTGGGACCTGGATTTCCAAATTAAATGCAAAATTTAGTTTTATCTGAAAACAGGACTTTGGACCACTGAGCAACAGACCCATCCTTTTAAAAGCTTAGGCTCTATTCACACGACAGGGTCCGAGTGTTGGCCGATAAAAACTGCCCTTTTGGACCATTTTTCCTGGGCCGTTTTGCATCCGTTCCGGGCCGTGTTGCTGTTTTTAACAGCCGATTTTGACCCATTTTGCATCCGTCTGTTTTAAAATCGGATGAATTTCATTTGTAATTTTTTTGCCACACACTGCCCTCTGTAGATAATGCCACACACTGCCCTCTGTAGATACTGCTACAGCCCCCTGTAGGTACTGCCACACAGCACCCTGTAGGTAGTACCACACAGCCCCCTGTAGGTAATGCCACACAGCCTCTTGTAATGCCACACAGCCCCCTGTAGGTAGTATCATACAGCCCCCTGTAGGTAATGCCACACAGCCTCTTGTAATGCCACACAGCCCCCTGTAGGTAGTGGCACACAGCCCCCTGTAGGTAGTGGCACACAGCCCCCTGTAGGTAGTGGCACACAGCCCCCTGTAGGTAGTGGCACACAGCCCCCTGTAGGTAGTGGCACACAGCCCCCTGTAGGTAGTGGCACACAGCCCCCTGTAGGTAAAGCCATACAGCCCCCTGTAGGTAAAGCCATACAGCCCCTGTAGGTAATGCCACACAGCATTACATATATGGACACAGTGAAGTCCGGAACTTCTCCTGGAGCGGAAACACCGGCCACAGGGTCGGGGATTCCGCTTCAGAAGTGCCTTACGTCACTGTTGCCGGTGTTTCCGCTCCAGGAGAAGTCCCTGACTTCACTGTGTCCATATATGGACACAGTGACTTCAGGCACTTCTGAAGCGGAATCCCCAATCCCCGCCCACAGCGTTGCCGAAGCTGTGGCCGGGGATTGGGGATTCCGCTCCTACAGGGAGCAAGAAAATACCCTCCTCCTCCTCCTCACATGCACTTTGCACTGTGAGGAGGAGGAGGAGAGAAAGTGAGTGACAGAAGACACGGCTGTCACTCGGGACACATTCCAGTTATGGCCGTGTATTACCCGGCCCCATAGACTTCTATGGGAGCCGGGCGGCAGGGAGAACGGCCAAAAATAGGGCATGTCCCATTTTTTGACCGCCGGGCTTCCCGGCCCGTCAAAAAATCGGTCGTGTGAATAGCCCCATTAGGGGTCTATTGTTCCTACTGCGACCGTGTGACGGCCGTTTTATGAACGGCCGTCACACGGCTGGGAAACCCTGTCGTGTGAATAGGGTCTTAGTAAATCTTTGCAGGTGTTTTGTGTTGATTCGCTGATTAGAGTGTGACACCATGAGTCTATAATCTTTAACTTTTACCCAATATTCTAATTTCCTGAGACACTAAATTTTGGGTTTTCATTATTTATTAGCCATAATCTTCAACATTAAAAGAAAAATAGATCACTCTGTGTGTAATGAATCTATATAATATGAGTTTCACTTTTTGAACTACGCTGTTTTCGTAACTAGTAGTGAATAGCAGTTACGGAAGCAGCGTACCATGCAAGCTATGCTGTTTCCATAACTACCATTCAGTTCTATGAGGCTTATAAAAACAGCGTAGCTCAGCGAGCTACGCTGTTTTCACCTTCATGGTCAGAAATCAGCAGACACACGCAGAGGTGGAACAGGGTTTAGGGGCCCCGTTCTAATGGGGGGACCCGCATCTATCTGACATTTATGACATATCCGGTGGACAGTGCCGCACCTGCCATGAGGCCAGGTGAGCCGACAGCCTTAGGCGGCACCACCTACCCAAACTTGGGGGGGCGGCATTTTCAGCCCGGGACGGACTGGACCGGCGGAGGGGCCATGCAGACGCACATAGCAGATGTGCCGAACGTCTGAAACACTCCTCTCTGACGCTGTACGCAGCACATGCAGCCAGAGAGGAGCAAGTCTGCAGGAGGAGCAGTCGAGCAACGAGAAGTACAAGGTACAAGGTGCCTTGCTGGGTCCTGGACCCGTGACGTGAGTATTCTGCAAGGGGGGTCTGGGCACTTTACCGACAGCAAAGAGCTCTATGGGGCTGGAATAATCCACCCCATAGAGCCCTCACATCACTATAATGGAAGGATTAGTGTGGGTGGGGGAGGGTCTGAGCGTCTGTCAGACTTACTGCAGAGAGCTCTATAGGGGGAGATTCTGACCCCCCCCCCCCTTTAGAGCAGTCAGTCAGATGCTCAGACACCCCTAACCTTTCAGTATGGTAACTAGTCAGGGCTCTATGGTGGGGGATAATTCCCCCCTATAGAGCCCTCTGCTGTCAGTAAAACGCCCAGACCCCCTCCCCCCTTGCAGTATACTCCTGGCCCCACAGCGCAGTATAAGGGCTTTGTAGCTTTCCTGTGCTTAATTAGCGTGGGAAAGCTACAAGCGGGGCAGTGACTGGTGAGTCTCACAGTCACTCCCAGTGCACCCTGCATGCGGCAGGTGCGGCAGCCAGTCAGACACGGAGTCTCTGACCAGTCACCACCCACACGCAGCAGTCAGACAGGATAGACTGATAGTGCCTGTCGTTATTGAATACCCTCAACTACTACAGTTTCACAGGCTTTAACTGTTTCTATAGTGTAGTGGTCAGCTTGTCGGCCTTACATATGGAAGCTTTCTGGTTCAAATCCCAGCTGTTTTTTTTTTAATATTAATATCATACTTGTATTGGGCTTTGTTCACACTAGCATTAATATATGTTTACCTCTCTTCCGTCAGAGGAGGAGAGGATCGATACGTTAAACGGAAAGCAACGGTTCCATTAGAATTACCATTGCTTTCAATGGTAATTCTTTTGTATCAGTTGCTTTCCGTTTGTCTCCGTTCGCTAGGTTTCCATTCTTTTGAACGGAAATAAAAGTTCTGCAGACTGCACTTTTGTTTCCTTTAAAAAAAACAGAAACTTAGCGAACGGAGACAAACGGAAAGCAACTGATACAAAAGAATTACCATTGAAAGCAATGGTAATTCTAATGGAACCGTTGCTTTCCGTTTAACGTATCGATCCTCTCCTCCTCTGACGGAAGAGAGGTAAATGTATATTAATGCTAGTGTGAAAGAAGCCTTAGGGCCTGTTCACATCAGCGTTGGCTTCCCGTTCTGAGGTTTCCGTCGGAGGTAACCCCGCAACGGAAAGTCAAACTGAAACCACAGCTTCCGTTACCGTCACCATTAGCGCTATTGATTCCGTCACAAAAACGGAAACCTGCCGGAATGGTGACGAACGGAAAGAGTGCGCACATGATCTCCTCTCTCCAGCTCTTGCTGTAACGCTGACTGTAGCTGATTGGACAGTGTCACAGCGATGTTACACGCCCCCTTGCCAATTACCTCCCCATTGACAGTTCATGGGGTTATTTAAATATCGGGCGCCAAATATTACAGCACTGATATCTAAATAACAAAGGAGCCTAAGTAAAAAATCTACAGTGCCCCAGAGTTTGTGCAGCCCTCCCCATTACATGCTGAACTCAGCTGCACATGTATGGGGAGGTGAAAGGTTCTAGAAAGGTGTTATAATTTATTTTATTTTTTTATTTGATATGTTTTATTTTATGGGCCTATTTTTTCTAATTATTTTAATGTGTTTCTGAAGGTAGCTATTTATTCATATGTTTGTACGTCTGTGGGTGGGGGCAGCCAACTTTATTTTTATTTTTCATACTGCTAATTTTTGTTTTGCAGGTTCCGCTGGACCATTTGGACTACGTCGTAGATTCGTTGGACTACTTCGCTGATTTACGCTTTTTCTTTTTTTTTAATAAAATGGTTAAAGTGGATTGTGTGGAAGAGTTGTCATTTCAATAAAATTAATTTAGCAAACCGAGCAATGCCCCAAATTGTACCAGTGGTCCCAGTGACTAATATAATAAACCAGAAAAAGAAACAAGTCACGACCAAGTACTTGCAAAATTACAAACAATCTTTATTTCATTCAATTAGACACAGAAAAAACACATAACAACTATACACAGTAAAAAGAGTGAACCCTCAAAGAGATGGAATCCGAACATAAAAGCAGCCTGGCCCCCCAGATGTTAAACTGGTCACAAGATCCCACAAAAAGCTAAAGTGCATAAATCAATGTTCTTAGGCAGGTGCTAAGCATAGTACATTTGCACAGATAGATACCTAATAAAATACATGCAAAGTGCAGTCATAAGCAAATAATGAGCAGTATACCTACACCTACGCAGTGGAAAATGAGCAGGAGATCAGGACCGGGAGGGGAGACCGCTGCCAGACCCGACGCGCGTTTCGCTGGTGCTTCGTCAGGGGTTGATGTCCAAATGCCCCACGTAGCCCTAAATATACTCTCCTCTCTAGTAGTTTCAGGTGGAGCAGCAGCTGTTTCCCATCGGGCGGTAAGGTGTTCGGCGGCAGTCACTAATGACAGCCGCCAATGCATCCCACCCACCCACGATAGCGTCCTATCGTATGAACCCATGGTTAAAATCCCCTCCTCCCGTGTATGCCCCCAGCGGCGCAGCCCCGCCCGGCGGGCGGGGAGAAAGAAAATCCCGCCAGCCCGACGCGGCACCGCAGCCCGAGGCAGAGGCAGGGAGTGGAGCCGAGAATGAGATGATGCATCGGTAGATAAAATAGTATTTAGCCAGCCCTTGTCAAAGGCCGAAGTGTCTCCCACACGGTATTGGAGAGAGAACACGATAACAAGCCAGACAAGTGCCGTTTAAAGAGGCTCTGTCACCAGATTTTGCAACCCCTATCTCCTATTGCAGCAGATCGGCGCTGCAATGTAGATAAGAGTAACGTTTTGTTTTTTTCAAAAACGAGCATTTTTGGCCAAGTTATGACCATTTTTATATTTATGCAAATGAGGCTTTCTTAAGTACAACTGGGCGTGTTTAAAGTTATGTACAAGTGAGCGTGTATTGTGTATGTACATCTGGGCGTTTTTACTTCTTCTACTAGCTGGGCATTGTGAATAGAAGTGTATGATGCTGACAAATCAGCATCATCCACTTCTCTTCGTTAACACCCAGCTTCTGGCAGTGCACAGACACACAGCGTGTTCTCGAGAGATCACGCTGTGAGTGATGTCGCTTCCTGCCCCAGGTCCTGCATCGTGTCGGACGAGCGAGGACACATCGGCACCAGGCGACAGAGGCTACATCGACTTACCTGCAAACGCCAATGCTGCTGCAGAATGAACTGTAGCCTCTGTCGCCTGGTGCCAATGTGTCCTCGCTCGTCCGACACGATGCAGGACCTGGGGCAGGAAGCGACATCACTCACAGCGTGATCTCTCGAGAACACGCTGTGTGTCTGTGCACTGCCAGAAGCTGGGTGTTAACGAAGAGAAGTGGATGATGCTGATTTGTCAGCATCATACACTTCTATTCACAATGCCCAGCTAGTAAAACAAGTAAAAACGCCCAGATGTACGCACATAATACACGCCCACTTGTACATAACTTTAAACACGCCCAGTTGTACTTAAGAAAGCCTAATTTGCATAAATATAAAAATGGTCATAACTTGGCGAAAAATGCTCATTTTTGAAAAAAAACAAAACGTTACTCTTATCTACATTGCAGCGCCGATCTGTTGCAATAGGAGATAGGGGTTGCAAAATCTGGTGACAGAGCCTCTTTAAAAACAGCAGCAGAACCCAAGCGTCCTGTTGCTAAGTAACACTCCAGCACAACAGTGGTCGCTGTCCAAGGTGCTGGAGAGCACAGTACAGCAGTAAAGGCAGAGGTCGCTGTCCAACGTGCTGAAGTACTCAGCACAGCCGTCCCATAGAAATAGCCAAGTATTCAGAGCTGTCGCTGTCCAGAGTGCTGAAGCTGGCTGTAAGAGCCCTCAAGCCGCTCAGAAGCTAAAACAAAGTGCCGGAATGATGCAAAGGTGCTGTGAAAGTGAACGTTGGTATAAGTAACCAAAAATGAAGAATAAATAATATGAAATATGAATAATATAGTAATACACTAAATAGAAGTGAGAAAAACCATGCAAAGTGAAGAAATTAAAAGAAAAAATATAAAAAAGTGAAATAAGTGAATAAAATTATTTTTTTTATATATTAAATTAATTTTATTTTAATGATGATAAGACAAATAACACCATTATTAATATGCAAACAGTAAACATACATACAGGATATATGTGCTAGGTGAACGTAGGTGTACATGGGCATTACTAAAACCACTATAGACAGATGGCCACAAGAAAAATAGATATATATAGAGAAGATCATAACTAAATAGAAAAATCTATATATAAGAAGATAAGTCATGGGTTAATATATGCCCAAGTGATATCAGTAAAATACCGATCATAATATCAGTAGAGGACGGCTAGGGACAGAGAGAGGTCAATAAGTGACCAAGGCGATAAGTGATAAATGGGCAAAGAACAAATAAGGTGAAGTGATAGGTGTAGCAAGATAACTATAATATAAATAAATTTGACATATACCTAAACTGATATATACCAGATGTGATGGGGTGATAAAGAACAAATATTAATGGTAATGCAGGTGAAATAAAGTGGGGGGGGGGGGAGGCGCCGGGCGAGAAAAATCAACGCCAGTAAGTGAATGGGGAAATTAATGAATAATAGACAAGGAACTAATAATATAAAGTGATGAAGAGAAAAATTATTATACCATAAATGAATTTTGACACATGTATGGCTCAATACAATTTATTATATCGATCTGTGCAAAGGTAGAAAAGGTCCTGCTGACGAAAGGTACAAATATACAAACCGTGACCGTTTGCATATATATCCCAATATGAAACTACTAAAAGCACTTAATAAAGAATTAAAAGAACAATTATATCTATAGCCAACAATAAAATAATTGGTGGATCAGGGAGACTCAGCAGATCACTGGCCACAGGAGGGAATGCAGAATGTCAATCCAAATTCATAATGAGACAGTCACGGGAACTTGAGCTGGATCAATGAATCTATGTTGTGTAGTATAGTAATAACCATGCTGCAAAGCAAAATAATCCGTAAGAAAGTGTTTTTAATTGTTTATTTTTTACCCAACCACACTACAGCCATGACAATAATTGGCCTCAAGTGTAAAGGCCAATAGAACCACATATCAAGAAAGGAGAAAAGGGGCATAACGGGGATAAAGAGTAGAAAGCCCACTATGCAAAACATATGAATATGAATAAAAGAATAAAAACAAATGACAAAAGATTAAAAACAGGGAATAAAATATTGGTGGACACCAAATAGAGAGTGACAATAAAAAACCGACAGAAAAAGAGAATAAATACGGCGATTTTACAAAAATGGTACAAAGCTGTTATACTCATAAGGGCATAAGGTTCCCAACCTCATAATCCAAGTGGTTTCTTTCTGTCTCAGAGTTTTCTTCCAGTTTCCTCCTCTTGGACCAATGAGTACACGATCGATAGCTCTCACTTTCAAGAGTGATGCATCACAGTTATGAAATAACCTAAAATGACGAGGAATCGTGTTAAGTAGAGACACATCATCAGTTTCCATGGCCGCTTGAATGCTCAGTACGTGCTCACGTACTCTCCTGCGGAGTTGTCTAGTTGTCATACCCACATAGATCTTATCGCAGGGACATATGGCAAAATAAATGACTCCCATGGTAGTGCAGTCAATGTGGTGGGTGATCTTGAATTCATGCGTGTGGTCGAAATCGTAAAATGTTGTTGCCTGTTCGATGTTCGGACAGGCTACGCAACGTCCGCATTTGAAGCACCCCCACTTAGGACCAAAGGCATACCGGGGTTGTGAACCCCGATGGTAGCTATGTACCAAAAGGTCATTAAGGTTTTGGGCTCTCCTGAACGTAATGGAAGGGATAGGTGGTAGTAGTTTACCCAAAGTGTGGTCCTGTTGGAGTATAGGCCAAAACTTTTTCATTATCCCCAGGATTTCCTCAGATTTACAGTTAAAATCGGTGATCATGCGAAACTTGTTTTCAGAAATAGCTCGCCGACCAGACCCTTGTAGCAACGTCGTTGTTTGGCTGCTTTAATTCTTTAAATTCTTTAAATATTTTCCATACTTCAAACAGCACTTTAAGGCTATGTTCACACTGACTTTTTTGCAGGAGGAAAATTCTGCCTCAAAATTCTGTTTGGGATTTTGAGGCAGATTTTGTCCTTCCTGCACGTGGTTTGCCGCGATTTTCACTGCGTTTTTCGCTCGCGGCCATTGAGTGCTACGGGCAAAAAACTCTGCGAAATACCCTTTCTCTGCCTCCCATTGATGTCAATAGGAGGTCAGAGACGTAAACGTGCGAAGATAGGGCATGTCCCTTCTTTCTCGGGAGGCATTTTTGGCCGGTTTTTGACGAGTTTTGCGGAGCGGTTACCGCAACCAAAAACTCAGCAAAATACTCCGTGTAAACAGGGCCTAACAAATAAACATCAAATGTTTTCCTATTTAAAAAATGTATATATTGCATGTTTGATGTGTAAAGCTAGGAATGAGAAAACTCCGATAGATTTGGGGGGGAGGGGGGCACCTTTTTATAGTTCGCCTTGTTGATTATGTATACAACAGGAAATTGTGATAAATACAATAAAAAAACAGGAAAATAAAAAAATATATATATGTGTGTGTGTGTGTGTGTGTATGATATATATATATATATATATATATATATATATATATATATATAGTTCAAATAGATGCAAGAAACACAGCACTCAATGTAGACTGGAAATCAGGCCATGTGCACGTTACCATTGGAAGGATGAATCAACTCCTTGGAATGAAATAGCAGGAACAAAGAACAAGTAACGGCACCACGACTTCAATGTTGGGGAGATGTTGGTTTATTCACCACCAGGTGGAAAGAATGAGCGACGTTTCGGTTCACACCTGAACCTTTCTCAAGCTAATTACAGTGCATAGTGCCACATATAAATAGGGATACATAGGATGTACATTCAACAGTGCAATTAATAATATATATGTAAAAAATCCATAAATATACAGCACATAGTTATACAAAAATAAACATATGCCAATATGTGTGTCCAATGAATGTGTTAGGAAGCAACATCTCATAATATATAGTAAGCAATACAGGAAAAAATAAGGCAATATTATAATTACCCTAATCAAAAGCACCAGCTCATAATGAAGGGGGAGGAGCAGAGGGAATGTTCCAACGCAATTATAATAGAAAAAAGGAAGTATTATATCCTAAAACTTACAGTGTCAGCTCTCGGTGATGCATGGAGTAAACCATGGCGTCCCGCGGTCGATAATGCACATGCGCAAAATGGCGAACTGCCGGAAATGCGTAATGTGGAACGCATATCTGGAAAGCAGTATAGCCGCGCATGCGCAGACAGTGAATTCTGTCCCGACGTATGTTTCTATCAATATGGAAAAAGACTCAAAAGAGTATATAACCAGCAATCTATAGTTTTTTATATATAAATAGCCCACATTAGATATATATATATATATATATATATATATATATATATATATATATATATATATATATGGGGGATTTATTTGAATGTCTATGACAAAAGACTAATTTATATAGAAAAAAGAGGAGGGGAACCACCAGCTCACCTTGTGTATACAGATTTTTGTACTCTGGTCTCCGCACGGATCCTCGCGCCGGCACGCGTTGTGTGAGATGCAGGAGAAAAAGGTGGGTTGGATCCAGCGTAGCTGCGGATAAAAAGGAACTTGTTCCAAGTTTAATGAGGATATTAAAAAGAGGTCGATGAGAGTGATGTCCTCGAGTGCTGGGAGAGAGATGGAAGGATTGAAGAAGCCTAAGCGTTTCAAACGCTAGCTGCGTTCTTAGTCATGGCTGGGATAAAAAAAAAAAAAAAAAAAAGGACATCACTCTCATCGACCTCTTTTTAATATCCTCATTAAACTTGGAACAAGTTCCTTTTTATCCGCAGCTACGCTGGATCCAACCCACCTGTTTCTCCTGCAACTCATTTATATAGTCTAAAAGGAAATTGCCACGGACCGCAACATGAATGGAGAGAACGGCTACACCTGAAAAATAGGTGGCCATATCTCCCAGAGACAAAATAGTCTCAACCACCCACTCATGTCTTTTTGAATTCAGGACCATGTTATAGACATAAATAGAAAAACAATGATTTGTTACAAATACTGATTATAATTTATTCCATATGATATCCACAGAGAGCATATAATACACATAGAAAGTTTCTGATTTACATCAGAGAAAATCTGTATACAATCCTTGGAACAAAATTAATTAAAAACCGTGACCTCTGCTCCCATGATGTACATCCCTTCCTATAAGTTGGTATCTGTGAATAGAAAAAGATGTGTATAAAGTGAAAAAATATGTATGGAAAAATAAATAAAGATAAAAATTCACATCTGTATTTATATAAATTTAAAAACAATGTAGAAAAGATCCCACCTACACTCAAAAGAATGGATCGGGTATGGATATTTTAGACTCATGATAGATCATTGCAAATATACATGAACTTTCAAATATGTGGGAAATATGTATATTCTACATTAAGTCCCTTTGGGGACATGGTTTCAAGAGTAAAGATCCACTCAAGTTCTTTGCGTTTGAGGGCCAGCTCTCTATCACCTCCTCGTCTGTTTAGGGGTACTGAATCAATAATTTTAAAGCGCATTTGGGATACGTTATGTCTACAGTCTACAAAATGTCTAGAAACTGGTAGATCTCGTCTCTTGGGTGTTAATACTAGATTTGTGGTTCCTCATTCTAAGCGTTACTTCCGTAGTGGTCTCACCCACATAATATAGGCCACATGGACAACTCAATAGGTAGATTGCAAAGGTGGTTTTACAGGTATAGAAGCCCTGAATTTTAAAAGTTTTACCTGTTTGTCGATGACAGAAGCTATCTCCATTAATCATATGATTACACATATTGCATCCCAGGAATGGAAAGCATCCATGTTTTGCTATAAATGGCAACGTGATCTGGACGATTACACATCAGGAAAAATATATTGCTGGCAAGGGGATGATACAGAATATAGAGGTCCAGTCAAGTAGGACAGAAGTGTTCGGAGGCGTCAGAAGATGACAGATGCCTTCATTACCGATTCGGAGTTGTCGGATGATCCATATAGCGTTCCTTTTTTAGGGGACAACATCGAAACACCAGGAGAAAGCGCTCTCGCAGGGGCGGCAGGAGGCACAAGAGAGCCGGCAATCAACATCAAAACGAGGGGGAGGATAACCCCAATACGAGGGAATCGCCACAACCAGATGAGGAAAAAGAATCCGTAAATCTTGTGGTTAATATTTCATCTTTTTCTCTTAATCAGCTACAGTTAAAAATTCTTAATCGTGGGTTATCATTTTGTCCCACCAATGTTGTCAACTGGTTTGAATTGGATCTTGATTTGAAACGTTTTTGTAAAGGATCTGCCAGGCACAGCTTCGGGGTTAACTCCCAGAACTAATCAGTCAGCACCTGAGAATACATCCCTGAGACTGACTCCTGCTTCCACCATTCAGGCTGGCAGGCTTAGGAGTGGGAGAGCCTATCGTAACCTGGCCAGACTCAGCTAGCTCCCGCCCTCGGTCTATTTAAGCCTGCACTTCCTGTCCCTCGGTGCTTGTGATTCTTTCCTTGTGGTTTCCTGGCCCAGCTACAGCTCCTGCTATTTTTGATCCTGCTCCATACAGACCCTGGCTTACCGACTACTCTTCTGCTTTTCGTTTTGTACCTCGCACACTCCTGGCTTGACTCGGCTCGTTCACCACTCTGGTTGCTCACGGTGTTGCCGTGGGCAATGGCCCCTTTTCCTTGCTTGTGTTCCTTTGTATGTTTGTCGTGTTTGTCGTGCACTTACTGAGCGCAGGGACCGCCGCCCAGTTGTACCCCGTCGCCTAGGGCGGGTCGTTGCAAGTAGGCAGGGACAGAGTGGCGGGTAGATTAGGGCTCACTTGTCCGTCTCCCTACCCCCTGCCATTACAGTTTTTTTAGAATGTTGAGATTAAAAGCACATTTTTCAGAACAACCAGTGTTTGGTTCTTCTGATATAAATGTACCCCTGTCTAATGAGTATATGTTTGATTTGAAAAGTCTAGATCTTACTATAAAGAGCAGGTTTCAGCCACCCCAAACTTCACATGAGGTTGAGGCATATATCTCATTGGTCGATAAGCACATTCAAGCATTTCGAAACAAGCAAAATAAAAGGGATAACTATTATAGAAACATCACACGGTTGGAACAGATGGCTTTGAATGAATTGATTGATAATACTTGCATCACTGTTAAACCTGCAGATAAGGGGGATGCCATTGTTGGTATGGACACGTCCCTTTATCTGCAGGAATTGGAGATGCAATTGAATGACCATGATGTATATACTGAATTATTAGGTGATCCAAAATTCTCCTTTATGAATGAATTGAAATCACTTGTTGATGAGGCTTTTTTATCTAAAATTATTGATAAGGACCTCTGTGAATTTTTTAAGGTAAGGCATCCGGTTACTCCGGTGCTTTACCTTCTTCCTAAAATTCATAAGGATCCATTTAAACCCCCTGGTCGCCCTATTGTGTCAGGTAGTGACTCGCTATTTGTTCCAGCAGCTATCTTTATTGACAAAATTTTGCGGCAGTTTGCTATGGAGGCTGACTCCTACATCAAGGATACCACTGATTTTCTTGTCAGGATTGGCACTCTTAGGGTCCCTGGCCGGTCTATCCTTGCTACCCTTGATGTTGGAAGTCTGTATACCTCCATAGATCACTCCCTAGGCATTGAAGCTGCTCTTTACTACCTGACACGCTTGGATTTTTCAAATAGAAAAATTGAATTTGTTAAAACATTACTTGAGTTTATACTCACTAAAAATTATTTCATGGTTGGTGATAAATTCTACCTTCAAAAAGGGGCACGGCCATGGGGTCTAATATGGCCCCGACATATGCTAATATTTTTATGCAGCGGATTGAGGAGGATCTTGTCTATGTGTCCCACCACTTCAGAAATGTATTGCGGTGGTGGCGATACATAGACGATGTCTTCCTCATCTGGAACGGTTCAGAGGATGAATTGAAACAATTTAATTCTTTTCTAAATGATATGTGTCAGGGGATCAAATTCACCATGACCCATTCTGACTCTTCGGTTGAATTTTTGGATACTAAGATCTATTTACAAGATGGTATTTTAACTACAGATATATTTTGAAAGAAAACCGATAGGAATAGTCTGTTGCACTATAATAGTGGACACCCCAGGGCTATGGTGAGATCATTGCCTTTCAGCCAACTTCTCAGAGTTAGAAGAATTGTTAGTAATGAAGATCAGTTGTCCAAAAGAGTGGACGAGATGTGCAACAAATTTAAATGTCTATATATATGTGGCACTATGCACTGTTGTAATTAGCTTGAGAAAGGTTCAGGTGTGAACTGAAACGTTGCTCAATCTTTCCACCTGGTGGTGAATAAACCAACATCTCCCCAACATTGAAGTCCTGGTGCCGTTACTTGTTCTTTGTTCCTGCTATATACAGTGAAAGAAATAAGTATTTGATCCCTTGCTGATTTTGTAAGTTTGCCCACTGTCAAAGACATGAACAGTGTAGAATTTTTAGGCTAGGTTAATTTTACCAGTGAGAGATAGATTATATAAAGAAAAAAACAGAAAATCACATAGTCAAAATTATATATATTTATTTGCATTGTGCACAGAGAAATAAGTATTTGATCCCTTTGGCAAACAAGACTTAATACTTGGTGGCAAAACCCTTGTTGGCAAGCACAGCAGTCAGAAGTTTTTTGTAGTTGATGATGAGATTTGCACACATGTTAAATGGAGTTTTGGCCCACTCCTCTTTGCAGATCATCTGTAAATCATTAAGATTTCGAGCCTGTCGCTTGGCAACTCGGATATTCACCTCCCTCCATAAGTTTTCGATGGTATTAAGGTCTGGAGACTGGCTAGGCCACTCCATGACCTTAATGTGCTTCTTTTTGAGCCACTCCTTTGTTGCCTTGGCTGTATGTTTCGGGTCATTGTCGTGCTGGAAGACCCAGCCACGAGCCATTTTTAATGTCCTGGTGGAGAGAAGGAGGTTGTCACTCAGGATTTGACGGTACATGGCTCCATCCATACTCTCATTGTTGCAGTGAAGTAGTCCTGTGCCCTTAGCAGAGAAACACCCCCAAAACATAATGTTTCCACCTCCATGCTTGACAGTGGGGACGGTGTTCTTTGGGTCATAGGCAGCATTTCTCTTCCTCCAAACACGGCGAGTTGAGTTAATGCCAAAGAGCTACATTTTAGTCTCATATGACCACAGCACCTTCTCCCAATCACTCTCAGAATCATCCAGATGTTCATTTGCAAACTTCAGATGGGCCTGTACATGTGTCTTCTTGAGCAGGGGGACCTTGCGGGCACTGCAGGATTTTAATCCATTACGGCGTAATGTGTTACCAATGATTTTCTTGGTGACTGTGGTCCCATCTGCCTTGAGATCATTAACAAGTTCCCCCCGTGTAGTTTTCGGCTGAGCTCTCACCTTCCTCAGGATCAAGGATACCCCACGAGGTGAGAATTTGCATGGAGCGCCAGATCGATGTCGATTGCCAGTCATTTTGTATGTCTTCCATTTTCTTACTATTGCACCAACAGTTGTCTCCTTCTCACCCAGCGTCTTACTTATGGTTTTGTAGCCCATTCCAGCCTTGTGCAGGTCTATGATCTTGTCCCTGACATCCTTAGAAAGCTCTTTGGTCTTGCCCATGTTGTAGAGGTTAGAGTCAGACTGATTAATTGAATCTGTGGACAGGAGTCTTTTATACAGGTGACCATTTAAGACAGATGTCTTTAATGCAGGCACCAAGTTGATTTGGAGCGTGTAACTGGTCTGGAGGAGGCTGAACTCTTAATGGTTGGTAGGGGATCAAATACTTATTTCTCTGTGCACAATGCAAATAAATATATATAATTTTGACTATGTGAATTTCTGTTTTTTTTTAAATATAATCTATCTCTCACTGGTAAAATTAACCTAGCCTAAAAATTCTAGACTGTTCATGACTTTGACAGTGGGAAAACTTACAAAATCAGCAAGGGATCAAATACTTATTTCCTTCACTGTATGTATGTATATATATATATATATATATATATATATATATATATATATATATATATATATATATATATATATATGTGCATATATATATATATATTAGTACACAAGAAAATAGCAACAGAACTCTGGGAATGCCAGTGGCACCTAAACACTAAATAGAAATAAATATGCATTACTGCTGAATCTACTTACAATAGCGTGGTTTTCATCAAATTGTGTGAGTCAACCTGCCACTTGAGGGCGGGTGGCAGCGCTGGGGATAGAGAGATGTTGGTTTGTTCACCACGGGGTGGGTGACGTTTCGCTTCGCATCCAAGCCTTTCTCAAGCTCAAAGAACGGTTGGATTGTGCTTGGGGGGGTTCGGATGTGGGGTGGGGGCGTTGCTTGTTCTGTTCACTTTGTGGTGTGTGGGCCGGCATTTCTCCGTCTTTGAGGTCTTGGTGCTGTTCCTTGTTCTCTATCTATCTATCTATCTATCTATCTATCTATCTATCTATCTATCTATCTATCTATCTATCTATATAGACACACAGTGCAACCTTTATTTTTCCAGAGCAGTGTAAGAAATTAAAGTTGAGCACTGTTTGGTTGCTGTGGGTAATGAGGCCAGTTGCTAACAGCAGCCAATGTACTGTAAGCAGGTAGCCATGTATTGTATTGACCGGTGTGCCTGCCTATTCCCTCCATCCCACTTTTATACAGTGTTATTTCCTTATAAATTGCTTCTGTATTGGGACATATATCTAAATATCTATATCTATATATCTATAGCTATCTATATATATATATATATTAGTTATAAATGATTTGTGTTTTACGTCTCATCTGTAACATCACATTATATACAGATGATGATGGTGTTGCCTTTTGTATATAGCAGAGGAGAACTTCCTGACTAGTTTCCCTACAGTGAATTGGATTGGCTGCATGGCCCTTTAAATAACTGCCGCAGCTGCTGAAGATGTTACGGAATGTTGTGAAAGTTGGCTCCGCCCCACACGTTGTGACATCACTCACATTATATAAGGAGCCGCAGAGCTGACACTTATTTGAGGGTTTTAGTTGTCAGTGGAGACATTTAGTGTTGGTGAGATATTTGGACTTTGTGAGGATTTGTAGTGTTGGAAAGAGATTTGGACTTTCTGAACATGATGAAGAAAGGCGACGAGGAGGAGCTCCCAGATGAGATGTGGAGAAAGATGGTGGAGGAGGCTAAGCCGGCATTCCGGCCATCAAAGTATGCCAAAGTCTCTTTTCAGCCAATTCTGGAGACCATTCTAGAGGAGGATGAGGATGAGGAGGAAGCGGATGAAGTGGAGGAGGTTGTATATATTGAGGAGGAGAACATCAGCGGGCCCTTCGGTTGTCAGGTGAAGGAGGCCTGGCCAAGCATGGAGTCATTCATAAGTACAAGATGTTGGATTCCAAAATGTCTAAGAAGAAAGATCCGAAGCAACAAAAGCAGAGATGCAGAGAGCCGTCGTCCATCGCGGTTCCTTAGAGCCGTCTTCTGTTGTAACGTCAAGACATCAGAATAAGCGACCTATAATATCATTAAGATCATGATATCCGAGACCTTATAACATCAAAGGAAACAATTTCAACATCAACATTTACAACATAAGATCTATGATTTCCATCAGAAATATTACCACCAGATTGAATATCCTGATGTAACATCTGCCGGGCTGGAGATTACAGTCACAATTTTCAAGGATTAAATTATTTAATTATTAATAATTATTCAGCTTAACAAAAACATTTGAAATAAAATAAAAATTAAAAAAATTAAAAATGAATAGATTTTTCTCTCAATATTATTTTTTTTTTTTCTTAGGCAGCACTCAGGTGACCATGGACTGTACCCACCTAATTATCTACTTTTTTCAAATGCTGCCAGTCTGCGTGGTTAGGGAAGAAAGATATTACCAGTAGAATACAAACATGTTATAAAGAGTATAGGAAAATTCGTTTATAACTTCTTGCTGTCTGGCATACATGGATTTTTGCTTTTAACCCTTTCACGCCGCAGCCCTTTTTCAGATTTTCATTTTTCCCTCCCCACCTTCCAAAGGCCATAACGCCTTTATTTTTCCGTCGATATAGTACTATGAGGGCTTGATTTTTGCGGGACAAGTTGTAGTTTTTCGTAGCACCATTAATTTTATTTGTGGGGTAGAAAATGAAAAAAACAGCGATTCCGCCATGGTTTTTTGCACGCCATTTTTACGGAATTTTAAGTCAATACGATTACGCCGATACCAAATATGTGTCGTTTTTTCTATATTTTACTAGTTTTACAAGTAAAAACCTAAGAGTAAAAAAGAAAATTCATTTTGTTTCGCCAAATTCCGAGAGCCGTAACTTCTTTATTTTTCCGTCGATTAAGTTGTATAAGGGCTTATTTTTTTGCGGGATAAGCTGTAGTTTTTAATAATACCATTTTGGTGTACATGCGACGGTTTGATCAGTTTTTATTTCATTTTTTGTGGGAGATGGGGTGACCAAAAAAATAGAGATACTGGCATTTACAATTTATTTTTTTTTACGGCGTTCACCGTGCGGGTTAAATAATGACATATTGTGATAGTTCAGACTTTTATGGACGAGGCGATACCAATTATGTTTGTTTATTTATTTTATTTTTTACTATGCTCTAGGGGGAAAATGGGAAAAGGTTTTTTTTTTAACTTTACATTTTTATTTTTTTTTTACACAAAAAAAACCAAACTTTATTTAACTAATTTTTACATTTTTTATTAGTCCCCCTGGGGGACTTCAACCAGCGATCGTTAGATCGCTTGCACGATATACTGCAATACTAATGTATTGCAGTATATCGTGATTCTGACAGTCTTCTATGAAGCCCTGCCGGAGGCAGAGCTTCATAGGAGTACCAAGATGGCGGACCTGGGGAACTTCGTCAGACCCCCAGGCAGCCGTGTGAACCAACGGCTCCCCCCGATCTCGCCGCGGGGGGGGCGTCGAGACGTTACAGGGGGTCGCCCCCCTGTTTTTAGTAATTTAAATGCCGCGATCTCTATTGAAAGCGGCATTTAACGGGTTAAACAAGCGGGATCGCGCTAAAGCGCGATCCCGCTCGTAACCCGGAAATGTCGGCTGTAACACACAGCCGACACACTCGCTCTATGGAGCGGACTCAGCCCGTGAGCCCGCTCCATATTCCCCCACCCGGCGTGCGCCGTATATATACGGCGGATGTCGGGAAGGGGTTAAACTTTATGGCTCTGTATACATCCTTTGCATTTCTCTGAAGTGGAAGTGCCCCCTTTATTATACTGCATAAGGCCCCATACACATGACCGTATTTTTCCCTCCTGTAAATACTGGCCGTAAATATGGGTCCTTTGTCAGGCCCCATGCACACGACCGTATTTTTTCCCTCCTGTAAATACCGGCGTAAATACGGGTCCTTTGTCACCCGTATTTATGGACCCATGCCCGTAAATACGGGTCCGTAGTCACCCGTATTCCACCCTTATTTACGGACCCGTTTTCTATGCTTCTCTTTACACGTAGAGAGAGATATTGCACTGCACTAATCGGCAGCCCCTTCTCTCTATCTAGCACTGATAGAGAGAAGGGGCTGCTGATCTGTTCTGGATAGAGAGAATGGGCAACCCCTTCCCTCTATCCAGCTCTGATCGCCAGCTTCTTCTCTCTATCCAGCTCTGATCGGCAGCCTCTTCTCCCTATCAGTGCTGGATAGAGAGAAGCGGCAGCCCTTTGGTGCAGAGTTTCCGCAGCGGAACACAGCGATAGAAAGAAAAAGAAGTTCACACGTACCCCGGCCGTTGTCTTGGTGATGCGTCCCTCTTTTGACATCCAGTCCGACCACCCTGGATGACGCGGCAGTCCATGTGACCGCTGCAGTCTGTGATTGGCTGCAGCGGTCACATGGGATGAAATGTTATCCCAGGAGGCCGGACTGGAGGAAGAAGCAGGGAGTTCTG
Organism: Rhinoderma darwinii; assembly: GCF_050947455.1. Taxonomy (NCBI): domain Eukaryota; kingdom Metazoa; phylum Chordata; class Amphibia; order Anura; family Rhinodermatidae; genus Rhinoderma; species Rhinoderma darwinii. Next base: position 362,064,040 of record NC_134689.1, on the reverse strand, counting down.
GGTAAGTATGAACTTTTTTTTATTGCAGGTTTTTGAAGGAAACATTAGAAATCTATATTGTGAGCGCCGCGCATGGTACTCGCTGTGCAGCGGTAGTCACTGTCCAGGGTGCTGAAAGAGTTACTGCCGATCAGTGCAGCCCCTTCTCTCTATTCCGCACTGATCACTTAAGATTTTCAGCACACTGGACAGTGACTACCTCTGGACAGTGAGTACCATGTGTAACAACGCTCCCGTAATTACAGGTGCACACATGTAGCCACCTGTAATTACGGGAGCCCCATAGACTTTTATGGGCCTGCCCGTGCCGTAATTACGGCCTGAAATAGGACGTGTTCTATATTTTTCAACGGCCCGGGCACCTTCCCGTAAGCAAACGGGAAGGTACCCGTGGCCAATAGAAGTCTATGGGCCCGTAATTACGGGCATTTTTACGGTCGTGTGCATGGGCATCATATGTTTTTTAACCCGTATTTACAGATCCGTGCCCGTAAATACGGGTCCGTTGTCATATGTATTCTACCTGTATTTACGGACCCGTACAAAAAGGGGGGCTGGAAATGTCACAATCATGTCCAAACCCCTTAAAAGGGTCACATGATCGCTCAGACGCCATTTTCTCTGTTTCTCTTTTTTGCAAAAATTGAAATCCCCTGACGTCGCCTAGCAACGCTCCGAAACCTGGCTTGGGAATCCCAACCCCACACACTACCGGGACCCTGCCTAGGTTTCGTAAAGTAGGTGTTTGTTTGGGAGCTAAGGGACCTCTCGTAATAGAGATAATTAGCCTAGATACATAGGAGGAGTAGAAGGGAGAGTTCACTGACTCCCTGATCTCGCCCCCTGCCCGAGTTTTTCCAGGAGTGATGTGTCTCTGCCCCTGACTACCTACAGGGTAGGGACAGCTAGAAAAGTGGGGGGTGGGAGGCGCCTTTTAACTTCTGTCTTCCTGTGCCTATAGAGGTCAATAGGGATGTGGCGCTGTCATGAAAAATGTACTGGAAATAAATGTATCGGTGTACGTACTCATTAGAAAGTTTATGAGCCCGAACTCCGATACATCGGCTTTCCGGAAAAAGCTGAACAGACACGAAGCGGCTGAGCGCTCACATGAAACCTTTAGCTGCTTCATTCTAGCGATTGGTGGGGGTCTCAGTGCTCGGACCCCCAGCAATCCAAACTTCTAACAAGTCACTATGAGACGTCAGAAGTTTGTCAAAAGTTTAGCTGCACTTTAAGTGTTACAGATTGTCCATTAATATTGAGGTGCTGTCCGTGTAATGCAGGACAGGTCCTCCAGAGCCAGAGAAGCTCTTTGCAGCCGCGCTCCACTCTGGCCAGAGATGAGGATCCTAAACCGAGAACCTCCTCTCTAGTACCTAAAAATTCACGAATGTTGTATTTGAAAATGGGTTTTCTAAAGTAGACAATTCCATTAAAGGAAATATAAACCTATACAACCAAACATTGTATTGTTTTACATCACAGAAAATAAAAAAAGGAAACAACTTTGCAAATAGTGTCGATCGAAAATCCTACCGTTTAATGTACACAGCTCCTATGCAGGCCTATGTGGTTAAAAACTACAAATAAATCCTGTGTGGTCTGATCCCGCAGTCATGCTACTTTCCATCTGCACTACCTACACTTTTTGATAACCTAGAGAATGTATATTATCAAGTAGGGAATAGATGGGAGGGAGTATGACTGCAGGGTGAAACTATACAAGGTTTGTTTGTAGTCTGTAACCATAGAGACACACAGGTCCGCAGAGGAGCTGCAGACACAAAACGCTAGGAGATTTTTAATCAACACTATTTGCAAAGTTCCTTCTTTTTTTTTTTCTTTTAGGTGCATCAAACCAATAAAACACTTTGTTTCCAGGGTCAAATTAATCTTTGTATTATGAAAAGTTCTGCAACTTTCTAATATACTTTGGGGCACAAGCATTATGCCCGAGTTCTGAAGTATTTCGTTTGATAAATGTGCCCCTTTGGATTTCAATTCATCAAAATCTCTGCTTGCGGTTAGTGAGTGGAAACATTCCAGTTCGCATCCAGACACAAAGCACGTGTCCTGATCATATACAGCTGACATAGATGGCCTGTTACAGTGTATCAGAGCTCGCTCTTGCAATGAGATCTGCTTCTGGGTCTGTTATATATATGTGTCAGAACAGGTTTTCAACACCTGTACGTAAAAAAAATAAAAAATTGCATATTTCCATTCAGTGATAGCAAGCAGAGATCTTGAAAGTGATGGTAAATTAGACTGTTGCGTTAATTGATTATGTATATAACGGGAGGTGCGCTATAACTTTCCACGTAACACTCTGTAGTGTATAATCTGACACCAGAGACAACTCACCAATGTGACGTAACTGCAACGTCTTCTTGATTATGGAAATCTTTGAATTGACGTGAAAACACAAATCATCCCGGTCCATCTCCTCGAAACACTGGAGAAAAGATGACAGCAACCATGAGTCGCGCCGTGTGCGTTGTCGGAATGGGCATTAAGAAGGAGGATTGAGAGGGGAAAGTCAGGGTGAAGAGACAAAGAACCAAAAACAGTGCACCCGAAGGCCAGGCTTAGGCCCTGTTCACACCGTTTTTTTGCCGCGGAAACTGCGTCGGAAACCGTGGAAAAAATGGCCGAAATCGCCTGCCATTGATTTTAATGGGAGACGGAGGCGTTTTTTCTCACGAGCAGAAAAAAACGCTCGCTGGAAAAAGCGTCATGCCCTTTCTTTGGGCGTTTTCATCTCTGACCTCCCATTGACATTAATGGGAGGCAGAGAAAAGTATTTGTCGCTGCGTTTTTTGCCCGCAGCCGAAAAACGCAGCAAACGGCGTGCAGGCAGGTCAAAATGAGATTTTTCTACCTGCAAACAACTCTGTGTGAACAGGGCCTTACTGTGGCTGAGGGTGGCATCACAGCTCTATTATATGGGGGAACTGTGAATAGCTCCATTATGGGGACACTCTGGCAACTTCTGTTATAGGAGCACTGTGGTTGTTCTATTATGGGACAACTGTGGTCTGCTCAATTAGAGGCGCATTCTGTGGCTGGCTTTATTTATGGGGGCACTATGACAAGCACTGTTATGGGGAGACTCTGGCAGGTTCTGTTATATAGGCACGCTAGCCGGCTCCATTATGGGGGAACTGGTTAGCACTATCACAGGTGCACACTATTGCTGCTTCTAAAATGGGGGCACCATGAAAAGAATGGTTATGGGCCAGGTTCTGTCATGTGGCTACTGTGGCTCCCCCTTCTATAGGAGAACTATGACTAATTCCAATATGAAGCCACTCTGGCAGGATCTATTATAGGAGCACTGTGGCTTTCTCTATTATGGGGGGGGGGTGTAGTTACCTCTGTTATGGGGGAACTATGGCAGGTTCGGTTAGAAAAGGCACTGCGGCTCACTATTATTAACTATAATGGGGGCACTCTGGCACACTCTTATGGAGCACTGTGGCTTACTCTGATAGGCCTTATAAACACGAACATGTTTTACGTCCGTGATACGCGCGTGAAAATCACGCACGTTGCACGGACCTATGTCTGTCAATGGGGCCGTTCAGACAGTCCGTGATTTTCACGCAGCGTATGTCCGCTGCGTAAAACTCACGACATGTCCTATACTTGGCCGTTTTTCGCGCATCACGCATCCATTGAAGTCAAAGGGTGCGTGATAATCGCGCTCGGCACACGGAACAATTCGCGCAACAGTAGATATAGAAATAAAGGAAAAAATAAAACCACCTCCTTCATTTCATTGTCTAAACTTTAAAACCGCGTGTCATAAGGATAGCTCCACACATAGCCCCCCCTGTAGATAGCACCACACACAGCCCCCCTGTAGATAGCGCCACACACAGCCCCCCCTGTAGATAGCACCACACACAGCCCCCCTGTAGATAGCTCCACACACAGCCCCCCCTGTAGATAGCACCACACACAGCCCCCCTGTAGATAGCTCCACACACAGTCCCACCTGTAGATAGCGCCACACATTGCCCCCCTGTATATAGCTCTAGATACAGCCCCCCTGTAGATTGCTCCACACAGCCCCCCTGTAGATAGCTCCCTGTAGGTAGCGCAACACAACCCCCTTATAAGAGGTAGCGGGCCCTACTGCTGCCACTCTCCGCTCTGCTTTCACTCACCGTCAGAAGAAGGCAGGAGTCTTGCGGCGGCGTTTTCACTGGTGTCAATGCCGGCCCAGGAGTAGACCAGTCCAGTCACCTGACCTGTCACCTGACCGGTGAGGTCAGATGACAGGTCAGGTGACTCGACTGGTCCATTCCCGTGCCGTCATTGATCCCAGTGAGAACACCGCCGCAAGACTCCTGCCTTCTTTTGATCGCTGCTGCAAACGTCTGGCATGCAGGGCGCCTGTCAGCAGCGATCAGCTGTTTTGATGCAGCGCCCAGCGGGACATTCTGCAGACCGCCCGGGACGACGGTACAGCGGTGAGAAACCGGGACAGGTCCTGCCGGATCTGGGATGGTTGGGAGGTATGGTACAGAGACCCCCAAACCAGACTGCATCCTGGACTACAATAGGTACATAGGTGGGGTTGACTTGTCAGATCAAGTCCAGAAGCCCTACAGCACCATGCGGTGTGGTATAAGAAGCTGGCCGTGCACATCATACAGATGGCATTGTACAATGCGTACGTGCTACGTCGATGTGCAGGCCAGAGGGGAACTTTCCTGGAATTTCAAGAGGTGGTTATCAAGAACCTAATCTTTAGGGACCAAGAAGGGGGTACCCAGTACTTCTGGAAGCGAGGCCACACGCATCGTACCAGGGCAACACTTTCCAGGAGAAGTTCCCCAAACTGGCAAGAAGGGAAAAAGTCAAAAGAGGTGCAAAGTCTGCTATAAGAGGGAGATAAGGGAGGACACAATATATAAATGTGACACGTGTCCCGAAAAACCAGTGCTCTGTATGAAAGTGTTTTAAAATGTATCATACATTCCTTGATTTTCAATCTACCCCCGTTTTACTTACCCTGATGCACTCCACACAGTTTATCCCCCTCATCTTTCCCTTCTGAGCCCTGCTGTGTGCCCAGGCAGCTGATAACAGCCACATGTAGGGTATTGCCATACCCGTGAGAATCCACATTACAGTTTATGGGGTGTATGTCTCCGGTGGCGCATGCCGAGCACAATATATCGGACACTGAAATGGCATATATGTATAGAATATTGCAAATCTCACTCTGCACCATCTGCTGCACATTATCTTTTACACAATACATGTGGGGTCAAAATGCTCACTACACCTCTAGATGAATGCCTTAAGGGGTGTCGTTTTTAAAACGGGGTCACTTCTCGGGGGTTTCAACTGTACTGGTAAATCAGGGGCTTCTGCATACATGACTTAGCAACAGAAAAGCTCCAGTAAGCCAAATGGTGGTCATTTCCTTCTGAAACCTCCCATGGGCCCAAACGGCAGTTTATCACCACAAATGGAGTATTGCCGCACTCAGGACAAATTGGGCAACAAAATGGGGTATTTTATTGCTTGTGAAAATATGAAATTTTGAGCCAAAACTACATCTTATTAGAAAAAAAATAAAAAAATTTTTAAATTCACAGCCCAATTCAAATACATTCTGTGAAAAATCAGTTGGATCTAAATGGACACAACACCCATAAATTAATTCCTTGAGGGGTGTAATTTCCAAAATGGCGTCACTTCTGGTGGGTTTCCATTGCTTTGATACCTCTGGGGCTCTGCAAATGCGACATGGCACCCGAAAACCAATCCAGCAAAATCTGGACTCCAAAGAACACACAGCGCTCCTTTCCTTCTGAGCCCTCCCATGGGCCCAAACAGCAGTTTATCACCACAAATGGGGTATTGCCGCACTCATGACAAATTGAGCAACAAAATGGGTCATTTTGTTCCCTGTGAAAATAAGAAATTTTGATAAAAAATTACATCTTATTGGAAAAAATTACATTTTTTCTTTATTTCACAGCCCAATTCTAATACGCGCTGTGAAAAAACTGTGGGGTCAAAATGGTAACAACAACCATAAATTAATTCCTTGAGGGGTGCAGTTTCCAAAATGTGGTCACTTTTGGCTATTCCTACTTTTTTGGCACCTCAACACCTCTTCAAACCTGGCATGCTGCCTAAAATATATTCTAATAAAAAAAAATAAAAAAAAGAGACCCCAAAATGCACTAGGTGTTTCTTTTCTTCTAGGGCTTGTGTTTTATTCCACGAGCGCAGTAGAGCCACATGTGGGACATTTCTAAAAACTGCAGAATCTGGACAACACATATTTAATAGTGTTTCTCTGGTAAAACCTTCTGTGCTACAGAAATAAAATGAATAAAATTGAAATTCAGCAAGTAAAATGAAATTTGCAAATTTCACCTCCACTTTGCTTTAATTCCAGTGAAATGCATAAAGGGTTCAAAAAAACTTTCTAAATGCTGTTTTGAATACTTTGAGGGGTCTAGTTTTTAAAATGGGGTGTTTTATGTGGGTTTCTAATACATAGGCCCCTCAAAGCCACTTTAGAACTGAACAGATATCTTAAAGAGGCTCTGTCACCAGATTTTGCAACCCCTATCTGCTATTGCAGCAGATCGGCGCTGCAATGTAGATAACAGTAACATTTTTATTTTTTTAAAACGAGCATTTTTGGCCAAGTTATGACCATTTTTGTATTTATGCAAATGAGGCCTGCAAAAGTCCAACTGGGCGTGTATTATGTGCGTACATCGGGGCGTGTTTACTTCTTTTACTACCTGGGCGTTCTGACGAGAAGTATCATCCACTTCTCTTCAGAACGCCCAGCTTCTGGCAGTGCAGACACAGCCGTGTTCTCGAGAGATCACGCTGTGTCGTCACTCACTTCCTGCCCCAGGTCCTGCATCGTGTCGGCCACATCGGCACCAGAGGCTACAGTTGATTCTGCAGCAGCATCAGCGTTTGCAGGTAAGTAGCTACATCGACTTACCTGCAAATGCCGATGCTGCTGCAGAATCAACTGTAGCCTCTGGTGCCGATGTGTCCTCGCTCGTCCGACACGATGCAGGACCTGTGAGTGACGACACAGCGTGATCTCTCGAGAACACGCTGTGTGTCTGCACTGCCAGAAGCTGGGCGTTCTGAAGAGAAGTGGATGATACTTCTCGTCAGAACACCCAGCTAGTAAAAGTAGTAAACACGCCCAGTTGTAACACACATAATACACGCCCAGTTGGACTTTTACTTTAAACACGCCCAGTTGGACTTTTGCAAGCCTCATTTGCATAAATACAAAAATGGTCATAACTTGGCCAAAAATGCTCGTTTTTAAAAAATAAAAACGTTACTGTAATCTACATTGCAGCTCCTATCTGCTGCAATAGCAGATAGGGGTTGCAAAATCTGGTGACAGAGCCTCTTTAAAAAAAAGGCTTTTGAAATTTTCTTAAAAATATGAGAAATTGCTGTTTATGTTCTAAGCCTTGTAACATCCAAGAAAAATAAAAGAATGTTAAAAAAACAATGGCAATCTAAAGTAGACTTATGGAAATGTGAACTAGTAACTATTTTGGGGGGTATACCCATCTGTTTTACAATTTAAATTCAGAAAAATGCTATTTTTTCAAAATGTTCTCTAAATTTTGCCATTTTTCACAAATAAACACTGAATATATCGACCAAATTTTACCATTAACATAAAGTCCAATGTTTCACGAGCAAACAATCTCAGAATCGCTTGTATAGATTTAAGCATTCCGACGTTATTACTACATAAAGTGAAATATGAGATTTGAAAAATGGGCTCTAAGCCTTAACCTCTACCCGCATGAGGATGTACAGTTACTGAGTTGTTTCCGGCGCACACTGTCGATGACAGTGTGCACCGGGAACTGGGAGGTCAGCTGTCGCCGACAGCTGACACTTCACTCTTGCCGGCCGGCGGTCCTTTGCCGCTGATTTCAGCTAATTCACCCCTGATTTTTAGTGCTTTCTAGCATATCGGCAGACCCCAATCCGAAATTGCGGGGTTGGCCGATAGTTAGTATGGCAAACTGAAGCCAAACAATGGCTTCTGTGTCTGCCATGGACGGAAGCCCATCAGGACCAACTTTCGGCTGGTCCTGATAGGCTTCCTGTCAGAGTGACAGTAAGTCACAGTGTCCGTTCCCGGACGTTCGGCGACAAGGTGTGCATCAGGAACTGGGAGATCAGCTGTCCCCGACAGCTGACACTCCAGTGTTGCCGATCAGTGGCTCATCGCCGCTGATTTTGGCAATTAACCCGATAAATGTGGTGCTCGATTGCGATCACCACATTTAGCGGGTTTGTAGCACATCAGCAGCCCCCATGCCATTGTGGGGGCTGCTGATGCTTGTGATGGCATCCGGAGGCCAGGCAACAGCCTCCGGGTCTGCCATGTATGGAAGCCTGTTTTATAAAAGTGTAAAAAGATTTTGTTTTCCTATAATAAGTCATTTATTATAGGGAAAAAATGAAAACGTTAAAAAAAAGAATACATATTTGGTATTAACGCGTTCGTAACGACCCAAACTATAAAACTATAATGTTATTTTTTCCGCACGGTGAACGCCGCAAACAAAATAAATGGAAAACAATGTCAGCATCGCTATTTTTTGGTCACCACCCCTCTCAAGATATAGAATTAAAAGTGATCAAAAAGTCGCATTTACCCCAAAATAAAACCAATAAAAACTATAACCGTCCCGCAAAAAAACAAGACCTCTCACAGCTTTTTTGACAAAAAAATAAAAAAGTTACGGCTCAGAATATCGTGTCTCAGAAAATAAATTCTTTTATAGTAACGTAATTTTATTGTGCAAACGCTGCAAAACTTTAAAAAAAACTATACACATATGGTATTGCCGTAATCGTACCGACCGGCAGAATAAATTAAAATTTAATTTATTACGCACGGTGAACGCTGTAAGAAATAAAGTATTTAAAGCGCCAAAATCTGTTTTTTTTAGTCACCTTAGCTCTAAAAAAGATCCTGTGGGGTCAAAATGCTCACTATACCCCTAGAAAAATTCCTTGAGGGGTGTAGTTTCTGAAATAGGGTCACTTTTGGGGGGTTTCCACTGTTTTGGTCCCTCCGGGGAGGTTGCAAACCCGACATTGCACTGAAAACCAATCCACCAAAATCTGCGCTCCAAAATCCAAAAGGCGCTTCTTCCCTCCTGAGCCCTGCTGTGGGTCCAAACATCAGTTTATGACCACATATGGGGTATTGCCAAAATCGGGGGAAATTTCTTTACAAATGTTAGGGTGCTCTTTCTCCTTTATTCCTTGTAATAATGAAAAAATTCTATGTTTCCACAGAAAAAAAGGTGATTCTTCACAGACTAATTCCCCTAAATTCTGCAAAAAAACTGTGGGGTCAAAATGCTAACTATACCCCTAGAAAAATGCCTTGAGGGGTGTAGTTTCCAAAATGGAGTCACTTTTGGGGGGTTTCGACTGTTTAGGTGCCACAAGACCTCTTCAAACCTGACATGGTGCCTAAAATATATTCCTAATAAAAGGAGGCCGCAAAATCCTCTAGGTGCTCCTTTGCTTCTGAGGCCTGTGTTTCAGTCCATTAGGACACTAGGGCCACATGTGGGATATTTCTAAAATCTGCAGAATCTGGGCAATAAATATTGAGTTGCGTTTCTCTGGTGTTACAGATTTTTTTTTATTACAAATGAATTTCGGCAAAAAAAATGACATTTTTAAATTTCACCTCTACTTTGCCTTAATTCCTGTGAAACGCCTAAAGTGTTAAAACACTTTCTGAATGTGGTTTTGAATACCTTGAGGGGTGCCGTTTTCAAAATGAAGTGATTTATGGGGACTTTCTAAAATATGAGAAATTGCTGCTAAAGTTCTAAGACTTGTAATGTCCTAAAAAAATAAAAGGACGTGAAAAAAAATGATGCAAACATAAAGTAGACATATGGGGGATGTTAACTAGTAACTATTTTGTGTGGTATTACTATCTGTTTTACAAGCAAATACATTGAAATTTAGATAAATGCACGTTTTTACACATTTTTGCTAAAATTTGACGTTTTTCACAAATAAATGTTGAATTTATCGACCAAATTTTTTCACTAACAAAGTACAATATGTCACGAAAAAACAATCTCAGAATCGCTTGGATAGACAAAAGCATTCCGGAGTTATTACCACATAAAGTAACACGTCAGATTTGAAAAAATCATCTGTGTCCACAAGGCCAAAACAGGCTTAGTCCTGAAGGGGTTAAGGCCCAAACTAGGCTGCGTCCTTAAGGGATTAATGACCGAGCAATTTTTTTACGTTTTTCCATTGTCGCATTCAAAGATCTATAATTTTTTTTTAAAAACATTTTTATTGATTATCATATAATCACAGTACAAACAATACAAAACCGTGTATTAACAATAAGACAGTTGCATTTTTCCACTCACGCAGGAGCATGCATAGTGTTACATTTGAGACGTTTTCACATATCATCGTTGCACTATTACATGTATTCTATCCACCTTCCATGGCAATACTGTAAATGTTATAAGCCACACAAACTAGACATTTATTGCATTACAGTCTCCTCTACCCCTGGCAAGGACACATTGTCCCCTAGCTATGTCTATACACAATTACCACTATCCACGTATCCCAATACATCCTACGTCGTCGTCCAACCTCTAGTCTTCTATTCTAGTCCCCTGCATCGCAACATTTCCAACCTTTCAGGTGTGCATTTGGCATCTACAACTCCATCCCAATTAAAGCACTTTTAGTTTTCCCAGGGCCCCCTTGATGTCTTCCTTGAGATACCAGGATGTGTGTTTGAAACTCTCCATCACTACCCCAATTTCTATTGTAGGCAATTGCTCAATAAATGGCCTCCATCTTTTAAAAAACCCTGCAGTCTTTTGCCTCTTGTGTTTTGTCACTTCTACTTTGTCTGAAAACATGCAGACCCTCATTTGTCAGGTTAAATGATGTGATGTAGGTACGGTAGATTCCAGCCAAAGCTTTAACAGGCATATTTTGGCAATGATAAATATGATATGCATCAGGGAGGGAACATATAGTGGAGACCCCAATGTTTCCACATCAATTGAGGCCATAGAGTGAAAAAGAAGCAGCATAGGATCTGCCGCCAATGCTCTGCCCCAGAGTAACTGTATGTAGTCCAAAACCTACTTCCAGAATTTTTTTGTCTCAGGACATGACCATATGCCATGGTATAAGTCAGTGCCTGGTTGGTTGCATTTTGGACATGCATGCAATCGATGCGGACTGGCAGCCGTTAAGGGAATGTTAAAGGCAAATATTGCAGCATGCATTAGTTTAAAGTGAGACTCCCTCCACACCTCATTAACCACATGTTTCAGTACTGTCTTCCAGCCCTCCAAAATAGGGGTCCTAATGTCTTGCACGTTCAGAGTACGTCTCCAATATGCAAAGTGAGCTCTTGGAGCTACTCGAATATACAATTCTCGAAATGTTTTGTATAACTTAGACAGTGATGTTCTATGTGATTCCTCCCCAATAACCTCATCAAAGGCATTGTCTACAACTTCTGGTTCCAAGTTCCTCACCAACTTTGTGCAGAAAGATTTAATTTGTAGATATTGGAGGAAATGATTCAGGGAGATCTCATACTTCTCCCCTAACTCAGGCAACGTTTTCAATCGAGGTTCCGAGGCATGGAGTATGTGGCCCACTGTCGATATACCCCTTTGTTTCTATACAGTGAAGAGGGAGCTAGACCACCCTGCTGGAAAATCTATATGGGACCATAACGGTAGGTATTTGGACAATTGAAATGAAATCCCCATATTTTTTCTTACCTCCTTCTAACCCATGATAGTATCCCTCAATAACACAGAACCCTTTACATGCCTAGGAAGCGATGCTAGCCTGGTATGTAGCAGTGCAATGAGATCATGAGTTCCCGCTAATACCTCATCTAAATCATAATTTGAGTAATGACTGGAGCGATGCAACCAGTCTGCGACATGCCGGAATAAACTGGCTATATTGTATCCCCTCAAGTGTGGAATATTTACTCCACATTGCCAGTGATAACCCTGTAGTTTAGCCATTGACATTCTAGGCCTTTTATTTGACCAAGTAAACTTTAGGATGCTGGTATTAAAATCTTTGACATCTTTATGCTTCAAAAGAATGGGCAGGGTCTGGAGCGGGTACAGCAGTCTCACAAACGATATCATCTTAACTAAATTACATCTACCAAACAGTGAAAGCGGCAGGTTCGCCCATCTAGCAAGTTCAGTTTTTATTTTCTGGAAGAGTGGCTCATAGTTTAGTTTATACAATGTTCCCGGTGTTTGCCCTACCCGGATCCCTAGGTACGTTATGTGTGATGTCGCTATCTTAATACCTGTCCGCTGAATTTCTATGTCGCCCATATGATTATGAGGGAATAATCTCAGTAATTCGCATTTTGTCGGATTAATCCTTAGCCCTGTAAAGGAGCCATAACGTCGGAACAGATCGAAAACCTTCTGTAGGTGTTGTGAGGGATGCGAGAGAAACAGGAGGACATCATCCGCAAACACCGCTTTGTCGTCTATGTTTATGCCTGAGTACAAGTCACCACATTCCAAAGTATGGATCAATGGCTCCAACGCTAAGTCAAATAGTAATGGCGATAGGGGGCATCCCTGCCGTGTGCCCCTATGTAATGTGAATGTCTGGGATCTGAATCCCGGCGTGCATGCGGCCACAGTGGGAGTAGTGTACAACGCTCTTAAATACCTCCTAAATTTTCCCTGTACATTAAACTTGTCTAGAACCATGTTCAGCCATCGCCATTCAACATTGTCGAAAGCTTTTTCAGCATCCAGAATCACCAGAGCTGATTGATTGGATGGCGATGGCCAAGCCTTAATCTCGTCCATTACCCCCAGAACCTTCCTGATGTTGGTGACCGCGGGTCTACCTTTGATAGAACCCACCTGTGATGGTCCCACCAGCTAGGGCATTAAGACTGCCAATCTATTCGCCATTATTTTCTATACCAATTTAAGGTCCTGATTTATGAGTGAGATGGGTCTATAGGAACCCGGCTGCGATGGATCTATCCCAGCTTTGGGAATTACTTTTATGTATGCCATGTTTGTCGTCATTGGTATGTTAGTACCCTGCATCAAGGAGTTGAAGTAAGGCAATAAAGTTGGAGTTATCTGTTCAAGCAGTATTTTGTAAAACTCCGCCGGATACCCATCGGGTCCCGGAGACTTGCCGCTTGGTAACCCCCCAATAGCCAACTGTAACTCCTCCATGTCTATTGGTGTATTAAGACTATCTAATTGATCTGTGTTCAGGGTGGGCATAGATAATCCGGAGAGAAACTGTCTTCCCTGCATGGTGTCTGGCGCCGGACCTTCCTCATACAGCCTCTGGTAAAAAAGTTTCAGAATGTCATTGATCTTCCTAGGGTCCGAGTGTAAATGACCGGCATGGTCCTTCAATTTTGTGATGTGTGTGCGTGGCTGAAAGCCCCTTGATAACCCTGCTAACATCCTCCCCGTCTTGTTCCCAAACCGAAAAAGCTCAGCTTCATATATTGATCTCCCATATTTTTCCTTCCTATCCAACCATTCGTCAAACAGTCTCTTAGCATCTACCCAGTGATTCTGCTTATCAGGGGTCGGGTCCGCCTGAAAAGCGGAGTACATCCCTCTAAGCCTTTCACTATATTCCTTATATTTCCGAAACGTCTGCTTTTTTTTTTGAAGGAAACATAAGCGATGATCTTCCCTCGTAAAACAGCCTTAGCCGTTTCCCAATATAACGCATAATCTGTTCTGTGGATCGCGTTATCTCCATCATATTCTAGCCACCATCCTTTCAGTAGATCTTGAAAGCCTTCATCTTTTGCTAGAAAGATCGGAAATCTCCAAATGAAGTCTCCCCCCTTAGGGTGTGTATCTGTCAACAATAAGCTCACCGGGGCATGGTCAGAGATGACCATATTGGTGATGTCTACCTGTTCCAGCCTCTGTAGTAAATGTGAACTCAGAAAAACATAATCCAATCTAGACCACGATTTGTGATGTGGCGAAAAATAAGTATATTCCCTACCATCCGGGTTCATGTGCCTCCAGCTATCCCCCAACAGTGTGGCTTGTGAAAGAATCGGCAAGATGCCATCTGTAGCGAGAGGTTGTGCAGGGAGATTGCGTTGCCTGTCCTCAGCCGGGTCCGTCACCGAATTAAAGTCTCCCCCCACTATTTTCAGTATATTTGTGTCCGCCAAAATTGTATCTTGAAGGTCCTGATAGAATATGTGATTATTGGAATTGGGCACATATATACGTTGTATATACTCACTTCCCCTAATGGAGTATCTAAGGAAAGTTGTATAAGGCGTCCCTCAGTCTGTGTGTTGCGTGCGCAAAGTAGTTACTAAATTTTTATGTATTAGAATCATTACTCCGTTTTTCTCACGTACTGCCGATGACCCATAGACCTCCCCCACACAGCATTTCCGCATACGAAAAAAATCTTTGTCAACCAGATGCGTCTCCTGAAGTAAGTCTATATCAGCCTTTTGCGTATGTAGATGTCGCAAGACCATGGATCTCTTGTGGGGGGGTTAGAGACCCTTAACATTCCACGTTACTACTCTCATAAAATGATTAAAGGGGTCGGGCTATGATGGCAAGGTATGTGTCTCATACTCAATCCTGAAATTGGACATGTCAAGTAAGCCAGGAAGGTAGTGAGTAGGCTATTTAGCCCCTTTAGAACAGTATCATTTAGCAAGAATCGTCTGTCTTTCAATAGCAAACCAAAACATTCAATTAATACATAACTTTCCCTTTTATCCTCAAGGGCCCCCAGCAACTCAATACCCGTAACTTTCAGCACTTCACTTTTTTCTGACACGGTGCTATCCCCCGCCTACCTAATGAGATAAGTCTCAAACCAAATAACAAAATTATATGTCATCACAACAGCATTTAGACATATCCCCGGTAATGTGCCTACCCCTTTTCTCTGGCCCTCCCATATCAAGAACCCCTGCATAACAACATTATAGTTATATCAAGTGAGCATAACCAACCATAGTGCTTGCCCACTGTCCTCACATAGCGCCTTGGCAGGCAGTCCACAAAAATCTTTACCTTTTGGTATACAAAGTCGTTACTTCACAGCCCGTGGAATCTGCGGCATTCTCTTCTCCTTTGGTGGCTGACCCCTCACCGAAGGGGTATGGGGCTACACAGGTATCTCCTTTTCCGTAGCAGGTATCCTTAAAAACTTCTTCTGCTTCCTGATGGTCGGTGTAGGTCTGCATGGTGCCACTCGGTGTAGTGACCTTTAGTAACGCCGGGTATTGTAGCTGGAACTTCAGTCCCCTGTTATAGAAAGCGGTACAGATCCTGCTGAATAGAATGCGCTTTTTGGAAACTTCAGCCGATTAGTCTCCAAACATCATGACTGACACTCCGTTTAGCTTCGTCGGTCCCTGACGCATTTTGTAGGAACGTAGTAGGGCTTCCTTGTCAGAGTAATCCAGGTATCTTACTATGACTTGTCTGGCTCATTTACCGGCTCCTGATTGTGACTGTAATTGTTGACGTTCTGGTCCCGCTCTATGCGCTCTTTCCACCTTACAATTGCCGTTCATATTTAACACTTTTGGTAGATCGTATTCACAGATGCGTTTCAAGTTTAAGGCCGGTATATTTTCTGGAAGGCCCACTATGCGTATGTTGTTTCTGCTTGACCTGTTTTCCAAGTCATCGATTTTAAGAGCCATCCTTTGCTTCTCAATTAGAAGCTCCTGGAGTGTCCCATGGGTGTCGGCAGCGTCATCCTCCAGCATTGAGATGCGCTGTTCCATTTCATCTAGGCGCGCTCCATGTTGAGCAATCTCACCTTGAAGCTGTTGTAATGAGGCAGATATAGTGTTTGCTAGAGTGTCCTGTATACCTGGTGTTATACGTTTGGCCACTTCCATCGCCAATTTTTTGTAATCAATCACCGGTGCCATTGTCGTACCTGACGCTGATTCCATCCCATCTTTATCTGGGAGCCGATCCTCGTGATCAGATGATGAGTGGCTTGTAGTCTACTTCTCTTTGCGAGTCACAGGCGGCATATTGTTCCCTGTAATATGAAACGAGGAGCCGTCCCTGTAAGTGACCGAGACTGCAGCTGCAGGTGTAAGGAAGGGAGGGCCCGAGATGCAAGATGGCGCCTGTCCCCACCAAGCAGGAAAACACGTGGCCGCGGTTCCCTGAAAAAACGTAACGGGCCGGTTTGTATGAAGGGGTTACATGTCCGTACTTGCCCTTCGGTGCCGCACCGGAGGTGATATCTGCACTATTGTGCCTGTTAGCGTG
The DNA here is from genome assembly GCF_050947455.1 of Rhinoderma darwinii. Taxonomy (NCBI): domain Eukaryota; kingdom Metazoa; phylum Chordata; class Amphibia; order Anura; family Rhinodermatidae; genus Rhinoderma; species Rhinoderma darwinii. Next base: position 362,047,658 of record NC_134689.1, on the reverse strand, counting down.
GTCCCGCCTTCCCGTGCTGTGTCCGGCACTGTCGGGAGTATTCACGCGGGAGCGCGGGGCTGGTACGTTACTTCCGTTGGTCTCTGCAAGCGCTGGCCGTGAGCTCACTGTTCCTTTCAACACCCCTAAGAAAGGTGAGGTGTTTTTTGGCCGTGGGCAATGTGGAAGTCGGTATATTCAGTTAGGTCAGCACGGAGCGTTCTCTGCACCCTCCTCACATGTCAGCGCCGGAACCAGAAGTCTCTATAACTTTTTTATATTTGCGTCGACATAGCTGTATAAGGACATATTTTTTTGTGGGACAAGTTGTATTTTATAATAGCACCGATTTGGGGTACATATAATTGTATTGATTAACTTTTTAATATCTTTTTTAGTGGGGTACTGGAAAAAAAACAGAAATGTAGCAATTTTTTTTGCGTCTTAATTTTACCTCATTTACCGTCTGGTATAAATAACATAATAACTTTATTTAGCGGGTTGTTACGATTGCGGCGATACCAAATTTCTATGGATTTTTTTATGTTTTCCTACTTTTACACAGTCAAAATTATTTGCTTTTGTGTCGCCATATTTTAAGAGCCATAAGTTTTTTATTTTTTGACCGATGCAGCTGTGTGAGGGCTTTTTTTATTGCGGGATGACTTGTAGTTTTTTTTGGTACCATTTTGGAATAGATGTGACTGTTTGATCTCTTTTTATCAAATTCTCTTTAAGGCAGGATGAACAGAAAACAGCAATTCTGGCAATGTTTTTTATTATATTTTTTACGGCGTTCACCGTGCGGGTTAAATAATATAATCATTTTATAGTTGGGTTCGTTACAGATGCGGCGATACCAAATATGAGTAACTTTCTACTTTGTTTCATAATAAAGTATTTTGTCAGGGGGAAAAGTGTTTTTTTTACTTGGGACATTTATTTATTTATTTCAAACTTTGTTTAACTTTTTTTTACTTTATTTTTAGTCCCACTTGGGAACTTTACTGTGCAGACTTTTGGTCGCTATTATAATACACGGTAATACTTCTGTATTGCAATGTATTATTGCTGGTCAGTGTAAAACTGAGAGGCACCTGTTCGGTCATGCCTCTGGCATGGCCTAACAGGCAATTACTTAGGGCAGACCTGGGGGCCTTTGTTAGGCCCCGAGGCTGCCATAGAACCCATCGGTACCACGCGACGCACGCGGGGATGCCAGTGTGATGAGAGAGGGAGCCCCCTCCCTCTAAAATCACTCAGATGCGGCGCTCGCTATTGAGCGTCGCATCTGAGGGGTTAAATATGATCAGAGACCACTGCTAGTGGTCTCCAATTGTTGCCCTGATGCCCGAGGCTGTTACTAACAGCCCGGGCTTCAGCAGCACCTGGCACGATGCGGGGAAAGTTCTTCTGAAGTGCCGACGGGAAAAGGCGGCGCTTCAGAAGAACTACCCTGAGCGGCCGAGGTAAAAACACTATGCGCCTGTCGTTAAGGGGTTAAGGAAACTCTTCTTTGTTGCTAAACTGTAAGTTGTAAGAAAGTGGCTCTCAAATAATCCCTTAGAAGTTAAAATATGGAAAAATAATGTTGAAAGTATAATAATATAACTTTTCATATTTCATCAAAAAAAAGTATGGGGAATCAGAATAATAACACATTTTGGGGAAAATGGGATTGAAGGAGTTGAAAAAGGGACGGTCTTAGAGGGTGGGATTAAAAAATTATTTATTTATTGCTTGTTGATTATGTATACAACAGGAAATTGTGATAAATACAATAAAAAAACTAATATATATGTTTATTACTACACAAGAAAATAGCGACAGAACTCTGGGAATGCCAGTGGCACCTAAACACTAAATATAAATAAATATGCATTACTGCTGAATCTACTTACAATAGGGAGGTTTTCATCAAATTGTGTGAGTCCACCAGCCACTTGAGGACAGATGGCAGCGCTGGGGATAGAGAGATGTTGGTTTGTTCACCGCGGGGTGGGCGACGTTTCGCTTCGCATCCAAGCCTTTCTCAAGCTCAGAGAACGGTTGGGATGTGCTTGGGGGGGTTCGGATGTGGGGTGGGGGCGTTGCTTGTTCTTTTAACTTTGTGGTGGGTGGCCCGGCATCTCTCCGTCTTTGAGGTCTTGGTGCTGTTGCTTGTTCTCTGTCATTGCCGTCTGTTTTATACTAAGGAGATGATTCATCCTTTCACTGGTAACATGCACATGGCCTGATATTCAGCTTGCTTTGAGTGCTGTTTTTCTTTCTTTCATCTATTTATCTATCTATCTATCTATCTATCTATCTATCTATCTATATATATATATATTAGTTATAAATGATTTGCGTTTTACGTCTCATCTGTAACATCACATTATATACAGATAATGATGGTGTTGCCTTTTGTATATAGCAGAGGAGAACTTCCTGACTAGTTTCCCTACAGTGAATTGGATTGGCTGCACGGCCCTTTAAATAACTGCCGCAGCTGCTGAAGATGTTACGGAATGTTGTGAAAGTCGGCTCCGCCCCCACACGTTGTGACATCACTCACATTATATAAGGAGCCGCAGAGCTGACACTTATTTGAGGGTTTTAGTTGTCAGTGGAGACATTTAGTGTTGGTGAGATATTTGGACTTTGTGAGGATTTGTAGTGTTGGAAAGAGATTTGGACTTTCTGAACAGGATGAAGAACGGCGACGAGGAGGAGCTCCCAGATGAGATTTGGAGAAAGATGGTGGAGGAGGCTAAGCCGGCATTCCGGCCATCAAAGTATGCCAAAGTCTCTTTTCAGCCAATTCTGGAGACCATTCTAGAGGAGGATGAGGATGAGGAGGAAGCGGTTGAAGTGGAGGAGGTTCTATATATTGAGGAGGAGAACATCAGCAGGCCCTTCGGTTGTCAGGTGAAGGAGGCCTGGCCAAGCATGGAGTCATTCATAAGTACAAGATGTTGGATTCCAAAATGTCTAAGAAGAAAGATCCGAAGCAACAAAAGCAGAGATGCAGAGAGCCGTCGTCCATCGCGGTTCCTTAGAGCCGTCTTCTGTTGTAACGTCAAGACATCAGAATAAGCGACCTATAATATCATTAAGATCATGATATCGGAGACCTTATAACATCAAAGGAAACAATTTCAACATCAACATTTACAACATAAGATCTATGATTTCCATCAGAAATATTACCACCAGATTGAATATCCTGATGTAACATCTGCCGGGCTGGAGATTACAGTCACAATTTTCCAGGATTAAATGATTTAATTATTAATAAATATTCAGCTTAACAAAAACATTTGAAATAAAATAAAAATTAAAAAAATTAAAAATAAATAGATTTTTCTCTCAATATTATTATTTATTATTTTTCTTAGGCAGCACTCAGGTGACCATGAACTGTACCCACCTAATTATCTACTTTTTTCAAATGCTGCCAGTCTGCGTGGTTAGGGAAGAAAGATATTACCAGTAGAATACAAACATGTTATAAAGAGGAGAGAACAATGACTTTATAACTCCCTGCTGTCTGGCATACATGGATTTTTGCTTTTAAACTTTATGGCTCTGTATACATCCTTTGCATTTCTCTGAAGTGGAAGTGCCCCCTTTATTATACTGCATAAGGCCCCATACACATGACCGTATTTTTTCCCTCCTGTAAATACTGGCCGTAAATACGTGTCCTTTGTCAGGCCCCATGCACACGACCGTATTTTTTCCCTCCCGTAAATACTGGCGTAAATATGGGTCTTTTGTCACCCGTATTTATGGACCCATGCCCGTAAATACGGGTCCGTAGTCACCCGTATTCCACCCTTATTTACGGACCCGTTTTCTATGCTTCTCTTTACACGTAGAGAGAGATATTGCACTGCACTAATCAGCAGCCCCTTCTCTCTATCTAGCACTGATAGAGAGAAGGGGCTGCTGATCAGTTCTGGATAGAGAGAATGGGCAACCCCTTCCATCTATCCAGCACTGATCGCCAGCCTCTTCTCTCTATCCAGCTCTGATCGGCAGCCTCTTCTCTCTATCAGTGCTGGATAGAGAGAAGCTGCAGCCCTTTCGTGCAGAAATTCCGCAGCGGAACGCAGCGATAGAAAGAAAAAGAAGTTCATATGTACCCCGGCCGTTGTCTTGGTGATGCGTCCCTCTTTTGACATCCAGTCCGACCTCCCTGGATGACGCGGCAGTCCATGTGACCGCTGCAGCCTGTGATTGGCTGCAGCAGTCACATGGGATGAAATGTTATCCCAGGAGGCCGGACTGGAGGAAGAAGCAGGGAGTTCTGGGTAAGTATGAACTTTTTTTTATTGCGGGTTTTTGAAGGAAACATTAGAAATCTATATCGTGAGCGCCGCGCATGGTACTCCCTGTGCAGCGGTAGTCACTGTCCAGGGTGCTGAAAGAGTTACTGCCGATCAGTGCAGCCCCTTCTCTATATCCAGCACTGATCGTTTAACTCTTTCAGCACCCTGGACAGTGACTACCTCTGGACAGTGAGTACCATGCGTAGCAACGCTCCCGTAATTAGAGGTGCACACACATAGCCACCCGTAATTACCGGAGCCTCATAGACTTTTATGGGCCTGCCCGTGCCGTAATACGGCCTGAAATAGGACATGTTCCATATTTTTCAACGGCCCGGGCACCTTCCCGTAAGCAAACGGGAAGGTACCCGTGGCCAATAGAAGTCTATTTTTATGGGCATTTTTACGGTCGTCTGCATGGGCATCATGTGTTTTTTTACCCGTATTTACAGACCTGTGCCCGTAAATACGGGTCCGTTGTCATCCGTATTCTACCCGTATATACAGATCCGTACAAAAAGGGGGGCTGGAAATGTCACAATCATATCCAAACCCCTTAAAAGTGTCACATGATCGCTTAGACGCCATTTTCTCTTTTTTGCAAAAATTTAAATCCCCTGACGTCGCCTAGCAACGGTCCGAAACCTGGCTTGGGAATCCCAACCCCGCACACTACCGGGACCCTGCCTAGGTTTCGTAAGGTAGGTGCTTGGTTGGGAACTAAGGGACCTCTCGTAAGAGAGATAATTAGCCTAGGTACATAGGAGGAATAGAAGGGATAGTCCACGGACTCCCTGATCTCGCCCCCTGCCCGAGTTTTTCCAGGAGTGATGTGTCTCTGCTCCTGACCCTGTATGGACACGAAGAAAAGTGGGGGGTGGGAGGGGCCTTTTAACCTCTGTCTTCCTGTCCCTATAGAGGTCAATAGGGCAACCTCCTGTGGTGCTGTCATGAGAGATGTACTGGAAATAAATGTATCGATGTACGGACTCAATAGAAAGTCTATGAGCCCGTACTCCGATACATCGGCTTTCCGGAAAAAGCTGAACAGACACGAAGCGGCTGAGCGCTCACACAAGACCTTTTGCTGCTTCATTCTAGCGATTGGTGGGGGTCTCAGTGCTCGGACCCCCAGCGATCCAAACTTCTGACATGTCACTATGAGATGTCAGAAGTTTGTCTGCACTTTAAGTGTTACAGATTGTCCATTAATATTGAGGTGCTGTCCGTGTAATGCAGGACAGGTCCTCCAGAGCCAGAGAAGCTCTTTGCAGCCGCGCTCCACTCTGGCCAGAGATGAGGATCCTAAACCGAGAACCTCCTCTCTAGTACCTAAAAATTCACGAATGTTGTATTTGAAAATGGGTTTTCTAAAGTAGACAATTCCTTTAAAGGAAATATAAACCTATACAACCAAACATTGTATTGTTTTACATCACAGAAAATAAAAAAAGGAAACAACTTTGCAAATAGTGTCGATTGAAAATCCTACCGTTTAATGTACACAGCTCCTATGCAGGCCTATGTGGTTAAAAACTACAAATAAATCCTGTGTGGTCTGATCCCGCAGTCATGCTACTTTCCATCTGCACTACACTTTTTGATAACCTAGAGAATGTATATTATCAAGTAGGGAATAGATGGAAGGGAGTATGACTGCAGGGTGAAACTATACAAGGTTTGTTTGTAGTCTGTAACCATAGAGACAAACAGGTCCGCAGAGGCGCTGCAGACACAAAACGCTAGGAGATTTTTAATCAACACTATTTGCAAAGTTCCTTCTTTTTTATTTTTTTATTTTAGGTGCATCAAACCAATAAAACACTTAGTTTCCAGGGTCAAATTAATCTTTGTATTACGAAAAGTTCTGCAACTTTCTAATATACTTTGGGGCACAAGCGTTATGCCCGAGTTCTGTAGTATTTTGTTTAATAAATGTGCCCCTTTGGATTTCAATTCATCAAAATCTCTGCTTGCGGTTAGTGAGTGGAAACATTCCAGTTCGCAGCCAGACACAAAGCACGTGTCCTGATCATATACAGCTGACATAGATGGCCTGTTACAGTGTATCAGAGCTCGCTCTTGCAATGAGATCTGCTTCTGGGTCTGTTATATATATGTGTCAGAACAGGTTTTCAACACCTGTACGTTAGAAAAAAAAATATTGCATATTTCCATTCATTGATAGCAAGCAGAGATCTTGAAAGTGATGGTAAATTAGACTGTTGCATTAATTGATTATGTTGTTCACTCAGTTTTTTTGCCGCGGAAACTGCGTTGGAAACCGTGGAAAAAACGTCCGAAATCGCCTGCCATTGATTTTAATGGGAGACGGAGGCATTTTTTCCCACGAGCAGAAAAAAACGCTCGCTGGAAAAAGCGTCATGCCCTTTCTTCGGGCGTTTTCATCTCTGACCTCCTATTGACATCAATGAGAGGCATAGAAAAGTATTCGTCGCTGCGTTTTTTGCCCGCAGACGAAAAACGCAGCAAACGGCGTGCAGGCAGGTCAAAATCAGATTTTTCTACCTGCAAACAACTCTGTGTGAACAGGGCCTTACTGTAGCTGAGGGTGGCATCACAGCTCTATTATATGGGGGAACTGTGAATAGCTCCATTATGGGGACACTCTGGCAACTTCTGTTATAGGAGCACTGTGGTTGTTCTATTATGGGACAACTGTGGTCTGCTCAATTAGAGGCGCATTCTGTGTCTGGCTTTATTTATGGGGGCACTATGACAAGCACTGTTATGGGGAGACTCTGGCAGGTTCTGTTATATAGGCACGCTGGCCGGCTCTATTATGGGGGAACTGGTTAGCACTATCACAGGTGCACACTATTGCTGCTTCTAAAATGGGGACACCATGAAAAGAATGGTTATGGGCCAGGTCCTGTCATGTGGCTCACTCTTCTATAGGAAAACTATGACTGAATCCAATATGGAGCCACTCTGGCAGGATCTATTATAAGAGCACTGTGGCTTACTCTATTATCGGGGGGGGGGGGGGAGTGTAGTTGCCTCTATTATGGGGGAACTATGGCAGGATCGGTTAGAAAAGGCACTGTGGCTCACTATTATTAACTATAATGGGGGCACTCTGGCACACTCTTATGGAGCACTGTGGCTTACTCTGATAGGCCTTATTCACACGAACGTGTTTTACGTCCGTGATACAAGCGTGAAAATCACGAGCGTCGCACGGACCTATGTCAGTCAATGGGGCCGTTCAGACAGTCCGTGATTTTCACGCAGCGTATGTCCGACATGTCCTATACTTGGCCGTTTTTCGTGCATCACACACCCATTGAAGTCAAAGGGTGCGTGATAATCGCGCACGGAACACGGAAGAATTTGCGCAACAGTAGATAAAGAAATGAAGGAAAAAATAAAACCACCTCCTTCATTTCTTTTTCTAAACGTTAAAACCGCGTGTCATAAGGATGGCATATGCATGAAAATCACGCAGCCACGCACCACTCACTGATGACACATGGAAGTGCAACGCGCAAAAAACGCTGCATTTTTTTGCACGCGTAAAACACACATGTTCGTCTGAATAAGGCCTTACATGGATGGCTGATATAGGGGCACTCTGGCACGCAATGTGGCTTACTCTCATGTGACTAGCTCTATAATGGGGGCACTCTGGCACACTCTTATGGAGCACTGTGGCTTATTCTGTTATATGGATGGCTGATATAGGGGCACCCTGGCACGCAGTATGGCTTACACTCATGAGCCTGGCTCTATAATGGGGGCACTCTGGCAGGCTGTTATAGGGGGAACTCTGGCAGGCTGTGGTATGGGGGCACTGCAGACCATACCTCCCAACTTTTGAATATGGAAAAGAGGGACATTTTTAAGCCACACCCCCTAACCACGTCCAATATTCCGCATAAACACATTAAATCACAGCCAGATCCTTCTGCAAATAACGCGCGCACATTCTCACTGCGGATCTCTGGACTTTCTGGATATCACAGATATTATATTTCAGGTTATGTCGTCTTTGTGTTACTTTTCCTATCTTGGGTATAACATTCGCTCATCACGGCAGCAGCAGCTGCAGGACAAACCAAAAGGCTGAGAACAATGAAAGTCAAGGGGGAGACCCTGTGGTGGATGACTTTTCAATTGACAGGTAGCAGAGTTACATGATGGGGATTTTTTCTTTCCAGTTGTGTAACTCTGCTACCGGTCAATGGAAAAATCATCCACCAGAGCCCCCCTGTAGATTGCTCCACACACAGCCCCCCTGTACATAGCGCCAGACACAGCCCCCTGTAGATAGCTCCACACACAGCCCCCCTTTAGATAGCTACACACAAAGCCCCCCTGTAGATAGCGCCAGACATAGCCCCCCTGTAGATAGCGCCAGACACAGCCCCCCTGTAGATAGCTCCACACACAGCCCCCTGTAGATAGCGTCAGATACAGCCGCCTTGTAGATAGATCCACATACAGCCCCCCCTGTAGATAGCGCCCGACACAGCCCCCCTGTAGATAGCTCCACACACAGCCCCCTGTAGATAACGTCAGATACAGCCCCCCTGTAGATAGCTCCAGATACAGCCCCCCTGTAGAAAGCGTCAGAAACAGCCCCCTGTAGATAGCTCCACACACAGCCCCCCTGTACATAGCGCCAGACACAGCCCCCTGTAGATAGCGTCAGACACAGCCCCCTGTAGATAGCGCCACACACAGCCCCCCTGTACATAGCTCCACACACAGCCCCCCCTGTACATAGCGTGCGATACAGCCCCCTGTAGATAGCGCCAGACACAGGCCCCTGTAGATAGTGCCAGACACAGCCCCCTGTACATAGCGCCAGATACAGCCCCCCTGTACATAGCGTCAGATACAGCCCACTGTAGATAGTGCCACAGACAGCCCCCTGTAGATAGCTCCACACACAGCCCCCTGCAGATAGCTCCACACACAGCCCCCTGTAGATAGCGCCAGACACAGGCCCCTGTAGATAGCGCCAGACACAGGCCCCTGTAGATAGTGCCAGACACAGCCCCCCTGTACATAGCGCCAGATACAGCCCCCCTGTACATAGCACCACACACAGCCCCCTGTGGATAGTGCCACACACAGCCCCCTGTAGATAGCTCCACACACAGCCCCCTGCAGATAGCTCCACACACAGCCCCCTATACATAGCGCCACACACAGCACCCCTGTAGATAGCGCCACACACAGCACCCGTGTAGATAGCGCCACACACAGCACCCCTGTATATAGCTCCACACACAGTCCCCCTGTAGGTGCCACATTACCGCCAGAGCGGAGAGCGGTAGAGGTTGGCTTTATTCACACGACAGGGTCTGAGTGTCGGCCAATAAAAACTGCCTTTTTGGGCCGTTTTTCACGGCCGTTTTGCATCCGTTCCGATTCTGTTCCGGGCCGTGTTGCCGTTTTTAACAGCCTATTTTGACCCGTTTTACATCCGTTTTTTTCCCTGTCCGTTTTAAAATCGGATGAATTTCATTTAAACTTGTTGCCACACACAGCCCTCTGTAGATAATGCCATAACCCCTGGTAGGTAATGCCACACAGCCCCCTGTAGGTAATGCCACCCAGCCCCCTGTAGGTAATACCACACAGCCCCTTGTAGGTTGCACCCATCACCCCCCCCCCCCTTCCAGGAGAAGTCACTGACTTCAATGTATGGACAGTGTAGTCACTGACTTCTCCTGGAGAGGAATCCCCGGCCACAGGGTCGGGGATTCTGCTTCAGAATCGAGTGACGTCACTGTGTCCATATATGGATAGTGTGGTCACTCACTTCTTCTGTAGCGGAATCCCCAGCCACAGGGTCAGGGATTCCGCTTCAGAAGTGAGTGACTTTGCTGTGTCCATATATGGCAGTGTAGTTACTCACTTCTCCTGTAGCGGAATCCCCAATCCCTGGCCGGGGATTGGGGATTCCGACTCCTACAGGGAGCAAAAAAAGACACTCCTCCTCCTCCTCCTAACGTGAACTCTGCTCTCGGAGAGAGAGCGCGAGCAACGGAAGACACGGCCCTTCACTCGGGACACATCTGCTGATTTCAGTGTATTACCCGGCCCCATAGACTTCTATGGGAGCCAGGCGGCCGGGTAAATGGCCGAAAATAGGGCATGTCCCATTTTTTGAAGGCCAGGTTGTGTCGTGTCGGTCGTGTGAATAGCCCCATCACTGACCGTCAGAAGAAGGCAGGAATCTTGCAGCGGCGTTCTAACTGGTGTCGATGCTGGCCCGGGAGTGAACCAGTCCAGTCACCTGACTGGTGAAGTCAGATGACAGGTCAGTTGGCAGGTCAGGTGACTGGACTGGTCCACTCATGGGCCGGCATCGATCCCAGTGAGAACACCGCAGCAAGACTCCTGCCTTCTTCTGATCGCTGCTGCAGTCAGCAGCGATCAGCTGTTCTGATGCAGCGCCCAGCGGGATATTTACAGACCGCCCGGGACGGCGGGAAAGCGGTGAGAAACCGGGACTGTCCCGCCGGAACCCGGGACGGTTGGGAGGTATGGACCAGAAGGACCTTGTTCAGGGAAAGTTTGTGAATCCTTTGCTGCCCAACAGGTAACTTGTCATACAATTCCTCACTCTTGCCTAGCAAATCCTTCCCTGGTGTGCCAATTTTGCTGGTGGCGCACAATCCATGAGTAAATATGTGCCATTAACACAGACCTAAGGAGGAAATCTAGAATAATGCAGGACTGCAAGGACATTCACCAACTTAAAACCAACTTGCCATGTGCCTATTACCCTTTTATATTATCTGTAAATAAACCAAAGACACCTTGTATGGTAAAGTGGAAGTGGCCACAGCTTTATTATTTAACAACATAATTTAAAACTTGCTTGAAGGCTTATCCGTTTTTTCCTTTTTTTCCAGACCTGATATGCAAAGAACCGCAGTTACCGCGGGCATGTAGGTTGTTGTTTTGCCTTCATAGCCATAAACCCCGCCAGCTGTGAAATCTGTAAAAGAAAGCAAAGCCGAAAAATCTGCCGTATCAACAGAATAACCGCTAACCAAACCAATTGTACACAACCACAGGGGAGGGAGAGTGTTCCTCTCGCTGCAGCAGAAAGTAAGAGGGTGACCTGTCCATCAACCCTTCCTTTTATTAAACCACTCCCCTCTAAACTCCCTGAACCTATTCAGGTCCATGGCATTTTATGATATAATTTTTAACCCTTTCTCCTCCATTCCCTTGCAGTCCCTGGCACTTTCCTTATTCACTTTAGTGCCTACAAGAAGCGCTGCTATTATCTATAGTGTGTTGGCGGGCCCTTTTGTCTAAAAGGCCCATGTCATGGTATGATAGAGAGCAAAAACCACGGCGCCACATGGTATAGATCAATAAGATAGGCAGGCAAGGAAGGATAAAACCATGCTCACCATTTAGCCATAGGTAGTTCGCGTTTGAGAATCCACAGGTGCTGCTGCCAGATCCGAACCGGTTAGTGCAGATAACCGCCTGATAGATGAATAGATAGATGAAAAAGTAGGATCTGTGGTGGCGCTGCTGTGTGGAAGAACGAGGAATATGCTCGTGGAGTCGGTTCTAAATAACAGATATTTATTGTACAAGGTCACCTTGTACAATAAATATCTGTTATTTAGAAGCGACTCCACGAGCATATTCCTCGTTCTTCCACACAGCAGCGCCACCACAGATCCTACTTTTTCATCTATCTATTCATGTCATGGTATGTCTGTCCCTGTATCGACAAACATTCACTTAGGCCAGCTGTAGACACAGTGCTTTAACACGTTCTCAGTGGCGATTTTCACTTTTTTGGGGTCAAAAACGCTGGGGCCAGATGTAAGTTGAAATTCTATAGTGAAATATAGAAATGTCTACATACTAGTTCTTTTCAATGAATTAGAATATCATCAAAAAGTTAATTTATTTCAGCAATTCAATTCAAAAAGTGAATCTCATATATTATATAGATTCATTACACACAGAGTGATCTATTTCCAGCATTTCTTTCTTTTAATATTGATGATTATGGTAACAGTTAATGAAAACCCCAAATTTAGTGTCTCAGAATATTATATAAGCCCAATTTCAAAAATGATTTTTAAAACCGAAATGTTGGCCTACTGAAAGGTATATAAAGTATATGCACGCAATACTTGGTCGGGCCTCCTTTTACATTAATTACTTCATCAATGTGGCATGGCAGGAGGCGATCAGCCTGTGGCACTGCTGAGGTGTTATGGCAACGCAGGTTGCTTTGATAGCGGCCCTCAGCTCGTCTGCATTGTTGGGTCTGGGGTCTCATCTTCCTCTTGACAATATCGCATAGATTCTCTATGGGGTTTAGGTCAGGCGAGTTTGCTGGCGAATCACTGCGCAGTGATACTGTTGTTATTAAACCAGGTATTGGTACTTGTGGCAGTGTGGGCAGGTGCCAAGTCCTGCTGGAAAATGAAATCAGCATCTCCATATAGCATAAAGCTTGTCAGCAGAGAGAAGGATGAAGTGCTTGAAAATGTCCTGCTAGACCGTGGACTTGATATAACACAGGCTCCCCAAACCATCTCTGACTGTGGAAACGTCACACTGGACCACAAGCAACTTGGATTGACGCGTCTCCACTCTTCCTCCAGACTCTGGGACCTGGATTTCCAAATTAAATACAAAATTTATTTTTATCTGAAAACAGGACTTTGGACCACTGAGCAACAAACCGGTCCTTTTAAAAGCTTAGGCTCTATTCACTCGACAGCGTCCGAGTGTTGGTCGATAAAAACGGCCCTTTTGGACCGTTTTTCCCGGGCCGTTTTGCATCCGTTCCGGGCCGTGTTGTCGTTTTTAAACGACCGATTTTGACCCATTTTGCATTTGTTTTTCCCTGTCAGTTTTAAAATCGGATGAATTTCATTTGCACATTTTTTGCCACACACTGCCCTCTGTAGACAATGCCACACACTGCCCTCTGTAGATACTGCCACAGCCCCCTGTAGGTACTGCCACACAGCACCCTGTAGGTAGTACCACACAGCCCCCTGTAGGTAATGCCACACAGCCTCTTGTAAAGCCACACAGCCCCCTGTAATGCCACACAGCCCCCTGTAGGTAGTATCACACAGCCCCCTGTAGGTAATGCCACACAGCCCCCTGTAATGCCACACAGCCCCCTGTAATGCCACACAGCCCCCTGTAATGCCACACAGCCCCTTGTAGGTAGTGGCACACAGCCCCCTGTAGGTAGTGGCACACAGCCCCCTGTACATAATGCCACACAGCCCCCTGTAGGTAATGCCACACAGCCCCCCATAGGTAATGCCACACAAACCCCCATAGGTAATGTCACACAGCCCCCCATAGGTAATGCCACACAGTCCCCCATAGGTAATACCACACAGCCCCCTGTAGGTAGTTCTACACAGCAACCCCCCATGGATGGCACCCCCCTACCTGTCTGTAGACAGTGCAATCGTTGCAGGAGAAGTCCCTAAATTCAATGTCCATATATGGACACAGTGAAGTCAGGGACTTCTCCTGGAGTGGAAACACCGGCCACAGGGTTGGGGATTCTGCTTCAGAAGTGCCTGACGTCACTGTTGCCGGTGTTTCCGCTCCAGGAGAAGTCCCTAAATTCACTGTGTCCATATATGGACACAGTGACTTCAGGCACTTCTGAAGCGGAATCCCTGGCCACAGCGTTGCCGAAGCTGTGGCCGGGGATTGGGGATTCCGCTCCTACAGGGAGCAAGAAAATACTCTCCTCCTCACATGCACTTTGAACTGTGAGGAGGAGAAGGAGAGAGAGCGAGTGACGGAAGACACGGCCGTCACTCGGGACACATTCCAGTTATGGCCGTGTATTACCCGGCCCCATAGACTTCTATGGGAGCCGTGCGGAAGGGAGAACGGCCGAAAATAGGGCATGTCCCATTTTTTGACCGCCGGGTTTCCCGGGCCGTCAAAAAATCGGTCGTGTGAATAGCCCCATTAGGGGTCTATTGTTCCTACTGCGGCCGTGTGACGGCCGTTTTATGAGCGGCCGTGTGACGGCCGTTTTATGAGCGGCCGTCACACGGCCGGGAAACGCTGTCGTGTGAATAAGGTCTTAGTAAACCTTTGCAGGTGTTTTGTATTGATTCGATGATTAGAGTGTGACACCATGAGTCTACAATCTTCAACTTTTACCCAATATTCTAATTTCCTGAGACACAAAATTTTGGGTTTTCATTATTTATTAGCCATAATCTTCAACATTAAAAGAAAAATAGATCACTTTGTGTGTAATGAATCTATATAATATGAGTTTCACTTTTTGAACTACGCTGTTTTCGTAACTCCCATAGTAGTGAATAGCAGTTACGGAAGCAGCGCAGCATGTGAGCTATGCTGTTTCCATAACTACCATTCAGTTCTATGGGGCTTATAAAAACAGCGTAGCTCAGCGAGCTACGCTGTTTTCACCTTCATGGTCGGAAATCAGCCGACACACACAGAGGTGGAACAGGGTTTAGAGGCCCCGTTCTAGAGGTGGGACCCGCATCTATCTGACATTTATGACATATCCTGTGGATATATCATAAATGTCCTTCGTGGGAAAACCCCTTTAATGAATAAGCTTTATTTGCTAAAACTGGACTACCCGTTTAACCCCTTAAGGACACGGACAATTTTGGCCTTGAGGACCGAACAATTTTTTTATATTTCCCTCTTTGCATCACGGCACTCATAACTTTTTCATTTTTTGTCCGACGTAGTTGTATGTGACTTTGTTTTTTTTTTTGTCTTTGGAGTTCTCTCTATGTAATACCTGTGTATTTGCTGGGTATCGTGTGTTCCAAGTGTGTAATAATATGCATTTACTTTTATCTGCTACAAATCTCATGTATGCCCTAAATGTGATGTTGTGCAAGGGTTAATATATTCTCACTCTGTAAGGCTGGGTTCACACGACCTATTTTCAGACGTAAACGAGGCGTATTATGCCTCGATTTACGCCTGAAAATACGGCTCCAATACGTCGGCAAACACCTGCCCATTCATTTGAATGGGTTTGCCGACGTACTGTGCCAACGACCTGTAATTTACGCGTCGTCGTTTGACAGCTGTCAAACGACGACGCGTAAAAATACAGCCTCGTCAAAGAAGTGCAGGACACTTCTTGGGACGTTTTTGGAGCAGTTTTCTCATAGACTCTATTGAAAACAGCTCCAAAAACGGCCGAAAAAACTGCGCGAAAACGGCGCAAAAAACGCTGCGAAAAACGTGAGTTGCTCAAAAAACATATGAAAATCAGGTGCTGTTTTCCCTTGAAAACAGCTCCGTATTTTCAGACGTTTTTGGCTCAGCGTGTGAACATACCCTTAGGGTATGTGCACACGATGAGAGGCTTTTACGTCTGAAATGACAGACTGTTTTCAGGAGAAAACAGCTGCCTCATTTCAGACGTATAAGCTCCTCCTCGTAATATGCGAGGCGTCTGTGACGATCGTAAATTTTAAGCTGTGCTTCATTGAGTTCAATGAAGAACGGCTCAAATTACATCTGAAAGAAGTGCCCTGCACTTCTTTTGACGAGGCTGTATTTTTACGCGTCGTCGTTTGACAGCTGTCAAACGACGACGCGTAAGGCTGGGTTCACACGACCTATTTTCAGACGTAAACGAGGCGTATTATGCCTCGTTTTACGTCTGAAAATAGGGCTACAATACGTCGGCAAACATCTGCCCATTCATTTGAATGGGTTTGCCGACGTACTGTGCAGACGACCTGTCAAATGACGACGCGTAAAAATACAGCCTCCTCAAAAGAAGTGCAAGAAACTTCTTTCAGACGTAATTTGAGCCGTTCTTCATTGAACTCAATGAAGCACAGCTCAAGATTTACGAGCGTCACAGACGCCTCGCATAATACGAGGAGGAGCTTTTACGGCTGAAACGAGGCAGCTGTTTTCTCCTGAAAACAGTCTGTCATTTCAGCCGTAAAAGCCTCTCACCGTGTGCACATACCCTAAATCACAGGTTGTCTGCACAGTACGTCGGCAAACCCATTCAAATGAATGGGCAGATGTCTGCCGACGTATTGTAGCCCTATTTTCAGACGTAAAACGAGGCATAATACGCCTCGTTTACGCCTGAAAATAGGTTGTGTGAACCCAGCCTCAGGGTATGTGCACACGCTGAGCCAAAAATGTCTGAAAATACGGAGCTGTTTTCAAGGGAAAACAGCACCTGATTTTCAGACGTTTTTTGAGCAACTCACGTTTTTCGCTGCGTTTTTCGCTGCATTTCCGCTGCGTTTTCGCGCCGTTTTTTCGGCCGTTTTTGGAGCTGTTTTCAATAGAGTCAATGAGAAAACGGCTCCAAAAACGTCCCAAGAAGTGTCCTGCACTTCTTTTGACGAGGCTGTAATTTTACGCGTCGTCTTTTGACAGCTGTCAAACGACGACGCGTAAATTACAGGTCGTCGGCACAGTACGTTGGCAAACCCATTCAAATGAATGGGCAGATGTTTGCCGACGTATTGGAGCCGTATTTTCAGGCGTAAATCGAGGCATAATACGCCTCGTTTACGTCTGAAAATAGGTCGTGTGAACCAAGCCTCAGGGTATGTGCACACGCTAGCTGTCACTTACGGCTGAAATGACAGACTGTTTTCAGAAGAAAACAGCTGCGTCGTTTCAGCCGTAAATGCTCCTCCTCGTAATATACGAGGCGTCTGTGACGCTCGTATATCTTGAGCTGCTCTTCATTGAGTTCAATGAAGAACGGCTCAAATTACGTTGCAAAGAAGTGCCCTGCACTTCTTTGCCGAGGCAGTCAATTTACGCGTCGTCGTTTGACAGCTGTCAAATGACGACGCGTAAATGACAGGTCGTCTGCACAGTACATCGGCAAACCCATTCAAATGAATGGGCAGATGTTTGCCGATGTATTGTAGCCCTATTTTCAGACGTAAAACAAGGCATAATACGCCTCGTTTACGCCTGAAAATAGTCGTGTGAACCCAGCCTGAGTATATAAATGATTACACATTGTTCCAATTTTTTTAATTTTTTCACAAGTCAGGAAATATTATAAATTAGATTCTAATTTATAAAATTTCCATGTGCTGGTCAGTAGAGGGAGCAATTCCCAAAATTGCAGCATTGGCATGTGGTAAAGCAACCTCATTGCTTTATGCTGCAAAATTGGAGAAGACACACTGGTTCTAGTGTCCTCTGTCACGAAGCCGGTTAGTGGACCCACTACGCCGTACCGCCGTAGCGGGAAGGCAGCTGGACAAACCGCAGGAAACACCAGAAATACAATGTCCCGCACAAGGGTGCCTGAATAGTCCAGATGGTGGCCGCAGCTTTGGCACAGATAAGATGGGTGCAGCGGATGACGCCAAACGTGGCGGATGACACAGGAGCCGCAAGTTGCGCCAGACGTGGCGAATTCCTCCGGACGTGGCAGATTCCTCTGGACGTGGCAGATGACACAGGACGTGGCAGATGACACAGGACGTGGCAGATTCCTCTGGACGTGGCAGATTCCTCTGGACGTGGAAGATGACACAGGACGTGGCACACCTTGATACTAAGGCAAAGCACGGAAACAGGAACGGGGAACAAGGCACTGGTAACAACAGGAACGGGAAACACTAAGGGACCATTTGCAAGACAGACTGGGAAAACTAACAACGCTCAGGCAAGGATTAGAAGGCCAGGGGCCTTCTTATAGACCAGGAAATCGTGGCAGTTGATGATGATGACGATTTCCTTATTGCGCGCACTGACCCTTTAAGGCCGGGCGTGAGCGTGCGCGCGCACCCTACGGGACACAGCCGAATGGAGCGGAAGTGAGCGCTGGCGTCTCCTAGGAGGGAGACGGGGACCAGCGCTCACAGATCCATGGCTGCGGGCGTCGGGAGGTGAGTGAACCCGACGGCCCGCGGCCATGGACGCTACAGTATCCCCCCTCTTACGCCCCCTCTTCTTGGGGCCAGAGTGAGAGAGGAACTTTTTAATAAGAGGTTCTCTTCTGGCTCCCAGGACCTCTCCTCAGGACCAAACCCTCTCCAGTCCACCAAAAAGAAAGTCCTTCCTCCTACCCTTTTGCAGTCCAGGATCTCCTTTACCTCGAATATATCAGAGGGACCGCAGGAAGCAACTGTGGAACTAGAAGTCTTGCTGTAGCGGTTCAGGACCACTGGTTTCAGGAGGGACACATGAAAGGAGTTAGGGATTCTGAGGGTAGGAGGCAGCCGCAGCTTATAGGAGACAGGGTTGATTTGTTGCAGGATCTCGAAAGGACCAAGGAACCTGGGAGCGAACTTGTATGAAGGCTCCCTTAAGCGAATGTTCCGAGAAGACAGCTAGACTTTAGTCCCAGGAAGATACTGAGGCACTCTTCTCCTAGTATCCGCCTTACGCTTCATGCGATCTACCGCCAGCAAAATAGAGGACCGGGTCTGTTGCCAGATTTGCAGGAAGTCACCATATGCAGAGTCAGCAGCGGGTACCTGAGATAAAGTTGATACAGGAAGAGGGACTCTGGGATGTTGACTGTACACGATGTAAAACGGAGTGGAAGTGGTGGACTCGCTTGTGTGGTTGTTGTAAGAAAACTCGGCCCATGGAAGAAGCTGTACCCAGTTATCGTGCTGTGAAGAGATGAAGTGGCGGAGATAATTCTCCATGATCTGGTTGATCCTCTCAACTTGCCCATTGGACTGGGGGTGATAGGCAGAGGAAAAGTCCAAACTCACATCCAGGAGTTTACAGAGGGCTCTCCAGAACTTAGAGGTAAACTGAACACCCCGATCAGACACGATGTGAAGAGGTAATCCATGCAAGCGGAAGATGTGTAGAATGAAGAGACTCGCCAGACGAGGAGCAGAGGGTAGGCCAGGATAAAATGAGCCATCTTAGAGAACCGGTCCACCACCACCCAGACAGTGTTACATCCTGCTGAGGGGGGAAGGTCTGTGACGAAGTCCATCGCAATGTGCTGCCAGGGGGCACTGGGTACAGGCAGAGGTTGAAGCAGGCCGGCAGGCTTGCTGTGAGTCACTTTGTTAGAGGCACACACCGTGCAAGCAGAGACAAAGTCCAGAACATCCTTAGGTAGCGTGGGCCACCAGAAGTGACGAGCAATCAGGTCTTGGGTTTTACGGACACCGGCGTGCCCAGCCAGTTTAGAACTGTGTCCCCAGCGGAGAATTCTTTTTGTGTCTGCCAACCGAACAAAAGTCCTCCCAGGAGGGATGTCTCTAACCTGCAGAAGATTAGCAGTGACAATGCAGGACGGGTCTATGATGGTCTGAAGGGACTCCACCGAGTCTTCCGTCTCAAACGATCTGGACAGGGCATCGGCCCTCACATTCTTGTCCGCGGGACGGTAGTGGAGCAGAAACTGAAAACGGGTGAAGAACAGCGACCACCTGGCTTGATGAGGATTCAGTCTTTGAGCGGACTGAAGGTAAGTAAGATTTTTGTGGTCGGTGAAGATCAGGATGGGGTGAGCAGCGCCCTCCAGAAGATGTCTCCACTCCTCCAGATATATATTTGTGGTATTGTATATCGTCTACCACCTTGACAATATTGGTTTAGCAAGCATTCTCCGTAAATTATAACAAATAAATGACATTGATCCGGAGTGTATATATAAAAAATAACTTTTACTTAATTTCTTTAAAACATAAGCATTTTGCGACATGTGCGCATAAATTCTCTTCATTCGTTACAGTTGTATGCAATTTTTCATGTGTTTTTTCACAGTATGCATATACAACAATATTAAAGACAGCAAAATAGTCCACCTTTTAAGGTTTCCTAATCCATATGGTTTCAATAATTTGTTAATTTCAGAGGTTCTCTCATAAACACTTAGGTGATCTGTTTGTCATATAAGATATACAGGAGACATAAGATTTTTCGGGCAGTTGCCCTCCTACCCCTTTTATTTTTGGGATGGTGATGTTCCCTTCAGGAGTTGTCTGTCAAGTCCTGGATTTAATTGAACCTCTGATGTAGGGTAATTTCTCTCCCAATTTCTCTCCCAACGCGTTTCCTCTGACCCATTGATTCCTCAGTGGAGATAGGTCATGAATGCTGCTTCGTCCTATTTCTTGGGAAGCTGCATGAAAATTAGATGTGGCTGTCTCGTGAAGAGAATCGCTTGCTGTCAGCAAAGCATGCTTGCAGTGGCAAGTGAATGGCCTCTCGGTGGATAAATCTCATTTATCCACTCCACCAGAGCCAACTTGACGGCCAGCAGCTCCCGATCTCCACTGGAGTAATTGCGCTCAGCAGAGGAAAACAGTCTTGAGTAGTAGCCACATACTACTGCCTTTCCTTTGGAGCTCCTCTGGAACAGAAGTGCACCTGCACCAACAGAGGAAGCGTCCTCTTCCATTGAGAACTGCCGAGATACATCAGGATGATGGAGGATCGAGGCTGAAGTGAAGGATTTCTTGAGGCTAATAAATGCGGACTCTGTCTCTGGAGTCCACACCTTGGCGTTCACACCCTTCTTGGTAAGGGTCGAGATGGGAGCCGTCAGAGAAGAGAAGTTAGGAATAAACTGCCGGTAGAAATTGGCGAATCCCAGGAACCGCTGTATGGCCCTTAAGCCTTGGGGACGTGGCCACTCCAGGACAGCCTTCACTTTCTCAGGATCCATTTTGAGGCCTTGATCCGAGATGATGTAGCCCAGGAAGGGCAGAGAGTTCTTCTCAAAGAAGCACTTTTCCAACTTGGCGTATAAATAATTCTCCCTCAATCGTAGTAGAATCTGACGGACATGCCTCCGATGAGTCGTCGGATCTGGGGAGAAAATCAAAATATCATCGAGATAAACAACAACACAGACATAGAGTAGATCCCGGAAGATATCGTTAACGAACTCCTGAAACACTGCGGGAGCGTTACACAGGCCGAAGGGCATTACCAGGTATTCGTAGTGCCCGTCCCGGGTGTTAAATGCTGTCTTCCATTCATCACCCCGGCGAATCCGGACTAGAATGTAAGCCCCACACAGGTCTAGCTTAGAAAAAATTTTGGCCCCTCGTATGCGATCAAACAGCTCAGAGATGAGAGGCAGCGGGTATTTGTTTTTGACTGTGATCAGGTTGAGGCCCGTGTAGTCAATGCAGGGACGAAGGGATCCATCCTTCTTTTTAACAAAGAAGAATCCAGCCCCGGCCGGGGAGGAAGATTTCCGTTTAAAACCCCTCTCCAGATTCTCCTTGATATAGGCCGACATGGATAGAGACTCAGGCAAGGAGAGAGGATATACCCGTCCACGGGGGAGAGAGGCATTAGGAACCAGTTCAATGGGGCAGTCATAAGTCCGATGTGGGGGCAGAGTCTCAGCCTCCCTTTTGCTGAAAACATCTGCATACTGAGCAAATTGGGAAGGCAATCCCGCTAACGACTGAGGCAGAGGAGGCTTGACAGGATGGATTTGCAACAGACAACGACCATGGCACTTGGGACTCCATTGGAGAACCTCTCCAGAATTCCAGTCCAGGACTGGGGCATGTAGTTGAAGCCAAGGCAGGCCCAGCAGAACAGGATTGATGGCCTTGGGCAAAACAAGGAAAGAAATATATTCAGAATGAAGTACTCCAACCTGGAGCTTCAACGGCTTGGTTTTAGAGATAATGGGATCAGGCAGAGGCAGTCCATTAACTGAGGCAACAGCCAGAGATGTCTCCAGTGGAACTGTGGGCAACTGAAGATGATCCACCAGCTCTTTCTGGATGAAGTTTGCAGCAGAGCCAGAGTCAAGATAGGCAAAAACTTGATGCGTCCTCTCGCGGGATTCCAGGGTCACAGGAATAGTCAATTTAGAAGCGAATGCTCTGTTAGGCTCCATTCCACCTATCGTCGTCTCTCCAACCAATCCTAGGCAATGGGGTCTCTCCGGCCTCTGGGGACACAGACGCACAAGAAGTGCGTCTGCGTTGTTTCTCCTGGGTGGACAATTTGACATAATTACCCCGCATCGGATCCTCTGGTGGGATGACTGAGGGGGATTTCGGGACAGCAGAATCCAGCCTGGGGAGTTCTCTCCCCCGGAGAACCTCTTGGGAACGTTCCTGGATCCTCATGTCGACACGGGAGGCGAGTAGGATGAGATCGTCCAGGGTGGATGGCAGATCACGAGCAGCCAGCTCGTCCTTGATCCCTGAAGACAGTCCCTGCCAGAATGTAGCCACCAAAGCCTAGTTGTTCCAGGACAATTCAGCAGCCAGGATACAGAACTGGATGGCATACTCGCCCACGGAGAGGTCTCCCTGGTGTAGGGTTAGCAGGGATGCAGCAGCCGAAGAAACTCTTCCAGGTTCCTCAAAGATCGAGCGGAAGGTCCGTAAGAAGCACTGCAAGTCCCGGGTCTCTGGTCCCTGATGTTCCCACAGAGGATTGGCCCATGCCAGGGCTTTGCCAGTAAGGAGAGAGATGATGAAGGCGATCCTGACGTCATCCGAACAGAAGGACCTGGCATGAAGTCTGAAATGGATCAGGCACTGAATCAAAAATCCCCTGCAGGACCTCGGATCTCCGTCATAGCGTGGAGGTAGCGGCAAAAAACACAGGGGGTTGGTACCGGTACAGACAGGAAGGGTAGCAGGTGGAACCGCAGGAACGGGTGCGGTGACGACTGTGGTTGAAGCGAGCAACCGATGGGCTATGGCGTTAACCGATGGGCTATGGCGTTCACCGACAGGAGGAGCTGGTCTTGTCGTGACTGGAGAGCCTCCATCTCAGCCAGCATAGCTTGTGTCGTCAAAGTCTCAGGTTGGCCAGCGGGGTCCATGGCCTGAGCGTACTGTCACGAAGCGGGTTAGTGGACCCACTAGGCCGTACCGCCGTAGCGGGAAGGCAGCTGGACAAACCGCAGGAAACCCCAGAAATACCATGTCCCACACAAGGGTACCTGAATAGTCCAGATGGTGGCCGCAGCTCTGGCACAGATGACATGGGTGCAGCGGATGGCGCCAAACGTGGCGGATGACACAGGAGCCGCAAGTTGCGCCAGACGTGGCGGATTCCTCCAGACGTGGCAGATGACACAGGACGTGGCAGATTCTTCTTGACGTGGCAGATGACACAGGACGTGGCAGATTCCTCTGGGCGTGGCAGATGACACAGGACGTGGCAGATTCCTCTGGACGTGGCAGATGACACAGGACGTGGCAGATTCCTCTGGACGTGGCAGATTCCTCTGGACGTGGCAGATGACACAGGACGTGGCACGACTTGATACTAAGGCAAAGCACGGAAACAGGAACGGGGAACAAGGCACGGGTAACAACAGGAACGGGAAACACTAAGGGACCATTTGCAAGACAGACTGGGAAAACTAACAACGCTCAGGCAAGGATTAGAAGGCCAGGGGCCTTCTTATAGACCAGGAAATCGAGGCAGTTGATGATGATGACGATTTCCTTATTGCGCGCACTGGCCCTTTAAGGCCGGGCGTGAGCGTGCGCGCGCACCCTACGGGACACAGCCGAACAGAGCGGAAGTGAGGGCTGGCGTCTCCTAGGAGGGAGACGGGGACCAGCGCTCACAGATCCATGGCTGCGGGCGTCGGGAGGTGAGTGAACCCGACGGCCCGCGGCCATGGACGCTACATCCTCAAACAATCCCCCCCTCCTTTATCCTGGCTAGTGCCAGGAGAAAGGAGGGGGTTGAATGTTCAAATCTCCTACACTGTGTGCCGCCATTTTTTGAGCGAATGCACAGTGTAGGAGGATTAGATACAGTGGTAATCAGACAGTATAACATGAACATACACACACATCACATACACAAACATAACTTACCTGCTCCTGCCACCGCCGCTGTCGCTGCCGCTGCCTCCTCTCCTTGTCCTTGCTTCTGAACATATGGACGGTAGCCGCGACCGGAAGTAGTCATCTTACTGTCCGGCCGAGACTTCCCGTCCACATGAAAATGGCGCCGGATGTCGCTCTGCCGAAGACCTTCTTTTTGGACTGTGTGGGAGCGGCGCATGCGCCGTTCCCACACAGACGGCGTACGCTATAGTGAATGGAACGGCTCCTGTTCGCATTCTCTATGGAGATGTATCTGCCGTATTCCATCTCTGTATGTGTCGTTAATCGACACATACAGAGATGGAAAAAAAATGGCAGCCCCCATGGAGAAGTAAAAGAAAGGAAAAAGAAAAAAGTACAACACAAAAACACAAATAAATAAAATGTATTTTAATTACATACTAAAAGCAATAACATATAAAAAAAATAAAATTCATGACACTTTCCCTTTAAGTAGAGAGACCTGTGCTAGCTCAGCCATGAGGTGAGACAGACATGCTGTCTGTTCATTCAGCCAACTTTAGCTTAGGCTAGAGTAGGCCACATATGTCCAGTTCCCTATCTAGAAGCAAGATTCTAAGCCTGGCGCTGCCAGTGAATTCACCTTATCCGGTTGCCAAAAAAAACCTTCATCCGTTTCCAGCCTTGGAGCATCCGCAGTGTTACACGGTGATGTGAAGTAATACGACAAATCCAAATCTGTACCAGTCCACACCAGGAGGGCACGTTTTGCAAAGTTCTATGTGCCAAAGAAGATAACGCTGTACAAGGGCTTCTCTGCAATGTGTTACGCCTTTAATGGTTCCGCAAGCGTGCGCAGATTCCGGCTGTCATGTCGAGATCCATTTTGAAGTACGTTCCACAAGAGGGTATTGTGCTAGCGCCAAACCGCGACTAAAAGCTTCAAGAAACCATCCACAGTGAGCCAAGCTGTGAAGGCCCTACCCTTGGTAGATTCCATAATATTGGACTGTGTCCGTCGCTCATAGCAACCGAGAGTTATCCTCATCATCCCAGCCACTATTCAAGATAGAGATAATTATACCATCTCAGGGAATTGTGGCCAAGTATTTTACACCTCTTTGCAAGTCTTTGTACCACTACTCTTATCCTGCACATGACTGTATTTATATGCCATTAATCTGCACAGACCTCATCAGTAAAGTTTACCATCTTGTTACCCCGTTACAACCGAGTTGGTGTCTCTTTACTGCAGACTTGCACCTTGACAAAAGCTGTGTGGGTTCAGAGGTAGAGACGCAGGGGTCGGCCACGCCACCCGTGACATCAATGTGATATCTGCAGGACCACAAGTCCCAGCCAGCCCTGCTGCCACTCATACACCATCTGGTCTCCCTCTGCATACCGCACATAATCAACACAACAACCTTGGTACCAAATTGAAACTGGTTTTCTCCATAGTGGACCTTCCAACTCGAATCCTTGCTTCCCTATTTATATGTGGGGAAAGCAAAGTTACACTCCTTGCAGGCAGTAAAGATTATTAACAAGAAAAAGGGTGGTTGGATCCAGCGCTGGGTGGAATATAAAATGGAAACTGTTTCCAAGTTTAATAGTTCAGTACGATAAAATCCAATAGTGTGAAGTCCTGGTGTGAAGAAAGCGGGAGGGAGATGTCCTCAGAGTCTACGCGTTTCGGACGGCTTCGGCGTCCTTAGACTTACCACAGCCAAGTCTAAGGACGCCGAAGCCGTCCGAAACGCGTAGACTCTGAGGACATCTCCCTCCCGCTTTCTTCACACCAGGACTTCACACTATTGGATTTTATCGTACTGAACTATTAAACTTGGAAACCGTTTCCATTTTATATTCCACCCAGCGCTGGATCCAACCACCCTTTTTCTTGTTGCTTCCCACCGTGTACCGACACGAGGATACCGGGCGCTATCAGCGACACGTCCCACTGTGTCAGGTGAGCTGGAGGATTCCTCCCTACTTCCTATTTTTGCAGTAAAGATTATTGCCTATGGAGTTGGCAGATTTGGTGGCACAAATGTTGCAGTTAGGGCATTGTATTGCAGGTTATTGTAACACTGCACACTCTTCCTACGCACAGTGCCGCACCTGCCATGAGGCGAGGTGAGCCGACAGCCTCAGGCAGCACCACCTAGCCGAAAATGGGAGGTGGCATCAGTGGCGTAACTACCGTGGTAGCAGCCGTAGCGGCCGCTACTGGGCCCGTGGCTTCAGGGGGCCTGTGCCGCTAGCCGACTCGCCCCCCATATGTCCGGTGGAGCCGCTAGCAGACGTTATGACTGCTACTGCTGTAGCTACGCTACTACGGGGCCCGCACCGCCGATCCTCTAACATTTATGGGCCGGGCAACATTGGCCCCCTCATGCTCGGGGGCGTCGCTAGCACCGGAAGGGGCCCGGTGTTAGCGACAGCCAACCCGTCTTGCAGTAATTGTACCTGCGTCTATAGAGAGCAGATCTGCATTGCCACCGGATGGGATCATGTGAGCATGTAAAGTTTTATTTTTTTCTCTACTAAAACTGTGAGTGGCATTATCTACTGTGGGGGCTCTATCTACAGGGGGGGTTGTCTATATGTGGGGATGTGGGCCTCTGTATACAGGGGGGGGTCGGGTCTATATGGGCCACTATATACAGGGGGATCTATATGGGGATCTGGGCCACTATATACAGGGGCGTCTATATGGGGATGTGGGGCACTATGTACAGGGGGGTATATATATGGGGATGTGGGCCACTATGTACAGGGGGGTCTATATGTGGGGATGTGGGGCACTAACTACAGGGGGGTCTATATGTGGGGCACTATATACAGGGCGGGTCTATATATGGGGATGTGGGGCACTATATACAGGGGGAGCTATATGTGGGGATGTGGGGCACTATATACAGGGGGAGCTATATGTGGGACACTATATACAGGGGGTGCTATATGTGAGGTACTATCTACAGACACAGTGTATGGTACTATTATAATCAGGGACACAGTGTATGGCGCTATTATATTTAGAGGTTTTGAGAATTTTATCTTCGTTTATAGGTGCAGAAATGTTTTAAAAGTGAGAAGCTGAAGACATTTGAGCGGAAAACTGCAGAAATGGGTCATGGCCGGGAGAAATCCATCATAGAGGTCTGGACCGGAGGGAGAAGAAAAGAACTAGAATCTGAGATGTCACCGGTGAGTCACTTAATATAAATGTTTATTCTGCCTGTAAACAGTAATGTAGTCACTGTGTGATCTGCAGCGAGATGATTGGTGGTATGATTATTTTTTTTTGAGAAACAGCATCTTCCAGCCTATCCTTACCATTGTTCGGTCTTTGCTGGGAGCTGTAGTTTTACGCCGTACAAACCTATACGGCAGGGGTTGCACTAAATTGAGATGTATTTGTTCTGGTGCTGCATATATGTATGAGCTTGGTTTTAGTGCTGCATTTATGTACTGAGCTTGGTTCTGGTGTTTTATATATGTACTGAGGTTTGTTCTAGTGCTGTATATATATGTATGAACTTTGTTCTGGTGCTGTATATATGTCAGAGCCTGGTTCTAGTACTGTATTTATGTACGGAGCTTGGTTGTGGTACTGTATATATGTATGAGCTTGGTTCTGGAACTGTAATTATATAAGATATATCTATAATGACAAAAATGCAGGCAGATGGAATTGTTCTCAATTAATTGTATATTTCATGGGAACCTGTCTGGTATTCACTGGTGTGATATGAGTAAAATATAACATTTATTTATAACTCTCTAAAAACAGGGGTACAATCACCACTGTGAAAAAGCCCCACCGTGTGTATAAAAACGTATTAAATAATAAACTCTGAGTTCTAATTCAATTGTGAACCTCCTATAGCTCAGTGTTCAACAAGAATATCAATACGGAATCAGCATTTGAAAAATGGGCATAACTATAGTCTTGACCCTAATTCACACTAGAGTCCGTGATAACCGCACCGGAAGCTCCTAGTGTTGAGGTATACAAACAATGCTAGTGTTCCCAATGCTAAAAAATTCCTATTCACAACCGACCCAACGCGTTTCAATACTCATCATCAGGGGTCTGTAGCTTGGTCACTCTGGCCAGGGATGGCAGCGATATTTAGTTCAGCAGCAGGTATTCTGCTGTACACCACGGAAGCATGCTCGCATAGATGTCAGCGGCATGCTTCATTCTGGGACTCTGAGTTATTTAAAGCATCTGACTCCTCCCCCTGTCCTCGGCACCGCCAATCGAAACAGCCAAACACACTCACCAATCGAATTCGTGACACCTGTCCATGTGACTCCCGGCCATCAGCTGACAGCCAGGAACCAACATCGACCGCATCAAAAGCCGAACGCGCAGGTGCAGTAGAGGCCACAATCGAGTCGCCCATGCTGCCGGGAAATCACCACTGCAAAGAAGGAGTATATCAATATTTGAGAGTTTGGGTAAGTGTTGCGGATCAGCTCAAAACCCGCAGCTGGACTGCCATTGATAAATCAACTACACTGATAATACATATTGTGTAGATAAATGAATGTCTACCCCACTACAAGGTGTCATTGGAACACCTACTGAATAAGGAACCATAGCCAGACTGCCCACATGATGATCATTGATAATAAAGAGACCACCTGTCATGATGACCATGTGGGTCTCTTGCTATCCTGAAGGGAAAACTGGCCATGGAAATGAATGTTTAAATGAATGTTCAAATAAAACATGCATAATTTGTCTGCTCATTTAAACCCCCTGGTTGTGTGCACGCCAATCTATAGATCCACTGGGCTTCCTTTCGTAGTATGAGGTTATCCCAGTCACCTCCCCATTTGGGAGGCCTAATGAGTTCAATTGCTTGAAATTTAAGACATTCTGCACGACCCTGATGTGTAGCGTGTACATGTTTGGATATAGGAGTATCTCTAGAATTCGCAATATCGCCAACATGTTCTCTGATCCGGCGCCGAAACTGCCGCACCGTTTTTCCCACATAATTCAGTGGACATGGACATGTTATCAGATATACCACCCCTGCTGTTTTACAATTGACAAAATCACGAATGTCATATTCCAATTGCGTAACGACACTCCTAAACTTGTCACCTTTTTGAATAAAATCACAAGCCTTGCACCTGCCACATCTGTGTGTGCCTGGTATTTGTCTGTCCAGCCATGTTCCTTTAGGTGCAATGGGGTCAAAACAACTATGCATAACTCTGTCCCTGATGTTTTTCCCTCTCCGGAATGTGACTGAAGGCCATTGCGTAATCTGATCTATCAAATCTGCATCAGTACTAAGAATACGCCAATATCTCTTCAGGATATGCATAATTTCACATTGTTTAGAATCATAAGTGCCTATAAGTCTCGTAACTCTCTCTTCCCTTCGTTGTCAAGAAGACTCTGCCTGTCCACATCTCTCGCTCCCACATAGGCCTTTCTGATTACTCCCTTAGGGAAAGCTCTATCCTTCAATCTGGTTGTAAGTTCCTTTGCCTGTCTCTCGAAGTCGTCCATGGAGCTGCAATTCCGGCGTACTCTCATGAACTGACCCTTGGGAATACCGCGTTTAAGGGGATAAGGATGACAACTGTTCCATTGCAGGAAACTATTGGTTGCTGTTTCCTTACGATGTACTTGAGTACGAATTGTACCCTCTGATGTTTTTATAATTTTAAGGTCTAAGAAAGTCAGTTCCTGATTGTTGATTTCACATGTGAACCTTAGCCCTAGATCGTTCTGGTTAAGGGCAGCCACAAAACTATTGAATTCTTCCACTGTTGAATTCCAGAACAGCAGCACGTCATCAATATATCTGATCCAGATCCCTATTGACGAAGTCCACTTGGAAAAACTCTCCCCAAAAACAATTGTCTCCTCCCACCAGCCAAGAAATAATTTTGCATAGGTGGGAGCAGTTGGACTTCCCATTGCAGTACCACATTGCTGGTGAAAAATCCTGTCTTCAAAGATAAATACATTTTTCTCCAGCACAAAATGTAATAACTGCAAAACTAGCTGGTTATGAGCCACAAATTGAGTACCTCTAGATCTCAAGAAGTACTCTACCGCTTCACAGCCAAGTTTGTGTGGAATGGAGGAATACAATGCCTCTACATCCAGACTAGCCGGAAAAGTACTGCGTTCCAAAGTGATACCTTCAATTTGTTTCAAAACATCCATGGTATCACGTACATATGATGTTAAACCCAGTACAAACGGACGCAGCACCTGATCAATATAAGTGCTTACATTTTGAGTTAGATTGTTTATGCCTGAAACAATGGGTCTGCCACGTAAGGGGGGGTACCCTTTGTGGATTTTGGGCAGACTATAAAAACATGCCATGATGGGAAATTGTGGAAATAGGAAATTAAATTCACTAGCACTGATCAAGGACCTGCTTTTTGCATCACCCAGAATGCCCAAAAGCTCCTTTTTGAACAGTGCTGTGGGATTATCCTTTAAGATGGTATAACCATGCTTCCGTGGAGTACAGCAGAATACCTGCTGCTGAACTAAATATCGCTGGCATCCCTGGCCAGAGTGACCAAGCTACAGACCCCTGATGATGAGTATTGAAACGCGTTGGGTCGGTTGTGAATAGGAATTTTTTAGCATTGGGAACACTAGCATTGTTTGTATACCTCAACACTAGGAGCTTCCGGTGCGGTTATCACGGACTCTAGTGTGAATTAGGGTCAAGACTATTGTTATGCCCATTTTTCAAATGCTGATTCCGTATTGATATTCTTGTTGAACAATGAGCTATAGGAGGTTCACAATTGAATTAGAACTCAGAGTTTATTATTTAATACGTTTTTATACACACGGTGGGGCTTTTTCACAGTGGTGATTGTACCCCTGTTTTTAGAGAGTTATAAATAAATGTTATATTTTACTCATATCACACCAGTGAATCCTTTAAAATTGTTGTGTTGTGGGAGCACAATTGAATGTATCTTTGAAATACAGTGAACCTGTCTGGTAGTTTTAACCCATTGAACCGCCACCATGCAGTAATACAGGACCTGACAATATTTTGCTTGTATGTTTTTTCTCAGATGCAGCAAAATCTTTAAAATCCACTTTTAAAACGGCGCACACTATATGCTAATTACTCATTAGAGGGTCATGGGGCGGTGCCGCTATCCTGAAGAGTCACATAGTCCTGCCTCCAAACCCACCTTTCCATATTTGAGTGACATCTCCCTGGCTGATACAACTTTCTCGGATGCGTCATTGCCTTGTGGCACTATAGACAAAGGGGGGCTGTGTGGCACTATTTACAAGGTGGAGGGCTGTGGCTCTATCTACAGGGGGCTGTGTGTGGCACTATCTACTAAGGGGGGCTGTGCAGCACTATATACAAGGGAGGGGGGCTGTGTGGCACTATATACAGTGGGAGCTGAATATCGCAATATACCAGGGGGGGCTTTATGGCAATACCTACAGGGGGAGGTGGGGGGTCACTATCTACAAGTGGGGTGTGACACTGTTTATAGGCGGGGCTGTTAAGCACTGTTTACAGGGGGCACTATCTATAAGGGGGCTGCTTGTGGCACCTGGGGGACCCCAGTCAAGAGTTTTTGTCTGCCTGCTATGGGGCCCAGTCTTTCCTAGTTACACCCCTAGGCGGCATTTTGAACCAGGGACAGACTGGACCGGGGGAGGGGGCATGCCTTATTTTACTTACCTGATGTGCCGCATGATGGTGCCCATCTGTAAGAACACTCCTCCTCCTCTCTGACGCTGTACGCAGCATGCGCCGCCGGAGAGGAGCAGGTCTGCCGAAGGAGCGGTCGAGTGCTCTCTCCTCAAGAAGAGGAGTAATGAGATGCACGATGCACGAGGTGAGCGGTGAGCGGTGGCCAGTATTTAAAACTGAGCGGCACTTACATCGCTCACGCTTCTCCCTTCACTAATTTGAAAGGTGTCGGTCGACCGTAGCTGGTGGACCAGGACCCGGGAGTATACTGCAAGGGAGGTCTTGGCATTTTACTTACAGCCAAGGGCTCTATGAGTGGGGAATAATCTACCCCATAGAGCCCTCACGTTACTATAATGGAATGATAGGGAAATGCAGGGCAGGGGCAGTCTGAGCGTCTGACTTACTGCAGAGGGCTCTATAGGGGGGAGTATTCTGCCCCCCCTCCCTTTAGAGCAGTCAGTCGGATGCTCAGACCCCCCTAACCTTTCATTATAGTAACTAGTGAGGGCTCTATGAGGGGGATTATTCCCCCCTATAGAGCCCTCTGCTGTCAGTAGAACGCCCAAACCCCCCCCCCCCCTTGCAGTATACTCCCGGCCCCCCTTTTAAATTAGTAGGGGCAGGATCGAGCTGTTACCGATCACATCTGAGTTCATAACTTAGATGTGATCGATAATAGGTGACCTAATCGATTCAGGTCTCAGCACTAGATACAGCTGCTCTGTATACAGGATACAAAGCAGCTGCATCTCAAAAAGTAAAAATAATTTTCAATAAAAAGTAATTAAAACCTGCACCAATCACATTGATAGATATGTTCACACACATACACACATATATATATATATATATATATATACATATATATAATGTTTTTAAAGGTGTACATAGCCTTTAAACTGTAACTAAACTTTTATCATGTCATACTGACATGTCAGAGGTTTTCATTGTTATGACATATCAGAGGTTTGTCGAACGTTTAGCTGCACTTTAAGCTTTTTTTCTGTTTCAATATGTCTTTATTGAGCAGGTAGAAGTAAATAGTTAAAGTCTCAAATAATAATTCAATTGTTAATTCCTATGAGTTTTAACATTTTGAGAAAATGGGATTTAAAATAATATGGATAATAAAAGAAAGGTAAATAAAATAAATGTTGTGAAGAACGTATACAGGTCATCATAAAGAAAAAATAAAATTTATACAACAGACAACGTATGAGCTCCCACTAGAAAGGGAGTGGTACGGCATATACAGAGTTATTCCAACACATCCAATCTTTACAGAACCTGTCATGTCTTTGTAAGCTTTTTTTTCAATAAAATGGTTAAAGTGGATTGTGTGGAAGAGTTATTTCAATAAAATGTTTTTTTTTTATGTCTGTTTTTGAATACTTCCTTACCGCCTTAATAATGGCAGTTGTCTGATTGAGAGCGTCCATTACTAAGAAGGGGTATGTGTTAGCCAGCAAAAAGGCTAGCACTCGCCCCCTATTATTACCCTGCTACCCACCACCACCAGGAGTCCCGGGAAGAGCTGGAAAACTATCCAGTACCCAACCATCTGAAGTGAAGGGTACTGGGGTGGCCGCATGCTGGTACTATCAGGCTAGGAAGGGACAAAAACCATGGCCGTTCCCACCCTGGTAATGCTAGGCTGCTTCTGCTTTATTGTATCTGGCTGGTTATGAAAAATAGAGGGGATCTGACTTAAAAAAAAATTCAATTTATTTTAAAAAAATGACGTGGGGTTCCCCCTATTTTTCATAACTAGCCAGATACACTAAAGCAGCTGCAGCCTAGCATCACCAGGGTGGGAAGGGCCACGTTTTTTGGCCTTTCCCAGCCTAATACCAGCCTGCGGCCTAACCGTCGTTTCAGATGGCCAGGTACTGAATCGTACTCGACTCTTCCTGGTATCCCTGGCGGCAGTGGGAACCGGGGTAATAATAGGGGTTAGTGATAGCCTTTTTACTGGCTAATGCTAAGCCCCAGCCTTAGTAATTGAACGCTGTCAGACAGCAGCCCTAAAGGCCATATTAAAGTATTAAAAAAAACAGACATAAGAATTTTTTATTGAAATCAAAACTCCTCCATGCAACCCTCTTTCACAATTTTTATTTATTTTTTAAAAAAGTAGATCATTGAAGTAGTCCAATGAATCTACGACGTAGTCCAAATGGTCCAGCGGAACCTACCAGAAAAAAGTTAGCAGTATAAAATGTAAAAAAAAATTAAATATGCCACAATAGAAACCACTGCTCCGCTGTTTGCTCTTGTAAGCCACAGCCTGGTTTAGGCCTGAGGCCTACAAGAGATCGGGAGCACGCTGATGACGTCAACTGCCCGACACAGTGACGTCGATGCATCATGCCGTCCACGCCGGGCCACTGAACTCAGTTAAAAATCATAAGTCAATTAGGTAATAGAAAGGGGGCATAGAAGATGTGTTAAACCATTTTCAGTGATAATGCTGCGTTGCTGATCTATGATACTAAAGTAACACAGTAGAAGTAGAATTCTTTAAATTCTATACCTCAAACAGCACTTTAGCAAATAAACAACAAATGTTTTCCTATTTAAAAAAAATTATATATTGCGTGTTTGTTGTGCAAAGCTAGTAATGAGAAAACTCGGATACATTGGGGGGGGGGTGCATCTTTTTATAGTTCGCCTCAGGCAGCAGAGGGGCTAGGTTCACCCCTGCCTACGCATGGTGCCGAATGTGTAAGGTTAAATAGCAGTTAGGGGTGGAATTCCGTTATTATTTCTGCGGCATTAAACCTTCCTTGTATGAATTTTTGCTTTGTTTGTCCTTTCATGGTTGTGACTACTATGAATATCCATTATAACCTTGTTGTGCTATATCTGGGTGTGAAAATCACCAGTTAACATCCTTTACAACCATCTTTTCAATGCTGGCCAGACCTGTGATGTTATGTAAATTGTGTGAGCTTCTAGTGTTCTTCCTGTACATTAATAGATGTTTTGCTTCTTGTCCAGATCCGACAACCTGCAGTATATGAAGAATGTAGCACAATGACAGGTAATTCAATAAAAATGACTAGTTTGAAAAGACCTAGAATTGCATACAAGAAATTAACCTTATCTAAGCTTGAAGGTGGCATACGATTACCGATAGTGAGATGTTCTAACCTGGCTGCTCTTTGCAGACACATCAGGGATTGGATTGACACTACTTGTTTTTATTCTAATGTATCTTTGGAGCAAAGTTTAGCAGGCCCAATAAATTTAATGGCCCTGTTACATATGCCTTATGCACAACTACCAAGACATCAAATCTAGCCTACTTCTTAGAGATACAATAGGAACTTGGAAGGCAGTTAGGAAACTATTTGGGTTTCCGTATTGTCTTTCTAAATATTTTCCATTGTGGGAAAATAAATCTTTCCCACAAGAAGTCAGAATAAACAATTTCTCAATGGAAATCTGAAGGGATTAGTAATTTACAAGATTTTATGCATTTAGAAGAAGGAAGACTGCTAACATGGTAGGAATTCTCTATGACATTTAATCTGGGTCATAACCAATTTCTACAATTTGCTCATGTGGTGGAATTTTGTAAATCTAAAGTACACAATATGGGTGAGGTGGAGATTCTGGGGGCATTTGATAGGCTGAAGGGTCAGGATACTAACGGAGATTCTCTGTCAATCATTTACAGTAAACTAAGGAACCAAACTACAATTCTACTAGCACCTCTTGTTTTCGATCATGGGAATTGGAATTGAATGACTCGGAGTAATCTAGGAAAATTTTGGAGGGATGG
Organism: Rhinoderma darwinii; assembly: GCF_050947455.1. Classification (NCBI taxonomy): domain Eukaryota; kingdom Metazoa; phylum Chordata; class Amphibia; order Anura; family Rhinodermatidae; genus Rhinoderma; species Rhinoderma darwinii. The sequence goes on along the minus strand of NC_134689.1, from coordinate 362,012,068 downwards.
GAGAAAGTGAGAGAAGCTATCGTAAATGAGCAGTGGCGTGAAATACACTTTCGTCTTATGCACGGAGCTACATATGCTTCTGACTTGTTGGACAGAGATGCACCAACGCATTATTTTCTTAGCTGTCCCAAATGTGACTTACATAGAGAAAATCTCTTACATGGTGTCACCGTGGGTGTGTGGACCCACTGGGCCGTACCGCCATAACGGGATAGCAGCTGGCCAGCAGGATACCAAGTCAATGTCTATAAATCGAATAAGGGTACCTGTGGTAATTTCAGACAATAGCGATGGTAGGCTTGGGTGGGACATTGGCAGGCAGACACCAGGCGCGGTGTAACACAGACGGCGTAGTTATGGATAGCAAAACGACTCCAACTCTCAATGGCACAGGAACAAGGTAGCATGGGATACAGGATACAGGTACCAGGTACGGGAACACTGGGAACTGGAAAACACTAAGGGACCATTTGCAAAGACTAAGGGTATGTTCACACGGCAGCCTCCGTTACGGCTGAAATTACGGAGCTGTTTTCAGGAGAAAACAGCTTTGGAATTTCAGACGTAATGGCATGTTGCAGGCGCTTTTCGCTGCGTCCATTACGGACGTAATTGGAGCTGTTTTTCCATGGAGTCAAGGGAAAACGGCTCCAATTACGTCTCAAGAAGTGACAGGTACTTCTTTGACGCGGGCATCTTTTTTATGCGCCGTCTTTTGACAGCGGCGCGTAAAAAAAATGACCGTCGGCACAGAACATCGTGAAACCCATTCAAATGAATGGGCAGATGTTTGCTGCCGCTTTGGAGCCGTATTTTCGGACGTACACTACGGTTCAAAAGTTTAGGGTCACTTAGAAATTTCCTTATTTTTGAAAGAAAAGCACAGTTTTTTTCAATGAAGATAACATTAAATTAATCAGAAATACACTCTATACATTGTTAATGTGCTAAATGACTATTCTAGCTGCAAACGTCTGGTTTTTAATGCAATATCTACATAGGTTCATAGAGGCCCATTTCCAGCAACCATCACTCCAATGTTCTAATGGTACATTGTGTTTGCTAACTGTATTAGAAGGCTAATGGATGATTAGAAAACACTTGAAAACCCTTGTGCAATTATGTTGTAAACAGTTTTGCTGTTTAGAGGAGCTATAAAACTGACCTTCCTTTGAGCTAGTTGAAAATCTGGAGCATTACATTTGTGGGTTCGATTAAACTCTCAAAATGGCTAGAAAAAGAGAGCTTTCATGTGAAACTCGACAGTCTATTCTTGTTCTTTGAAATGAAGGCTATTCCATGCGAGAAATTGCCAAGAAACTAAAGATTTCCTACAACGGTGTGTACTACTCCCTTCAGAGGACAGCACACACAGGCTCTAACCAGTGTAGAAAGAGAAGTGGGAGGCCCCGCTGCACAACTGAGCAACAAGACAAGTACATTAGAGTCTCTAGTTTGAGAAATAGACGCCTCACAGGTCCTCAACTGGCAGCTTCATTAAATAGTACCCGCAAAACGCCAGTGTCAACGTCTACAGTGAAGAGGCGACTCCGGGATGCTGGCCTTCAGGGCAGAGTGGCAAAGAAAAAGCCATATCTGAGACTGGCTAATAAAAGGAAAATATTAATATGGGCAAAAGCACACAGACATTGGACAGAGGAAGATTGGAAAAAAGTGTTATGGACGGACGAATCGAAGTTTGAGGTGTTTGGATCACACAGAAGAACATTTGTGAGATGCAGAACAGCTGAAAAGATGCTGGAAGAGTGCCTGACGCCATCTGTCAAGCATGGTGGAGGTAATGTGATGGTCTGGGGTTGCTTTGGTGCTGGTAAAGTGGGAGATTTGTACAAGGTAAAAGGGATTTTGAATAAGGAAGGCTATCACTCCATTTTGCAACGCCATGCCATACCGTGGACAGCGCTTGATTGGAGCCAATTTCATCCTACAACAGGACAATGACCCAAAGCACACCTCCAAATTATGCAAGAACTATTTAGGGAAGAAGCAGGCAGCTGGTATTCTATCTGTAATGGAGTGGCCAGCGCAGTCACCAGATCTCAACCCCATAGAGCTGTTGTGGGAGCAGCTTGACCGTATGGTACGCAAGAAGTGCCCATCAAGGCAATCCAACTTGTGGGAGGGCCTTCTGGAAGCATGGAGTGAAATTTCTCCCGATTACCTCAGCAAATTAACAGCTAGAATGCCAAAGGTCTGCAATGCTGTAATTGCTGCAAATGGAGCATTCTTTGACGAAAGCAAAGTTTGAAGGAGAAAATTATTATTTCAAATAAAAATCATTATTTCTAACCTTGTCAATGTCTTGACTATATTTTCTAGTAATTTTGCAACTCATTTGATAAATATAAGTGTGAGTTTTCATGGAAAACACAAAATTGTCTGGGTGACCCCAAACTTTTGAACGGTAGTGTAATTCAGGGCTAAAACGCCCGAATTACGTCCGTAAATAGGGTGTGTGAACACAGCCTAACACGGGTAAACACAACAGCGCCCAGGCAATGAAGGAAGAGGCAAGGCCCTTATTATTGTCCAGGGGAACCATGGGCTGATTAACATACTTTTCAGGTGCGCGTCCTTTAAGGCCGGGCAAGAGCGTGCGCGCGCACCCTACAGGACACAGCCGAGTGAAGCGGAAGTGAGCGCTGGCGTCTCAGACCTAAGGAAGAGATGCGGGCCATCGCTCACTGATACATGGCTGCGGCCGTCGGGGGGTGAGTAATCCCGACGGTCTGCGGCCATGGGTGTCACACATGGTATGTGGCATTGCCCACAAATAGAGGAGTTTTAGAAACATTCCTTAAAATTCATTGAAGAAACATGGGGTGTGACACTTCCTGTCACTCCACAAACATTGCAAATTCAGAAAAACATTATTCTTCAGCTGATATAACCGCTTTAATGCGCACATTTCAATGTACATCATGGTACAGTTTGCAAAATCTCCAGGGCAATCTAGGTCTATTAGATAGTGGGGACAATGTTATTCTGGAGTTGTTTTACATTTATTTTTGATTCATAATAACATACTGTCACAAGAAAAATGAACACTGGAGTCCAGAACAAATCTTTATCTTACAATATCATCATTTGTATGTTACCTATGTAAATGTTACTCTGTAATTTCTGACATATGATGTGTTGATTTATGTCTAATTATATGCTTTGAACTCCAAATAAAAATAATTTTAAAAAAAAATGACTAGTTGTGCTTCAAATCATGAAAATAATTGTGTTTATATACATATAATGGTGCTTGTATGAACTTTTTGCTTTCAATGTGCAAAATACTTGAAATGAAACAAGGGGAGGAAACCTCCAGCTCACCAGTCCAACGCCTGACACTCCAGCTTCGCTCGGATCTCCGCGACGGTCCACGGTGGATAGCAAATGGAAATGGAAGACATTGATCCAGCGCTGTCGGAGTGTTTAAAAAGGAATATATTCCTATGTTTATTCAGTATCAAAAAAGGTATAAAATCGGACATACAGGCAGACTTGGTAGCAAGGCAGTAGTAAATAGGTATTCTGAGCCTACGCGTTTCGAACACCTCAAGTGTTCTTAGTCATGGCTATCATTCATTCAATAAGGCTCAAGTCCATGGGTTTATATGTTACGGCTCCAAGGGTGGAGCTAGGTATATTTTAATTGGGGCAGCTTGTATGTTTTTTAAGAGTTAAAGTATAAAAGTAACCCTTTGGTGTCTGTAGGTTAGTCAGCTGTGCATCGCGTCCGGACGCGCAGGAACCACTGCGCTCAAACAACACATCAAGGAATCATTTGATGGGTGAGTATATTTTTTCTTTCTATATAGAGTAATTAGTATGTTTTAATAACTCACACTATAGTGCACCGTAATAGTGTAATTGTTTGTGTTGATCTTTAATTTGAAAATTTTATATATAATTTATAATAGAAAAATCAGCCGACACCAGAGAAACCGCATTAAAAGCAAAGCCGCAAAGACCATCATATCATGTGAGTGTGTTTATACCCCTTTTGGACTTGTATGCCATTAAATGATTAGGACATAGTAAATACGAGACATGCAACATAATTAGAAACAAGGAAAGGAAGGACATTGGTAAAGGAAATATGGAAAAATAATAAGAAAAACGTTAGTAAGTGTGGCATAGAAATGCTTAATTCTATATTATATTAAAAACAAAAGGAAATTATAAAGTAATAATGGAAACAGTTTGTCGTAAAGTTATATTTAAATTATTTTGTTATATTAGTGTGTTATACATGCATGTGTATTTAGGAGAAAAATACTCCGGTATAACTAATTCATTGGATATAAGTATAAATAAATAGATAACTTTAAACTTGTAATGTCACAGGAGGACACAAAAGAACGGGTGTACATTAATCATTGTATTTGTATATTCTATAGTGCGTTGAGCGAAAAAGAATAAGAATGATAATAAAAAAGTTATTTTTGATAAATTTGAAATTAACTCGTTATAATGAATTTGTGAGGAGTTTATTGGATAAAAAGAAAACCTAATTGCATTGGGTCATTTAATATAAGAACATAAGTTCTTTCCTCAAATTGAGACCTTGTGGGAATCTTGTTTTTAAGTTATATATCCAGAATGCTTCTCTGGTTAGAAGCATATGTTTAAGGTCTCCTCCTCTGGTGGAACTTTTGATTTTTTCAATGGCATAAGTTTTAAAAAAGGTTGTATTTCTATCATGACACATAATAAAATGCTGTGCGCCATTTGATACGTTAATGATTGCTTGGTTAACTTTCTGATATAGCTTAAATGCTCGAGGATTCTGATTTTAAACTTCCTGGTGGTGCAGCCTACATACTTTAAGTTGCAACTAGTGCACTCTATGATGTATACTACAAAATCACTATTGCAGTTATTGTATGATTTGATCGGAAAACTGCATTGACCACTGGAATCCTCAAATTTTCTGATTGTTTTGGTGCGTGTACACATCTTACAGGGGTGAGATCCACATTTGTAAAAACCCTGTTGTTGAAGCCAGGTTGTACCGGTTGTGTTGGACGAGAATAGTGAAGGGGATAAAGAGTTGCCTATTGTGGGCGCTCTACCTGCTACTATCCTGCACCCTGATTTTAGGATATTTTCTAGTTTAGCATCGTCATATAATAATGAAATATATTTGTAAATCATGCTTCTAATAGCAGTGAATTGTTTACTATATTGTAAACGTAATGTTGGAATATCATTATTTTTTTTAAATGTTATTTTGGTAACGTCTTTATGTTAAGGATCTGCCAGGCACAGCTTCTGTATACACGCCCATAGGTAATCAGTCTGCACCTGCTTCTATGTCTGTGAGACTGACTCCATCTTCCACCACTCGGGATGGCAGGCTTAGGAGTGGGAGTGCCTATCACAGCCTTGTCATTACATAATCACAAGCCCATATACCTACTCTACCCTGGTCCCTCACACCACTATGGACCCCCTTGAGATCCTGGTTCAGCAAATGCAGTGTCTCTCCCTACAGGTCCAGGCCCTGGCTCAGAGGGTCAACCAGCCTGATGCTACCATGGTAGTGCCCCTCACCTCACCTCTTGAACCCCACCTCAATTTGCCTGACCGGTTCTCAGGGGACTGGAAGACTTTTCTCTCCTTTCGGGAGAGTTGTAGGCTCTATTTTCGTTTAAAGCCCCACTCCTCAGGTTCTGAGAGCCAGCGGGTGGGTATAATTATGTCCCGGCTCCAGGAAGGGCCCCAAGAATGGGCCTTCTCCTTGGCTCCTGACGCCCCTGAACTTTCCTCCGTTGATCTTTTCTTTTCTGCTCTCGGACTCATTTATGACGAGACTGACAGGACTGCCTTTGCCGAGAGTCAGCTGGTGACCTTACGTCAGGGTAAGAGACCTGTTGAGGAGTATTGCTCTGACTTTAGGAAGTGGTGCGTAGCTTCTCGGTGGAATGACCCTGCCTTAAGGTGGCAGTTTAGTTTGGGTCTGTCGAACGCCCTGAAAGACCTGCTAGTTAGCTATCCCTCTTCTGACTCCCTAGACCAGGTTATGGCTTTAGCGGTACGACTTGACCGACGTCTCAGGGAACGACAACGTGAATGTTTATGTGGTTTCCCCTCTGACTCCCCGATGATGCCTCACGAGGTTCCGTTGCTTCGTTCTTCCACGGAAGACTCGGAGGTACCTATGCAACTCAGGGCCTCCGTGTCCCCCCAACAACGTAGAGAGTTCCGCAGGAAGAATGGTCTCTGCTTCTATTGTGGGGATGACAAGCATCAAGTGAACACCTGTCCTAGGCGTAAGAATAAGCAGCCGGAAAACTTCCGCGCCTAAGTGATCATCGGGGAGGTCACTTGGGCGCACAGGTATTTCCCGTAAATATGAAACGTAATAAAATCTTGCTTCCCTTTCAGGTCTCTTTGGTGGTAGGTCTGCTACCGGCAGTGCCTTCATGGATTCAGAGTCATCTGCTAATATCATGTCTGTGGAATTTGCTATGTCTCTAGCTATGCCTTTGATTGATTTGCCTAAACCTGTCCCGATAGTGGGTATGGACTCCACTCCTCTTGGTAATTGTTATTTTACACAGCATACCCCTGTTTTTGAACTCCTTGTTGGCTCCATGCATTTGGAGCAGTGCTCTGTACTGTTGATGCAGGGATTATCGTCCGATTTGGTTTTAGGCCTTCCCTGGTTGCAGTTGCATAATCCCACGTTTGACTGGAATACTGGGGAGCTAACCAAATGGGGTAATGAATGCTTGACGTCATGTTTTTCTGTTAATTCTATTTCTCCCCCTGAGGAGGTGAACACGCTACCTGAGTTTGTTCAGGACTTCGCTGATGTTTTCTCTAAGGAGGCCTCCGAAGTGTTACCTCCTCATAGAGAATACGATTGCGCTATCGATTTGGTACCAGGAGCTAAGCTCCCTAGGGGTAGGATATTTAATCTCTCTTGTCCTGAACGTGAAGCCATGAGAGAGTATATCCAGGAATGCCTGGCCAAGGGTTACATTCGCCCCTCTACTTCTCCGGTAGGTGCTGGCTTCTTCTTCGTAGGGAAGAAGGATGGTGGTCTTAGGCCATGCATTGACTACCGTAACTTGAATAAGGTCACTGTAAGGAACCAGTATTCCCTTCCTTTGATTCCTGATCTCTTTAATCAGGTTCACGGGGCCCAATGGTTCTCTAAGTTTGATCTACGGGGGGCGTATAACCTTATCCGCATCAAAGAGGGGGATGAGTGGAAGACTGCGTTTAACACGCCCGAAGGTCATTTCGAATATCTCGTCATGCCCTTTGGGTTGTGTAATGCTCCCGCGGTCTTCCAGAATTTCATAAATGTGATTTTAAGAGATTACCTGGGGGTATTTCTTGTAGTGTACCTTGATGACATACTTGTGTTTTCCAAGGACTGGTCCTCCCACATTGAGCATGTCAGGAAGGTGCTCTAGGTCCTTCGGGAAAACAAACTGTTTGCGAAGACCGAAAAATGTGTGTTTGGGGTGCATGAGATACCATTTTTGGGTCAAATCCTCACTCCTCATGAATTCCGCATGGACCCCGCCAAGGTCCAGGCTGTGGCGGAATGGGTCCAACCTGCCTCCCTGAAGGCGTTACAGTGCTTCTTGGGGTTCGCTAATTATTACAGGAGATTTATTGCTAACTTCTCGGTCATCGCTAAGCCTCTTACGGACCTCACTCGCAAGGGTGCTGATCTCCTCCACTGGCCTCCTGAGGCTGTCCAGGCTTTTAAGGCCCTTAAGAAGTGCTTTATCTCGGCCCCGGTGTTGGTTCAGCCCAACCAAATGGAGCCATTTATCGTGGAGGTTGACGCGTACGAGGTGGGAGTGGGGGCTGTCTTGTCCCAGGATACCAGGTCCCTCACCCATCTCCGTCCCTGTGCCTACTTCTCCAGGAAGTTTTCGCCCACTGAGAGTAACTATGATATTGGCAACCGCGAACTCTTAGCCATTAAATGGGCATTTGAAGAGTGGCGCCACTTCCTGGAGGGGGCTAGGCACCAGGTAACGGTCCTTACCGACCACAAGAATCTGGTCTTCCTAGAATCGGCCCAGAGGCTAAACCCGAGACAAGCTCGATGGGCATTATTTTTTACCAGATTAAATTTTTTGGTTACCTATAGGGCTGGGTCTAAAAATATTAAGGCTCATGCACTGTTGCGTAGCTTCATGGCCAGCCCTCCTTCGGGGGAAGATCCTGCTTGTATTTTGCCTCCAGGTATAATCATTTCCTCTATTGATTCTGATTTAGTATCTGAAATTGCTGCTGATCAAGGTTCAGCTCCCGGGAACCTTCCTGAGAACAAGCTGTTTGTTCCCCTGCAATTCCGGCTAAGGGTACTTAGGGAAAATCAAGACTCCGCACTATCTGGTCATTCAGGCATCCTGGGTACCAAGCACCTCATTGCCAGAAACTATTGGTGGCCTGGGTTGCCTAAAGACGTTAAGGCCTACGTCGCCGCTTGTGAGGTATGTGCTAGGTCCAAGACTCCCAGGTCCCGACCAGCGGGCTTACTACGTTCTTTGCCCATTCCCCAGAGACCTTGGACCCATATCTCCATGGATTTTATCACCGATTTGCCTCCATCTCAAGGCAAGTCGGTGGTGTGGGTTGTAGTAGACCGCTTCAGTAAGATGTGGCACTTTGTGCCCCTCAAAAAACTACCCAATGCTAAGACGTTAGCTAACTTGTTTGTCAAACACATCCTGCGTCTCCATGGGGTCCCTGTCAATATTAATAAATAATTATTTTATTTTTTGAATCCAGATAATACTGGTAAAGTTAAATTTATACATAAATACACAAAAAAGACCAATTTAAAAAGAGAATTCTCCTGGCCAGGAAAAGAACATACAATAAACCTTCAAATCATAAGTGATATTGCCTGATGGATATATAGCATGATGTATATGTTTTACACGTTTTTACAAAAAGATTTCCAAATTTAAAACCGCTGGACTGTGTTCACACTTGCGGTTTCCAAACATATATGTAATTTGTATCACAATATTGCCAAAGTACCTATTTGAAGCAACTGGTAAAGATATTATTAACGAGATTTACTTCATATGCATGTAAAATGACTTGACTCTCAAAATAAAAGAGTAGCCTCACAATATGTGGTTATAAGCGTGCTTCTTTCTTTCATCAAGTGGATCGATAATTCCAATTCAAATCTAATGGTGATAGGAAGTCTTTTCACAGACCCTTGGGTCAATGTATAGCCCTCAAGCAGTTGGACTTTGAAATAAGATATAAGCTTATATGGGTTTTTACCTTCACCTCCGACATCCAGTAAGTGCCGGGAAGACCATGCAGGGAGGTAATTGACTCCGGTGTAAGGAATGGCAGATCTCCTCAAGAGGGAAGTTCGCCTGTGTGGCCACACATTTGATTTCAAAGCATCCACATCTCCACCATTGCTTCCCTTGGCACTTTCCTCTATTGATCCATGCAGGCAATAACCGCTGTACTCACGGAGGTAAGAGCCCAACAATGCAGGATCGCACACTGATATTTCAGGTAAATTAAAGGCACTCCAAGAGGAACAGACCCAACTGGACAGGATCGCACGCCGGCAGCCAGGTAGATAATTATTCCAACGTATGTTCCTTTCCACGTGTGATCTTCAACACTGGACAGGTATTCTCTGGGCAGGGTTAGGACGTCACTACCTGCCCCATTGATTAGAACAGCTGACGCGTTTCATCCCTGGACGGGATTTCTTCAGAGCAGTTTGACAAGTGCTGCCAAACACACTATATTTATAGTGACCCAAATTCATTCATTGGTTCCATAATAGAAAACATAATGTTTCACACAAAGATATTATGGATATTATATATTTAAATCTTACATGAGAAGCTGCAATGATATATATCTCTCAATTTAAATAACAGGCAATCGGTTAGATTGATTATATTATTCAGATTATTGTCTATCTTCCCCTGCGTTGTCTTGTATTGGGTCCTCCTTTTTTCCCTACTATTCTTTCCTCTCCGAATTTCCCTCTGTTTCGGTCCCCTAAAAAAGAAACCTTGGATTGTGATTCCTCAATTCCAATGTGTTTCCCCATCTCATTATCACTAGATGGGTCACTTGTAGTTTCCCCATCTGTTGACATAAAAGTATTTCTTCTCACCCGTACTCTATTCCTATTCTGTCTTTCTCTATTTTTTGTAAAGGAGAAAATTTGTTTCTGTTCAAAGTCAAAAGTATCCCTTTGGAATTTTCTCCTTTTTCGTACTGATATTTCACGAAGTTCCATTTCCACCTCTTTTTTGAGACTATTATTTAATTTTTCAAATTCCTGATCCTTACAGAATATATCTAATTTTTTAACACTCTCCTCGATTTCCACATTGAGCGAACTAAGCATATTTTTCTCCTCTTCTATTAACAAGTCCATCAAATTCCTTGAGTGTCTCAAGCACTCCTCATCCCATTTTTCCAAAAATACTTCGCTTTTAAAATGTGATGCTGGTGTTGTGCGTCTACGTAGACCTCTTGGGACAATTTTGGACAGCCTATATGCCTCTAAGCTCTGAATATCCCACTTGCGTCTCAGATGGCTCAAAATAAGCCTCCGATGATTTTTAAATAAACCATATATATCTCCTCCAAAATCCTCTGCACTTCTATTCCTTTCACAATTCAGAAGTGCAGCAATCTGTGCATCAACCTCGAAGTCTAGACAATAAGCCATATTCGAGACACACCACTGATACCCTCACAGTTCAAGAAAGAAAATACTTTCCCTTTGAAAGGTATATAAGAAAAAACAAGAAGGAAAAACACCCTCCAAAATTTGATATAAAGAAAAAAAGAAAATGTGGTTATTACAAACCATACCTAAAGAACCCAAAGTTGCAATATAATATGGCACGGTGCCATTCCTGATATAAGATAATGAAAAAAGAAAAAGAAAAGAAAAAGATCCAGAAATATAACTAGGCACTCTTGGGTTCAGTAAAAATAAATAATTATTTTATTTTTTGAATCCAGATAATACTGGTAAAGTTAAATTTATACATAAATACACAAAAAAGACCAATTTAAAAAGAGAATTCGAGTATCTTCGAGTTAGCTAGTTTTGGATACAAATAATCTTTGATAAAGGAATATTGGATTAAAGAATGGGACCCTTATTATGTCATCTTTTGAGAATGATCTAGAAAATTGGTTGTGAAACCTTTGGATTTAATATACATACTCTCTGGTTTTTATTTTTGGAAACCTGATAGTAAAATTCTAATATGCCTCTATCTGGATACCATATTTTCCATATAATTATAATCTTTTTAGTGGTATGATTGGGAGCAAATTTATTCCCAATATGGAATGATCAATCAATTGGATAAATGATATCAAATGAATTAACATAATTTTCAATTTCTGTAATCTTCTATATTGATGGGAGTTGAATTTGGCTCTCTATGGGTGGTGGGAATTGGGGATCTTTGGCTCTATTGATGCTGGATCCCCATTCCGGCCCCCCCCTTTGGAATCTCACGATGGCTCCTATTATTTACCATAGTCTTATATACGCATATGCCTAGTATGATGTAATCTAGTAGTAAAATTATCAAACTAATTTTGATTTTATTGGGATCGATTCTGCTTTGGGGGTGGTGGGGACCCGGGTCCTGATGCCTTAATAGGTAGTGGTTCTCCTTCCCTGCCTCCCCTGAAGTATTATCTGTATCCCATTTGCTTATGTGTATGGTTGGATATATCCCATATAATATATATTTAAAGAATTGAACAGATTTCATCTTGTGTTATAATGATTTAAGGGGGGATCCCTTATTGAAGAAAAACTCGTTCCTCTATAAATCCACTACAAAATCTGGATGGTAGTAGTTATCCGTATTTACGGAAGAATTAATATCAATAACAGAATTCAGGCAGTAATTATATTATTATGTAAAATTCAACTATTGGTCTTATTGTGACCAAGTAGAGACACACCACTGATTGCCCTCCTCCGGATAAATACTGAATATATCTATGAATTTGATTTTTTGGATATTCTAATTGTTTGTTTGAATATAAAAATATTTTTGCCTGTTATTTAAATTGAGAGATATATATCATTGCAGCTTCTCATGTAAGATTTAAATATATAATATCCATAATATCTTTGTGTGAAACATTATGTTTTCTATTATGGAACCAATGAATGAATTTGGGTCACTATAAATATAGTGTGTTTGGCAGCACTTGTCAAACTGCTCTGAAGAAATCCCGTCCAGGGATGAAACGCGTCAGCTGTTCTAATCAATGGGGCAGGTAGTGACGTCCTAACCCTGCCCAGAGAATACCTGTCCAGTGTTGAAGATCACACGTGGAAAGGAACATACGTTGGAATAATTATCTACCTGGCTGCCGGCGTGCGATCCTGTCCAGTTGGGTCTGTTCCTCTTGGAGTGCCTTTAATTTACCTGAAATATCAGTGTGCGATCCTGCATTGTTGGGCTCTTACCTCCGTGAGTACAGCGGTTATTGCCTGCATGGATCAATAGAGGAAAGTGCCAAGGGAAGCAATGGTGGAGATGTGGATGCTTTGAAATCAAATGTGTGGCCACACAGGCGAACTTCCCTCTTGAGGAGATCTGCCATTCCTTACACCGGAGTCAATTACCTCCCTGCATGGTCTTCCCGGCACTTACTGGATGTCGGAGGTGAAGGTAAAAACCCATATAAGCTTATATCTTATTTCAAAGTCCAACTGCTTGAGGGCTATACATTGACCCAAGGGTCTGTGAAAAGACTTCCTATCACCATTAGATTTGAATTGGAATTATCGATCCACTTGATGAAAGAAAGAAGCACGCTTATAACCACATATTGTGAGGCTACTCTTTTATTTTGAGAGTCAAGTCATTTTACATGCATATGAAGTAAATCTCGTTAATAATATCTTTACCAGTTGCTTCAAATAGGTACTTTGGCAATATTGTGATACAAATTACATATATGTTTGGAAACCGCAAGTGTGAACACAGTCCAGCGGTTTTAAATTTGGAAATCTTTTTGTAAAAACGTGTAAAACATATACATCATGCTATATATCCATCAGGCAATATCACTTATGATTTGAAGGTTTATTGTATGTTCTTTTCCTGGCCAGGAGAATTCTCTTTTTAAATTGGTCTTTTTTGTGTATTTATGTATAAATTTAACTTTACCAGTATTATCTGGATTCAAAAAATAAAATAATTATTTATTTTTACTGAACCCAAGAGTGCCTAGTTATATTTCTGGATCTTTTTCTTTTCTTTTTCTTTTTTCATTATCTTATATCAGGAATGGCACCGTGCCATATTATATTGCAACTTTGGGTTCTTTAGGTATGGTTTGTAATAACCACATTTTCTTTTTTTCTTTATATCCCTGTCAATATTGTTTCTGACAGAGGGGTACAATTTGTTTCTTTGTTTTGGAGAGCCTTCTGTAAAAAGTTGGAGATTGATCTGTTCTTCTCCTCTGCCTTCCATCCTGAAACTAATGGCCAAACCGAGAGGACTAATCAGTCTCTAGAACAATATTTAAGGTGTTTTATCTCTGACTGTCAATATGATTGGGTCTCATTCATTCCCCTCGCTGAATTTTCCCTTAAAGGAACAGTGTCACGAAAAAAAAATTTTTTACATCAGTTCGATTTTAGTGTTTTATAAAAAACTTTTAGATTTATTTATGTGTTTGTGTTTAAGATTTTTTTACTTTTTCTTCCCTATGGGGGCTGCCATTTTTTTTCCATTTCTGTATGTGTCGATTAACGACACATACAGACATGGAATACGGCAGCTACAGTCCCATAGTGAATGCGAACGGGCCCGTTCCATTCACTATGCTGTACGCCGTCTGTTAAGGAACGGGGCATGCGCCGCTCCCACACAGTCCAAGTTGAACTATGCGCCGTCCAGCGCCATTTTCCTGTAGACCGGAAGTCGCGGCCGGACAGTAAGATTACTACTTCCGGTCGCGGCTTCCAGACTTGTGCACTTGGAGCGCCGGTAGCAGACAGAGCGGACGGACCGGAGGGAGCGGCGGCGACTGGAGCAGGTAAGTTATTTCTATGTATGTTCGTGTTTTACTGTGTGTTTACTAGTGTATGTTAACCTACTACACTGTGTGTTAGCTCAAAAAATGGCGACACACAGTGTAGGAGGTTTGACCGTTCAATCCCCTCGTTTCTCCCGGCACTAGCCAGGATAAAGGAGGGGGGGATTCTGAGAGCTCACTAGAGCGAGTGAGTTTTCCCAAATTTTGCAGCATAAAGCAATGTGGTTGCTTTACCACATGCAATGCTGCAATTTTGGGAATTGCTCCATCTAGTGACCAGCACTGGGAAGTGTTATAAATTAGAATCTAATTTATAATATTTCCTAACTAGTGAAAAAAAAGTAAAAAATTAGAACAATGTTTCATCATTTTTACACTAACTGTTCAATTAAAAAAAAAACAAAAAAAAAAAACCTCGCAACACATTCCCTTTAATAACCGGGTCAGTAACTCGTCAGGGGTCTCCCCCTTTTTCTGTAATTTTGGGTTTAATCCACGGTTCTCCTCCGTTTCACCTGGTAGTTCCAACAATCCCGAGGTAGAGGTCGTTCATCGGGACCTGTGCACAGTCTGGGCCCAGGTTCAGAAGAACATAGAGGCGTCCCAGAGCATACAAAAAACTCAGGCAGATAGAAGACGTTCTGCTAACCCCTTGTTTATGCTCGGGGATCTGGTGTGGTTATCGTCAAAGAACTTGCGCCTTAAAGTCCTGTCCAAGAAGTTTGCTCCCCAGTTTATAGGGCCGTACAAGGTCATTGAAGTCCTCAATCCTGTCTCCTTCCGACTGGAGTTGCCCCCGTCTTTGAGTGCATGACGTCTTTCATGCCTCCCTCCTTAAACGCTGCTCCCCGTCCTTGGCTCCCTCGAGGAAACCTCCTGTCCCTGTTCTCACCCCTGAGGGGGTAGAATTAGAGGTGGCCAAGATTGTGGACAGCAAGATGGTCCAAGGCTCCCTCCAGTACCTGGTCCATTGGAGAGGATACGGGCCTGAGGAGAGGACTTGGGTACCCGCCCAGGATGTTCATGCTGGGGTATTGGTCAGGAGGTTCCACCTTCGTTTCCCCAATAAACCAGGTCCATCTAGAAAGGGTCCGGTGGCCCCTCATAAAAGGGGGGGGTACTGTAAAGGATCTGCCAGGCACAGCTTCTGTGTATACGCCCATAGGTAATCAGTCTGCACCTGCTTCTATTGGAAATATATAACCCCAGCACACACAGAGGTACGCAAAAGATCCAGATGCAAACAAATTTAAGTTTTATTGCAACAAAAGATGGTAAAGTTGAGGTGGAAAGCGACTTGGTAAAGACGTTTCGGCCGAACCTCGGCCTTTGTCACGGTCGCTAAAATGATAAAGAATGAAATGCTTTTACAAAGTTGGCAATAAAATTTATAAAAATACAGTATGAACAAATGAAAAATAATAATATGAAAATAACATATATAGATGAGTTATCTGTTTACATGAAATTATATAACGCTGTCACCTCAGATATACACAGAGAACAATTATTATACATCATAAGGAAAAATAAAAATATTTTAATACTGAACTGTATAAAGAAAATTGCGTGATCAATTAGTGGAACACGTAACACAAGAATTAAGGAAATCATAATCATCTATGAAAGAATAAGTCATAATGATCTATAAAAACAAGACTAGGGGCTGAATAGTCAGAACAAAATTAAGTTAAATATGCTCAAGGAGGATCTAGCAGTATATAACTGTATGGGGCATAAACAATCTGGAAACCTCTGATGGTAATGCAATACCTAGGTTACATATATTGATTTAGTTTTGTTATTGTGGTGGGGAGAGGAAAGAGTCCTCACTGTAGACCATACCATAAAGTACCGGTAGAAAATAAAGGATAGTGTGGAAAGGAACAAACACTAGAGGATAAACTAAAGGGAGAAAGTAAGAGGAAAGACATGTGCTGCTGTACCTGTAAGACGATATCACTGGTATGGGTTGTCCGCCGGATATTCCCTGTGTGTCTGTGCTATGTGAGTTGCGTCTGTGTTTATACCAGACCAACCGGAACTGACGTCAGTGGTACAGCCAGAGCCGTCTAACAGCTGATACGTGAGTGCAGTGAATATTCATGAGGTAATTATAGCAAGGGACCGTGAAAAAGGAACCTTCTGGGAGTATTGACAGAGCCTCTAGCTGCTGATATGTGAGTGCAGTGAATATTCATGAGGTAATTATAGTAAGGGACCGTGGAGAAAGAGAGCAAAGGGACCTAGCAGCTGATGTGAGTGCAATGAATATTCCTGAGGTTATTATAGTAAGAATGTGTGTTAGTGTGTGTATATATATGTGAGTGGCATGTAATGAAGGAATGTAACTATATAGAGAAGTATGTTGACAGAAACTGATCGGACGCTATCTAGTTGCCATGACAACGAACCAGAGAAGGAAAGGGACCGTATGTCTGAAGGTATAGATGATCTCAGCCCATGTGTATGGGATGTCAATGTAAGGATAGATGTAGGAACGGTATAGAAGGTGATAGTAGTCATGGCAACATATAGAGAGAAGGGAAAATTAGTAAAAATAAAAAATAAAATAAAAATCAGAAAAAATATATATGTATAAAAATGAAGGAATAAAGATGAGATTTGACAGCCGGTTTTATGGTACTTTTACCTGGTCCATGTGGATGTGTTTTTTCTCTAGCGTGTCTAGAAACAGAAAAGACAACAAGTTAGAATATGCAAGTCAAACAAGATATAGGAACTGGCATTAATACATGAACTGCACAGAAGATAATAGGGTTTCGTATCAATTCATTAGGTCAAATTCCCTATTGAGACCCATGGGACTTAAAGAGGCTCTGTCACCAGATTTTGCAACCCCTATCTGCTATTGCAGCAGATAGGCGCTGCAATGTAGATTACAGTAACGTTTTTATTTTTAAAAAACGAGCATTTTTGGCCAAGTTATGACCATTTTTGTAGTTATGCAAATGAGGCTTGCAAAAGTCCAAGTGGGTGTGTTTAAAAGTAAAAGTACAAGTGGGCGTGTATTAGGTGCGTACATCGGGGCGTTTTTAATACTTTTACTAGCTGGGCACTCTGAAGAGAAGTAACATCCTCTTCTCTTCAGAACGCCCAGCATCTGACAGTGCAGATCTGTGACGTCACTCACAGGTCCTGCATCGTGACGGCCACATCGGCACCAGAGGCTACAGTTGATTCTGCAGCAGCATCAGCGTTTGCAGGTAAGATCGACTTACTTTTACTTTTAAACACACCCACTTGGACTTTTGCAAGCCTCATTTGCATAACTACAAAAATGGTCATAACTTGGCCAAAAATGCTCATTTTTTAAAAATAAAAACGTTACTGTAATCTACATTGCAGATAGGGGTTGCAGAATCTGGTGACAGAGCCTCTTTAAGGTTTGTAATGTATGTATCCAGTAGGATTCCCGTTCCTTAAGTAAATGTATGTGGTTGCCACCTCTACGTGGTTGAGGAATGTGTTCAATTATCTGGAACTGAAATTGGGAAAGTTGATGATTAGCCTTACTGAAGTGGTCTGGTAATGGTAACCAGTTTTTATTACAGCGGATAGTAGATTTGTGGCTTGTTATGCGATCCCTAATGTGTTGTGTGGTTTCGCACACATATATTAGCCCACACGGGCACTTTACCAGGTATACCACAAAATTGGTATCACATGTATAGAAGCCTTTTATGGGAAAAGATTTATTCGTGTGGGGATGCTGGAACCGATCACCCTTGAGCACCTGCTTCTATGTCTGTGAGACTGACTCCATCTTCCACCACTCGGGATGGCAGGCTTAGGAGTGGGAGAGCCAGGGCCGCCATCAGGGGGGTATTAGGGGTACTTCTGTAAGGGGCCCGGCCAAACCTAATTGAAAGGGGGGCCCGGCAACTGCCACGACTTTCATCTGGTAGAAAAAACAGGCCCCTGCAATGGGGCCTGTTCTTTTCACCAAAGTAATGTCGTGAGCTGCGGGTTCCCCTCTCGTCGTGGGGGCCGTCAAACACCGCCCGCTTGTGCGCGCACCCGCCCGCTCATGCGCGCGCGTAACCGCGAGTGCCGGAGCGCACACCCACGAGCGAGACGCACCAACGGGCACACAAGGACAGCGACGCAGAGACAGCTTACCTGGGCTGCCTCCTCCTCCGCCTCCTAAGCCTCGTCCTCCTCCTCCTCCTCCTAAGCCTCGTCCTCCTCCTCCTCCTAATCCTCCTAAGCCTCGTCCTAAGCCTCGTCCTCCTCCTCCTCCTAAGCCTCGTCCTCTCTCGTCCTCCTAAGCCTCTTCCTCTCTCGTCCTCCTCCTCCTCGTCCTCCTCTGCCTCCTAAGCCTCCGCCTCCTAAGCCTCCTCCTAAGCCTCGTCCTCCTCCTCCTAAGCCTCGTCCTCCGCCTCCTAAGCCTCGTCCTCCTCCGCCTCCTAAGCCTCATCCTCCTCCGCCTCCTCCTCCTCGGCCTCCTCCTCCTCGGCCACCTCCGCCTCCTAAGCCTCGTCCTCCTCTGCCTCCTAAGCCTCGTGCTCCACCGCCTCCTCCTCCGCCTCCTAAGCCTCGTCCTCCTCCGCCTCGTCCTCCTAAGCCTCCTAAGCCTTGTCCTCCCCTGCCTCCTCCTCCTCCTAAGCCTCGTCCTCCTCCTCCTCATCCTCCTCCACCTCGTCCTCCTAAGCCTCGTCCTCCTAAGCCTCCTCCTCCGCCTCCTCCGCCTCCTAAGCTTCGTTTTCCTCGTCCTCCTCCTCCTCCTCCTCCGCCTCGTCCTCCTCCGCCTCGTCCTCTTCGTCCTTCTCCGCCTCCTAAGCTGCCTCCTCCTCGTCCGCCTTTGCCTCGTCCTCCTCCGCCTCGTCCTCCTCCGCCTTGTCCTCCTCCGCCTCGTCCTCCTCCGCCTCGTCCTCTGCCTCCTAAGCCTCGTCCTCTGCCTCCTAAGCCTCGTCCTCCTCCGCCTCCTCATCCTCCTCGTCCTCCTCCTCCTCGTCCTCCTCCGCCTCGTCCTCCTCCACCTCGTCCTCCTCCGCCTCGTCCTCTTCGTCCTTCTCCGCCTCCTAAGCCGCCTCCTCCTCCTCCGCCTCCTCCGCCTCCTCCTCCACTTCCTCCTCCTCCGCGTAGCTGCGTAAGGAGAGGGGGAGGAGTCCAAATGTAGAGCGGCGGCAGGCGTTCTACGATCCCCGCCATTTCTGGAGCCTGGCTGGAGGTGAAGGACTGGACGTCTGGACCGAAGACATCACCTGGAAGACATCGCCTGACAACAAGTACTGGAGTGGGAGCCAGCAGCTCTTCTGACACAGTGAGTAAAGTGTCTCAAAGTGCTGATTATGTATGGCCCTGTTCACACAGAGTATTTTGCAGGCAGAAAAAATCTGCCTCAATATTCCTTAAAGAATTTTGAGTCAGATTTTGACCTGCCCACACTATCTTGCTGTGTTTTTTGCTGCGTTTTTTGCCTGCGGCAATTGAGGACAGCAGACAAAAAACGCAGCGAAAAATGCATTTTCTGCCTCCCATTGATTTCGATGGGAGGTCAGAGGCGGAACCACGGCAAGAAAGGACATGCCGCTTTTTATTTTTTCCGCGACTGGCTCCCATTGATTTCAGATTAAATCAATGGGAGGCGGTTTTGGATGTTTTATGGCCCTGATTCCGACGCAGTGTCCGAGTCAATATCAAGCCCCAAAAACTCTGTGAACTGGGACTTATTGTTAGGGTAGGAACACACTAGGCGTGAACACTGCGGATTTTATGCAACACGTTTTATTGCGGAAAATCCGCAGCGTATAACAGTCGCAGCAGAGTGGATGAGATTTGAACAAATCTCATCCACACGCTGCAAAAAAAATTGACCTGCGGTGTGGTTTTTTAAGTCAATTTATGCTGCAGAATCGCTGCTCCTCTGTTGCGGAAATGCTGCGCTTCTGCCGCAAAAATCACAAATGAGAAAAAAAAAGTTTTTTTTTTAAATTTATAAAAAAGTTTAGACTTACCCCGGCCGTAGTCCTGGCGACGCGGCCTCCTGTCATGACGTTTCATCCCATGTGACTGCTGCAGCGGTCACATGGTCTACAGCGTCAGCCCAGGAGGCCGGGCTTCGTTCAGAAGAGAGACGCGTCGCCTAGACTACGGTCGGGGCAAGTCTAAACTTTTTTTTCCCTGCAGGATTCCCGCAGCGGACATGCCTCACGAAACCTGCGCCACTATTTGGTGCGGTTTTGCTGGCGGAATTCCCTGCGGCTACCGGGGCGGATAAGCTGTGGAGTTTTACTCAGCATTTCCGCCTAGTGTGTTCACACGAGCATGTTCGGTCCATAAAGGACGGAATGTATTTCGGCCGCCAGTCCCGGACCGAACACACTGCAGGGAGCCGGGCTCCTAGCATCATAGTTATGTTGACTCGGCTCGTTTACTACTCTTGTTGCTCACGGTGTTGCCTTGGGCAACAGCCCCGTTTCCCTTTGTTCTGTGTTTCCTTGTCTGGTTGTCTGTCGTGCACTTACTGAGTGTAGGGACCATCGCCCAGTTGTACCCCGTCGCTTAGGGCGGGTCGTTGCAAGTAGGCAGGGACTGAGTGGCAGGTAGATTAGGCTCACTTGTCTGTTTCCCTATCCCTGTCATTACACTTTATTTGATTTATCTAGTAGCAAATCTTGTCTATCTTTAGTTTTAACAATTGCTTTAGCCCTGTTAAGCATCCAATTTTTGTAACCCCTTTTGGTCATCCGATGGCCTGAGGAAGACGCTTGTTCGGCGTTGAAACGCGTAGCCACTCATTGAAATAAAACTTCTCGTTTATCATACCCTGGACTTTGTTCTTATCAATTCCACCACGCAGCAGCGCCCTCAGAAAGATCCATTTTTCTCCTCCTTTTCCCTTCAACAAAGCGGTCCCCTCGGGATACCGACTCGGATCTGGCAGCAGCACTGTGGTCTTACATGCCTTTTTACATCCTACCTAGGTGAGCATGATACATGCCCTCTCGTCTCATCCTTTACCCACTGACTTGCACAAGGTGGCGCCGTGTGTTTTTTCTCTCTCTTCCCTATCAAAACTATGACTTGAGCTGCAGTTTCTCTTTGCTCGTGTGAATTCTCCTATTGGTATTGATGAGATAGTGTGTTTTGGGTGGTTGGAGCTGGCATGTGAAATGGTGTTGCCAGATATTGGTTTCTGATAAATTTCAGAGTGTATTTGTTTTCCCGTTGTAGCAGTAAGTTTTAAATCTAGGAAATTTATGCTATTCTCATGAGTGTTATGTGTAAATCTCAGATTAAAATCATTGTTATTGACATAGAGAAGGAAATCGGGTATGGCAGATACATCTCCTTCCCATATGAAGAGGAGGTCATCGATGTATCTGCCATACCAGTGTGTATAGTTGGCAAAAGGATTGGTGTTGGAAAACAGGGTAATTTCCTCCCACCATGCCATGACAAGGTTGGCCAACGAGGGTGAGAATTTGGCCATCATTAATACTACCCTCTGTTGTAGGTAATATTGACCGTTGAATTTGAAGTAGTTATGGTTCATGAGAAATATGAGAGCGTCGGTGGCAAAGGATTGTAGGGTCTGGTCATACACGCCATGTTTCAACAAATGATGTTTCAGGGCTTTAACTGTGACTGTATGGGGTATGCTAGTATACAGTGCAATCACATTGCAACTAAGCCATGTGAAATTGTGTGCCCATTGTAAAGGATCTACCAGGCACAGCTTCTGTGTCTACGCCCATAGGTAATCAGTCTGCACCTGCTTCTATGTCTGTGAGACTGACTCCATCTTCCACCACTCAGGATGGCAGGCTTAGGAGTGGGAGAGCCTATCACAGCCTGGCCAGACGGAGCTAGCTCCCACCCTCTGTCTATTTATACCTGCCTTTCCTGTTCCTCCTTGCTTGTGATTCTTCTCGTGTGGTTTCCTGGCCCTGCTGCAGCTTCTGAACTATTTGACCCTGCTTCATTCTGACCCTGGCTTACTGACTACTCTCCTGCTCTGCGTTTGGTACCTCGTACACTCCTGGTTTGACTCGGCTTGTTCACTACTCTCCTGCTCAGCGTTTGGTACCTCGTACACTCCTGGTTTGACTGGGCTCGTTCACCACTCTTGTTGCTCACGGTGTTGCCGTGGGCAACTGCCCCATTTCCCTTAGCTTTGTGTACCCTTGTCTGTTTGTCTGTCGTGCACTTACTGAGCGTAGGGACCGTCGCCCAGTTGTTCCCCGTCGCCTAGGGCGGGTCGTTGCAAGTAGGCAGGGACTGAGTGGCGGGTAGATTAGGGCTCACTTGTCTGTTTCCCTACCCCCATCATTACATAATCACAAGCCATATACCTAGGCTACCCTGGTCCCTCACACTACTATGGACCCCCATGAGACCCTGGCTCAGCAAATGCAGGGTCTCTCCCTACAGGTCCACGCCCTGGCTCAGAGGGTCAACCAGCCTGATGCTACCATGGTAGTGCCCCTCACCTCTTGAACCCCACCTCAAGTTGCCTGACCGGTTCTCAGGAGACCGGAGGACTTTTCTCTCCTTTCGGGAGAGTTGTAGGCTCTACTTTCGCTTAAAGCCCCACTCCTCAGTTTCTGAGAGCCAGCGGGTGGGTATAATTATGTCCCGGCTCCAGGAAGGGCCCCAAGAATGGGCCTTCTCCTTGGCTCCTGACGCCCCTGAACTTTCCTCCGTTGATCTTTTCTTTTCTGCTCTCGGACTCATTTATGACGAGACTGACAGGACTGCCTTTGCCGAGAGTCAGCTGGTGACCTTACGTCAGGGTAAGAGACCTGTTGAGGAGTATTGTTCTGACTTTAGGAAGTGGTGTGTAGCTTCTCGGTGGAATGACCCTGCCTTAAGGTGCCAGTTTAGGTTGGGTCTGTCGAACGCCCTGAAAGACCTGCTAGTTAGCTATCCCTCTGCTGACTCTCTAGATCAGGTTATGGCTTTAGCGGTACGACTTGACCGACGTCTCCGGGAACGACAACTTGAACGTTTTTGTGTTTTCCCCTCTGACTCCCCCATGATGCCTCCCGAGGTCCCGTTGCTTCGCTCTTCCACGGAAGAATCGGAGGTACCTATGCAACTCAGGGCCTCCGTGTCCCCCCAACAACGTAGAGAGTTCCGCAGGAAGAATGGTCTCTGCTTCTATTGTGGGGATGACAAGCATCAAGTGAACAACTGTCCAAGGCGTAAGAATAAGCAGCCGGAAAACTTCCGCACCTAAGTGATCATCGGGGAGGTCACTTGGGCGCACAGGTATTTCCCGTAAATATGAAACGTAATAAAATCTTGCTTCCCTTTCAGGTCTCTTTTGGTGGTAGGTCTGCTACCGGCAGTGCCTTCGTGGATTCAGAGTCTTCTGCTAATATCATGTCTGTGGAATTTGCTATGTCTCCAGCTATGCCTTTGATTGATTTGCCTAAGCCAGTGCCTTATCCATTAGGCCACTGGGGCTGTAAATTTGCTCTGCGCCGTGGTTTTTTCTTTCCAAAGCAAGCAAACATTCACATGTGACGAGTGAGCGAGAAAGGTTTGTGTTGTACCGTTTGCTTTCCAAATCGGATAAAATCTTAACCGCATGCTTGTTTTTTTAAGAAAAGACTAGGTTCCCTTGTATTGTCGTTCTAATTGCACACTAACAGGACATTTCTAATGCAGATGAAGGTAATCTTAATGGAGTGACAAAACCCTTTAAAAACTGAATACCTCTTAATATGTATTGGGACAAGTATCCAGTGAAGAACCTAGTCAAGCACTTTTAATCTTGAACTAAAACATGCTAATGGCTTTACTTTAGACCCTTGGCGACATCTCACATACAGTTATGTTGCTGCTGCCAAGGGATTAGCGCATCGTCACATAACAGTACGTAACAGTGATGGAGCCGGCTCAGAAGCTGGGACAAGTACCCAGTGAAGAAGCCAGAAGAGCACTTATAATCTGGAACCATAACATGCCAATGGCTTTACTTTGAGACAGAGGAAAGGCAAACAACACAGATGGGTGTTAAAGCCACAATCCCTGGCTTAGGAGGCCAGTGCCTTATCCATTAGGCAACTGGGACTTGACTTTTTCTGTACGTGGTTGTTTTTCCAAAACAATCAAACATTCACTTGTGACTGAGTGATCGAGAATGGTTTGTGTTCTACCGTTTGCTTTCTAGATCTGACAAAATCTTAACCACGTGCTTGCTTTTTGTAGACAAGGGAAAGAGGTTCCCTTGTCTTTTCATTATGATCACACGCTTACAGGACTCTGCTAATAAAGATGAAGGAAAGCTTATTGGAGTGCCAAAACCTTTAAAAATACCTCTTAATATATATTGGGACAAGTATCCAGTAAAGAAGCAAGTTGAGCACTTTTAATCTGGAACTAAAACATGCCAATGGCTTTTATTTAAGAAAGAGAAAAGGCAAACACCACAGATGGGACTCACCCTTAAAAACGGTATACCTCTTCCATGTATCCCCTTCAATTATGTTTATAGATCATGGGCCATGAGTAAGTTTGCTATTCCACTGGAGGTGTAAATAAAGCAGAAGAAGGCAAGAAAGGAGTGCTCCAGGTGAGGCTCGAACTCACAACCTTGGCAGTGCTCAACAGTTACTGCTTTATAAGTATCGTGCGCTGACCGATTGCGCCACTGGAGCTCTTACTGATCTCTGCACGCGTGTCCGTTTTCCACCGTGTGCTGACCGATTGCACCGCGGGACGAAGTGATTCCTCAAGCGTGTCTGTTTTCCATCAATTTTCAAAAACACGACAGCGTTTAAGATAGCGGTCAGTCAAGATACTGTGAGTAATAAGTCATTTACTTCTCTCTTATTAATATATAAAGAAGCATCAGTCCAGTGGATGAAGCCAGCTGAGCACTTTTAATCAGGAACTAAAACAGCAACAGCTTAACTTTAACCCCTTCCCGCACCTTGGCGTAACTGTACATCCAGATAAGCAGTAACTTCGCGCACCTGGGCGTACAGTTACGTCCGCGCTTTAACAGTTAACCGCCGCGCGGCGTTACACCGCAGTCCATGACCGAACTAGGGCCACATGTGGGGTATTTCTAAAAACTGCAGAATCTGGGCAATAAATAATAAGTTACATTTTTTGGGAAAAACCTTCTGTGGTATAGAAAAAAATGTATTACAAATGAATTTTGTATAAAAAAAATGAAATTTGTAACTTTCACCTCTACTTTGCTTTAATTCCTGTGAAACGCCTAAAGGGTTAATACACTTTCTGAATGCTGTTTTGAATACTTTGAGGGGTGCAGTTTTCAAAATGGGATGATTTATGGGGACTTTCTAATATATAAGACTCTCAAAGCCACTTCAGAACTGAACTTGTCCTTGTAAAAATCGCCTTTTGAAATTTTCTTGAAAATATGAGAAATCGCTGCTAAAGTTCTAAGCCTTGTAACGTCCTAGAAAAATAAAATAATGTTCAAAAAACGATGCCAAACTAAAGTAGACATGTGGGGGATGGTAACTAGTAACTATTTTGTGTGGTATTACTATCGGTTTTACAAGCAGATACATTTAAATTGAGAAAAATGCTAATTTTTGCAATTTTTCGCTAAATTTTGGTGTTTTTCACAATTAAATACTGAATCTATCGGGCAAATTTTGCCAGTAGCATAAAGTCCAATGTGTCACGAGAAAACAATCTCAGAATCGCTTGGATAGGTAAAAGCATTCCGGAGTTATTACCACATAAAGTGACACATGTCAGATTTTAAAAATCGGCTTCGTCCTGAAGGCCAAAACAGGCTCAGTCCTGAAGGGGTTAAGAAAGATGAAAGATAAACACCCCAGATGGGACTTGAACCCACAATCCCTGGCTTAGGAGGCCAGTGCCTTATCCATTAGGCCACTGGGGCTGTAAATTTGCTCTGCGCCGTGGTTTTTTCTTTCCAAAGCAAGCAAATATTCACATGTGACGAGTGAGCGAGAAAGGTTTGTGTTGTACCGTTTGCTTTCCAAATCGGATAAAATCTTAACCGCATGCTTGTTTTTTTTAAGAAAAGACTAGGTTCCCTTGTATTGTCGTTCTAATTGCACACTAACAGGACATTTCTAATGCAGATGAAGGAAATCTTAATGGAGTGACAAAACCCTTTAAAAACTGAATACCTCTTAATATGTATTGGGACAAGTATCCAGTGAAGAACCTAGTCGAGCACTTTTAATCTTGAGCTAAAACATGCTAATGGCTTTACTTTAAACCCTTGGCGACATCTCACATACAGTTATGACAAAGAAGAAATGGAGACAGCACTACCGAATTTTCAAAGTGAAGATCCTTTTATTCCACGGTGCAACGTTTCAGCTCGATACGAGCCTTTCTCAAGCATAATAAAGTGACACACAGAACGCATATATATGCAATACAGAGTCATAAAGCCAATTACATACATATAATAAACTTGTGCAATAATGCTACAACAGGTATACAAAATTTTTATATCAATAGGATCCCCTATGGATGTGCTAATACATGAATATGAAAATAAATTAAGAAACATTACATATACATAGTATAAATAGTGCATTCACTGTAATAAGGCCAATCAATCAGATGGGCTACATGTGTGTGATGAC
Organism: Rhinoderma darwinii; assembly: GCF_050947455.1. Lineage (NCBI taxonomy): Eukaryota > Metazoa > Chordata > Amphibia > Anura > Rhinodermatidae > Rhinoderma > Rhinoderma darwinii. The sequence continues at coordinate 361,985,402 of NC_134689.1, read as the reverse complement.
ATGTGATAGTGTAGGAAAGCAGGTGTATAAAATAAGGTTTAAAAACATCTTACCCTCGCTGGATCGGCTGATAGCGTTGTGCACTTTCCTACTACATGAAAACTAAGCATTGCGTAATCCTAGCACCTGTGTGTATGAGTCATCGCATGATACATCATTATACGCATGCGCATTGTCTACCAGAGGCGCTAGTCGCCATATTGAAAGAGGGCTATATACCCACAAATGTTTTCCATAGATGACGTCGGATCCTGTCCGTCTCAACTATGAGTCATTGGACATATCGTGGATTCGCATCTGCGCAATGCCCATTAAGGATCGTCGGACCCATTTTGAAAAAGGGCAACATCACTCCATATGTTGCACATACATCCCATCCACTATAGAGTCTAATTAGTCAAATATAGAGCGATGTGAACTATATATATTATCTCTGTAAACTGAGAATAAATATTATGTCTCAGACCAATAATCCTTATACCTCATCTATAATGATGGGGATTTAGGAGCACATATGGGTATATATAAAGCTCATAATATACAGATACAGAGATTTACACATCGTCTTAGAGATACTGTGGACGGAAGACATGAATAACATATATGAGAAAACTTTTCAAAAAATAGGATGCATATAATCAGGTATAAGAGTAGTGCAAATATACAGCCTCAACCGATCCTTGAGGCAAATCTTGAGAGTAATATCTAGGATAAAGAGAAAAAGGAGAAAAATATATAAAATAGTCTGTAGGACACTGACACTATATATCAGACCTAGACATTGTAAATAGCAAACAAAATATAATTATATTATAGATATGGTCAAATTACTTCCTATTCTCCTAATGCACAGAGGAGGGGGAGGAACAAGGGGAAGATGATAGATGCACGGGCAGATGTTCAAATCAGAATGTACCACTGGATTATCTAGAGAAACTTGGAAAGATCTTGAAGTCTATATTAAGACCTCTAGGGGATAAGGTGTCTAATTTAAAAATCCATTCCAACTCCAATCTTTTCAATTTGGAGATCCTATCTCCACCTCGTCTATGGCGCGGTACATGATCAACAATATATAACTTAAAGTCATTCTCGCCATGGTTATTTTCCACAAAATGTTTAGGTAATGGTAGATCAATTTTCTTGGTACGAATGGTGGACTTATGGTTGTTTATACGTTTTCTACAATCTAGAGAGGTTTCACCTACATACAATAATTTGCAAGGACATTGGATAATATATATTACATGGTCCGATTTACATGTAAGATGATGTTTAATTTTGTAGGTAGAACCTTTAATAGGATGGGTGAACACCTCGCTCTTAACCATATTCCTACAATTATTACAACCTAAACACGGGAAGCAACCAAATTTTTTGGGGGCTAATAAAGATTGATAATTCTTAGTCAAAGAGCCCACATCAGCATGTACTAAACGATCTCTCAAATTTTTGGTCCTGCGATAGGCTATACGTGGTGGGACCTCAAATTCCGGGATTTTATCAAAAGAACTCCTAAGTATCCCCCATTCTTTTTTAATGATGTTGGCAATTTCATTGCTCTTATGAGAGTATGTAGACACCAGTGTTAGTCTATGGGAGGGCGATTGTTTGCGATTTTGCAGAAGATCACATCTCGAAATCCCCTCCACTTTAGATTTTTTATTGTCCAATAGTTTTTTAGGGTACCCCCGATTCCTGAATTTCTGAGACATATCACTCAACCTGACGTCGAGAGTTGAAGGATCCTGCACAATCCTTTTCACCCTCAACATCTGGCTATAGGGGAGAGAAGCGATCATAGGGTGGGGGTGACAGCTTTCAAACCTCAGTAAATTATTACGATCTGTAGGTTTACTGTACAAATCTGTGGTAAGTTTATGTTCCTGAATATAAACTCTAGTGTCAAGAAAATTTAGGGATGTTGTTGAAGAATCCATAGTGAATTTAATATCATCATCTATATTATTCAGAAAACTAAAGAAACACTCCAACTCTACTTAGGTGCCTGTCCAGATGACGAAGACGTCGTCTATGTATCTCCACCACCTCAAAACCTTAGTGAAGTGGGGAGAGACATAGACGGCGCCTTCCTCCAAAGCTGTCATAAACATATTTGCGTATGTGGGAGCCACGTTAGATCCCATGGCCGTACCCCTCCTCTGTGCATAGAAGGAGTCACCAAATAAGAAGTAATTTTCTGTAAGGACAATTTCCAAGAGACACATAAGAAGGTTAATACATTCATGGGTATAGTTAGACTGTTGTAACGCTTCAGATACAGTATGAAGCCCTCTCGTGTGGTTGATTGAGGTATAGAGACTGCACACATCAAATGATACCAGTGTGCAGTCCCCCGTCAACTCAACCTCATTCAATTTAATCAAAAAGTCAGTAGTGTCCTGAATATATGATTTAGCATTGGTGGCAAAATCACGTAACATTTTATCTAGAAAAATGGCTATCGGTGAAAAAATGGAACCACAACCCGATATAATCGGTCTGCCCGGAGGGTCTACCAATGACTTGTGGATTTTTGGAAGACAGCACAGGAACCACCGGATGCCGCACCGTCATAAAATCCAACAGGTCACCATCAATGATACCCGCATTGTGGGCCTCAGCCAATATTGTATCAATGGTATTTTTGATTCTAAATTTAGGATCCCCGGGAAGTGGCTCATACACATTAATATCTGACAATTGTCTAGCTAATTCAGCCAAATATCGCGATGTGTCCATGACCACCAAGGCACCACCCTTGTCCGCGGGCTTGATGGTCAGGGACACATCACGAGAAAGGCCATCAACCGCCACTATCTCATCCCTCGTCAAGTTGGGAGGACCTACGAATCTACCATTGTCACTCTCTCTCAAGGTACGAATACGATTTTTCACAATATCAATAAATGTATCAATTGCAGGTTCATTGATAAAGGGTTGATGTACACTTTTTTTATGTAACCCAATCTCTCTTAGTGTGATTTCAGTATGATGTACAGATCTAATGTCGACATTTTTACCGGCAAACAATACCTTGAATTTTATTTTGCGAAAAAAATCAAAAAGATCCAGTTCTAATTGGAACCAATCCACACTGGAAGTAGGACTAAATGATAATCCCTTATTCAGGGCTGAAATTTCCACATTAGATAAGTCACGTGATGATATATTTACCACAAGATTTTCTATGGATTTTTGCTGACTTTGTATTCCTTGTTGACAAATTGACGGTCCCTCTTTGCTCTGAAGGCTCGGGTCCTTGTGCCACCTTCTGTGTTTGTGTCCCCCTCTTCTCGGACGTCGATGTCCAGATTGACACCTAAAAAACCAGTAGATGTTTCAATATTATCAGTATCGGACGTGTTGGAAAAGCGTTTTCTTCTTTTCATATAGTTGGTATTTGTATTACCCTTATTGATGGTAGGGTCTCGTTGCCAATTATAGATCTTCCCGGATTCATAATCCTCGATGTCTCGATGCCATTTCTGGCGTTTGGCGTTCTCACCATTTAGGCGAAATTTCTGCATTGATTCCACTATACGTAACTTGAAATTCTTCAGGTCATCTTCAGACAGGAGAGTTTTGAGTGTATCATCCACAGCTTGCATCCGCATCCTGATCTCACATAGCTCTTTTTGGAGAAATTCAATATTCAGCAACATAATATCTCGTGAATATTTATTTGCGATCTGTATTGATCTTTGACAGAAATCCGCATTATTGGAAAATAGATTTGGTGCCAGGTGTGAACGCATCCCACGGGGTATGCGATTGACTTTGCAATACTCGCCCAAGGTAATCAAATGCAATTCCACTGTAATGGCCTTTTTGGACTCATTCTCCCATTTCCTTTTAATGCTTTCCACAGCCGGTACACTGAGAAACGACACCTCTCCCGGTAATCCCCGTAAAATTCTACTCACATCCTCCTCAGAGTAGGAAAATAAAGTGGATTGAGGTTCAATGTAACCTTCAGGATCTTCTCAAATAAGTATCCGTGCACGCTTTTGGGACTCAGCAATAGATAGGTATAGATCAGCAGCACAGGATAAATTTATCAAGAGGGTGCACGTCTCCTGGGTCACAGTCCGAGTGACCCCTCAGTCAAGACAAAGAAGAAATGGAGACAGCACTACCGAATTTTCAATGTGAAGATCCTTTTATTCCACGGTGCAACGTTTCAGCTCGATACGAGCCTTTCTCAAGCATAATAAAGTGACACACAGAACGCATATATATGCAATACAGAGTCATAAAGCCAATTACATACATATAATAAACTTGTGCAATAATGCTACAACAGGTATACAAAATTTTTATATCAATAGGATCCCCTATGGATGTGCTAATACATGAATATGAAAATAAATTAAGAAACATTACATATACATAGTATAAATAGTGCATTCACTGTAATAAGGCCAATCAATCAGATGGGCTACATGTGTGTGATGACATGTGATAGTGTAGGAAAGCAGGTGTATAAAATAAGGTTTAAAAACATCTTACCCTCGCTGGATCGGCTGATAGCGTTGTGCACTTTCCTACTACATGAAAACTAAGCATTGCGTAATCCTAGCACCTGTGTGTATGAGTCATCGCATGATACATCATTATACGCATGCGCATTGTCTACCAGAGGCGCTAGTCGCCATATTGAAAGAGGGCTATATACCCACAAATGTTTTCCATAGATGACGTCGGATCCTGTCCGTCTCAACTATGAGTCATTGGACATATCGTGGATTCGCATCTGCGCAATGCCCATTAAGGATCGTCGGACCCATTTTGAAAAAGGGCAACATCACTCCATATGTTGCACATACATCCCATCCACTATAGAGTCTAATTAGTCAAATATAGAGCGATGTGAACTATATATATTATCTCTGTAAACTGTGAATAAATATTATGTCTCAGACCAATAATCCTTATACCTCATCTATAATGATGGGGATTTAGGAGCACATATGGGTATATATAAAGCTCATAATATACAGATACAGAGATTTACACATCGTCTTAGAGATACTGTGGACGGAAGACATGAATAACATATATGAGAAAACTTTTCAAAAAATAGGATGCATATAATCAGGTATAAGAGTAGTGCAAATATACAGCCTCAACCGATCCTTGAGGAAAATCTTGAGAGTAATATCTAGGATAAAGAGAAAAAGGAGAAAAATATATAAAATAGTCTGTAGGACACTGACACTATATATCAGACCTAGACATTGTAAATAGCAAACAAAATATAATTATATTATAGATATGGTCAAATTACTTCCTATTCTCCTAATGCACAGAGGAGGGGGAGGAACAAGGGGAAGATGATAGATGCACGGGCAGATGTTCAAATCAGAATGTACCACTGGATTATCTAGAGAAACTTGGAAAGATCTTGAAGTCTATATTAAGACCTCTAGGGGATAAGGTGTCTAATTTAAAAATCCATTCCAACTCCAATCTTTTCAATTTGGAGATCCTATCTCCACCTCGTCTATGGCGCGGTACATGATCAACAATATATAACTTAAAGTCATTCTCGCCATGGTTATTTTCCACAAAATGTTTAGGTAATGGTAGATCAATTTTCTTGGTACGAATGGTGGACTTATGGTTGTTTATACGTTTTCTGCAATCTAGAAAGGTTTCACCTACATACAATAATTTGCAAGGACATTGGATAATATATATTACATGGTCCGATTTACATGTAAGATGATGTTTAATTTTGTAGGTAGAACCTTTAATAGGATGGGTGAACACCTCGCTCTTAACCATATTCCTACAATTATTACAACCTAAACACGGGAAGCAACCAAATTTTTTGGGGGCTAATAAAGATTGATAATTCTTAGTCAAAGAGCCCACATCAGCATGTACTAAACGATCTCTCAAATTTTTGGTCCTGCGATAGGCTATACGTGGTGGGACCTCAAATTCCGGGATTTTATCAAAAGAACTCCTAAGTATCCCCCATTCTTTTTTAATGATGTTGGCAATATCATTGCTCTTATGAGAGTATGTAGACACCAGTGTTAGTCTATGGGAGGGCGATTGTTTGCGATTTTGCAGAAGATCACATCTCGAAATCCCCTCCACTTTAGATTTTTTATTGTCCAATAGTTGAATTCCTCTTAGTATGTATTGGGACAAGTATCCAGTGAAGAACCTAGTCGAGCACTTTTAAACTTGAACTAAAACATGCTAATGGCTTTACTTTAAACCCTTGGCGACATCTCACATACAGTTATGTTGCTGCTGCCAAGGGATTAGCGCATCGTCACATAACTGTACGTAACAGTGATGGAGCCGGCTCAGAAGCTGGGACAAGTACTCAGTGAAGAAGCCAGAAGAGCACTTATAATCTGGAACTATAACATGCCAATGGCTTTACTTTGAGACAGAGGAAAGGCAAACAACACAGATAGGTGTTAAAGCCACAATCCCTGGCTTAGGAGGCCAGTGCATTATCCATTAGGCAACTGAGACTTGACTTTTTCTATAAGTGGTTGTTTTTCCAAAGCAATCAAGCATTCACTTGTGACTGAGTGATCGAGAATGGTTTGTGTTCTACCGTTTGCTTTCTAAATCTGACAAAATCTTAACCACGTTCTTGCTTTTTGTAGACAAGGGAAAGAGGTTCCCTTGTCTTTTCATTATGATCACACACTTACAGGACTCTGCTAATAAAGATGAAGGAAAGCTTATTGGAGGGCCAAAACCTTTAAAAATACCTCTTAACCCCTTAAGGACGCAGCCTAGTTTGGGCCTTAAGGCTCAGAGCCCATTTTTCAAATCTGACATATTTCACTTTATGTGGTAATAACGTCGGAATGCTTAAACCTATCCAAGCGATTCTGAGATTGTTTTCTCGTGACACTTTGGGCTTCATGTTCGTGGTAAAATTTGGTCGATATATTCAGTCTTTATTTGTGAAAAATTGCAAAATTTAGAGAAAATTTACAAAAAATAGCATTTTTCAGAATTTAAATGCATCTGCTTGAAAAACAGACGGTTATACCACCCAAAATAGTTACTAGTTCACATTTCCCATATGTCTACTTTAGATTGGCATCGTTTTTTGAACATTATTTTATTTTTCTTGGACGTTACAAGGTTTAGAACATAAACAGCAATTTCTCATATTCTTAAGAAAATTTCAAAAGCCTTTTTTTGAAGGTGCCAGTTCAGTTCTGAAGTGGATTTGAGGGGCCTATGTATTAGAAACCCCCATAAAACACCCCATTTTAAAAACTAGACCCCTCAAAGTATTCAAAACAGCATATAGAAAGTTTTTTAACCCTTCAGGCATTTCACAGGAATTAAAGCAAATTGGAAATGAAATTTGCAAATTTCATTTTTTCTGCTGAATTTCAATTTTATTCAATTTTTTTTTTAGTAACAGAGAAGGTTTTACCAGAGAAACACTACTAAATATGTATTGTCCAGATTCTGCAGTTTTTAGAAATGTCCCACATGTGGCCCTACTGCGCTCGTGGACTAAAACACAAGCCCTAGAAGCAAAGAAGCACCTAGTGCATTTTGAGGCCTCTTTTTTATTAGAATATATTTTAGGCAGCATGCCAGGTTTGAAGAGGCGTTGAGGTATCAAAACAATGGAAACCCACCAGAAGTGACCCCATTTTGGAAATTACACCCCTCAAGGAATTCATTTATGGTTTTTGTTATCATTTTGACCGCACAGTTTTTTCACAGCACCTATTTGAATTGGGCTGTGAAATGAAAAAAATGATATTTTTTCCAATAAAATGTCATTTTTGATCAAATTTTCTTATTTTCACAGGGAACAACATACCCCATTTTGTTGCCCAATTTGTCCTTAGTGCGGCAATACCCCATTTGTGGTGATAAACTGCCGTTTGGGCCCATGGGAGGGCTCAGAAGGAAAGGAGCGCTATGTGTTTGTTGGAGTCCAGATTTTGCTGGATTGGTTTTCGGGTGCCATGTCGCATTTGCAGAGCCCCAGAGGTATCAAAGCAATGGAAACCCACCAGAAGTGACCCCATTTTGGAAACTACACCCCTCAAGGAATTCATTTATGGTTTTTGTTATCATTTTGACCGCACAGGTTTTTCACAGCACCTATTTGAATTGGGCTGTGAAATGAAAAAAATTATATTTTTTCCAATAAGATGTCATTTTTGATCAAAATTTCTTATTTTCACAGGGAACAACATACCCCATTTTGTTGCCCAATTTGTCCTTAGTGCGGCAATACCCCATTTGTGGTGATAAACTGCCGTTTGGGCCCATGGGAGGGCTCAGACGGAAAGGAGCGCTATGTGTTTGTTGGAGTCCAGATTTTGCAGGATTGGTTTTCGGGTGCCATGTTGCATTTGCAGAGCCCCAGAGGTATCAAAGCAATGGAAACCCACCAGAAGTGACCCCATTTTGGAAACTACACCCCTCAAGGAATTCATTTATGGTTTTTGTTATCATTTTGACCGCACAGTTTTTTCACAGCACCTATTTGAATTGGGCTGTGAAATGAAAAAAAATGATATTTTTTCCAATAAGATGTCATTTTTGATCAAAATTTCTTATTTTCACAAGGAACAACATACCCCATTTTGTTGCCCAATTTGTCCTTAGTGCGGCAATACCCCATTTGTGGTGATAAACTGCCCTTTGGGCCCATGGGAGGGCTCAGAAGGAAAGGACCACCATTTGGCCTACTGGAGCTTTTCTGGTGCTAAGTCATGTGTGCAGAAGCCCCTGAGGTACCAGTACAGTTGAAACCCCCGAGAAGTGACCCCATTTTAAAAACTACACCCCTTAAGACATTCATCTAGAGGTGTAGTGAGCATTTTGACCCCACAGGTACTGTGTAAAAGATAATGCGCAGCAGATGGTGCAGTGTGAGATTTGCAATTTTATATATGTATATGCCATTTCAGTGTCCAATATAGTGTGCCCAGCATGCGCCACCGGAGATATACACCCCTTAAATTGTAATGTGGGTTCTCCTGGGTACGACAATACCCTACATGTGGCTGTTATCAGCTGCCTGGGCATACGGCAGGGCTCAGAAGGGAAAGATGAGGGGGGTAAGCTGTGCGGAGTGCATCAGGGTAAATTAAAAATCAAGGGATGTATGATACATTTTAAAACAATCTTTTATACAGAGCCCTGGTTTTTCGGGACACGTGTCACATTGGTATATTGTGTTCTTCCTTATCCCCCTCTTATAGCAGACTCTGCACCTCTTTTGACTCTTTCCCTTTCCACCGGTTTGGGGACCTTCTCCTGGAAAGTGTTGCCCTGGTACGATGCGTGTGGCCTCGCTTCCAGAAGTACTGGGTGCCCCCCCTTCCTGGTCCCTAAAGATTAGAAATTCCAGGAAAGTTCCCCTCTGGCCTGCACATCGACGTAGCACATACGCATTGTACAAAGCCATCTGTATGATGTGCCCGGCCAGCTTCTTATACCACACCGCATGGCGCTGTAGGGCTTCAGGACTTGATTTGACAAGTCCATCCCTCCCATGTACCTATTGTACTCCAGGATGCAGTCTGGTTTGGGGGTGGCCTTTCCTTCATATATCCTAAACCTGTAGGTATACCCTGATGCACTCTCGCACAGCTTATACATCTTCACGCCATACCTTGCCCTCTTACCTGGCAGGTACTGGCGGAATTGAACCCTCCCTTTAAAATGTACCAGGGACTCATCAATAGAAAAACACTTCTCGGGGGTGTATGCTTGGGAAAACCGGGCACTGGAACGGTCTAATAGGGGTCTCCGTTTATACAAACGGTCAAAACTGGGGTCATCTCGGAGTGGGCACGGCTCATTATCAGTATAATGTAAGAAGCGAAGTATTGCCTCATTTATTTATTTTTTTAGGTTCCAGTTCATTTCTGAAGTTGCTTTGAGGGGCCCATATATTAGAAACCCCTATCAAACACCCCATTTTAGAAACTAGACCCCTCAAAGTATTCACAACAGCATTTAGAAAGTTTATGAACCCTTTAGGTGTTTCACAGAAATTTAGAGCAAAGTAGAGGTGAAATTTACTCTTTTTATACCATTTTTTTTATAACACAAAAGGATTTATCAGAGAAACACAAATTAATACGTATTGTCCAGATTCTGCAGTTTAGAGAAATATCCCACATGTGGCCCTCGGGCGGTAATGGACTGAAGCACCGGCCTCCGAAGCAAAGGAGCACCTAGCGGATTTTGAGGCCTCTTTTTTATTAGGCACCATGTCCGGTTTGAAGAGGTCTTGTGGTGCCAAAACATTGGAAACCCCCCAAAAGTGACCCCAATTTGGAAACTAGACCCCTTGAGGAATCCATTGTAGTTTTCATGGGGTGCATGCGGCTTTTTGATCAGTTTTTATTCCATTTTTAGGTGGCGTGGTGACTAATAAACAGCAATTCTACTATTGTTTTTGTATACTTTTTTTTTTACAGCGTTCACCGTGCGCTATAAATGACATATTCACTTTATTCTGCGGGGCGATACGATTACGGCGATACCAGATGTTTATAGTTTTTTTTTATGTCTTATGGCGTTTGCACAATAAAATACGTTTTGTAAACAATCATTCACTTTTTGTGTTACCTTATTCTAAGAGCCATAACGTTTTTATTTTTCAATCAATAAAGCCGTGCGAGGACTTATTTTTTGCGTAACGAACTGTATTTTCCATCAGTACCATTTTTAGGTACATGCGACTTTTTGATCTCTTTTTATTCCATTTTTTGGGAGGTGAAGTGACCAAACAATTGTGATTGTGGTACGGTTTATTAATATTTTTTTTTACGGCGTTCACCGTGCGGGATAAATAACAAAATAATTTTGTAGTTCAGGCCGTTACGGACGCGGCGATACCAATTATGTATAGTTTATTTGTTTGTTTATATATTTTTATTAATAATAAAGGACTGATAAGGGAAAAAGTGGGACTTTTACTTTTATTACTTTTAAAACTTTTATTTTCTTATTTTTACACATCTTTTTTTAACTTTTTTTTAACTTTATTACTTTGTCCCACTAGGGGACTTGAGGGCAGGAGGCCCTGATCGCTATTCTAATACACTGCACTACATGCGTAGTGCAGTGTATTAGAACTGTCAGCTACTCACTGACAGCAAGCATAGTGGGTCCTGACGTTGTCAGGACCCACTAGGCTTCCGTCTATGGCATAGCCAGACGCCATTGTTTGGTGTCCGGTTGCCATAGTCACCATCGCCGGCCGCTATCGCGTAGCAGGCCGGCGATGGCAGCTTAACCCCTAAAAAGCCGCGATCTCTATAGAACGCGGCTTTTAAGGGGTTAATCAGCGGGGACACAGCGATCGGTCCCCGCCGTAGGAGCTGTGACAGCTGCTGAACAAGACAGCAGCGTTACTCCCGAGACGTACTATTACGGCATGGAGCGCGAACGATACAGCTGCCATGACGTAATAGTACGTCAAGGAGCGGGAAGGGGTTAATATATATTGGGACAAGTATCCAGTAAAGAAGCAAGTTGAGCACTTTTAATCTGGAACTAAAACATGCCACTGGCTTTTATTTAAGAAAGAGAAAAGGCAAACACCACAAATGGGACTCACCCTTAAAAACGGTATACCTCTTCCATGTATCCCCTTCAATTATGTTTGTAGATCGTGGGCCATGAGTAAGTTTGCTATTCCACTGGAGGTCTAAATAAAGCATAAGAAGGCAAGAAAAGAGTGCTCCAGGTGAGGCTTGAACTCACAACCTCGGCATTGCTCAATTGTTACTGCTTTATAAGTACCGTGCGCTGACCGATTGCTCCACTGGAGCTCTTACTGATGGCTGCACGTGTATCCATTTTCCACCGTGTGCTGACCAATTGCACCGCGGGATGAAGAGATTCCTCAAGCGTGTCTGTTTTCCATCAATTTTCAAAAACACGATAGTGGTCAGTCAAGATACTGTGAGTAATAAGTCATTTACTTCCCTCTTATTAATATATGAAGCAGCATGAGTCCATTGGAAGACGCCAGTTGAGCACTTTTAATCAGGAACTAAAACAGCAACAGCTTAACTTTAAGAAAGATGAAAGGTAAACACCCCAGATGGGACTTGAACACACAATCCTTGGCTTGGGAGGCCAAGGCCTTATCCATTAGGCAACTGGGTCTTGCCTTTTTCTATAAGTAGTTGTTTTTCTAAAGCAAGCAAATATTCACTCGTGACTGAGTGATCGAGAATGGTTTGTGTTTTACCGTTTGCTTTCTAAATCTGACAAAATCGTAACCACGTGTTTGCTTTTTGTAGACAAGGGAAAGAGGTTCCCTTGTCTTTTCATTACGATCACACACTTACAGGACTCTGCTAATAAAGATGAAGGAAAGCTTATCGGAGGTCCAAAACATTTAAAAATACCTCTTAACCCCTTAACGCACCATGACGTAACTGTACGTCATGGTGAGCAGTAAGTTTGCGCACCTTGACGTACAGTTACGTCAGTGCTTTGACAGTTAACCGCCGCGCGGCGCTACACCGCAGCGGCGGTTAACTGTGCAGGGTGTCAGCCCTGCTCTCCCCGTTGCCTATCAGCGGCCTGCCGCCGCTGATTTCGGCAGTTAACCCCTTAATTGCGGCGCTCGATTTTGAACGCCACAATTAAGGTCTTTAGCGCCGATCGGCAGCCCCCATGTGAAATCACGGGGGCTGGCGATGGTACCCATGGCAACCGGACGCCAGACAATGGCTTCCGGGTTGCCATGTACAGAAGCCTATGAGGACCACCCCGAGGGTGGTCGTCGTAGGCTTCGTGTCAGTGTGACTGTCACGTCACAATGACAGTTGGAATGCATTACACTACGTGTCTAGTGTAATGTATTCCAGCAGCGATCAGAGCTGCAAGTCTAAGTGTCCCCTAGTGGGACAAGTGAAAAAAGTAAAAAAAAGAATAAAAATGTTTTAAAAAAAAGTGTAAAAATAAAAGTTATAAGTGATATAAACAAGAACTGCTTTTTTTCCTATTATAAGTCTTTTATTATAGGAAAAAAAATGAATACGTAAAAAAAAAGCACACATATTTGGTATCACCGCGTTCGTAACGACCCCAACTATAAAACTATAATATTATTTTTCCCGCACAGTGAACGCTGCAAAAAAAAAATAAACGAAAAACAATGCCAGAATCACTATTTTTTGGTCACCACCCCTCACAAAATATGTAATAAAAAGTGATCAAAAAGTCGCATGCACGCCAAAATAGTACCGATACAAACTACAACCCGTCCCGCAAAAAACAAGCCCTTACACAGCTTTTTTGACTGAAAAATAAAAAAGTTATGGCTCTCAGAATACGGTGACACAGAAAATACATTATTTTCTAAATAAGTTATTTTATTGCTCAAACGCTGCAAAACATAAAAAAACGTATATACAAATGGTATCGCCGTAATCGTACCGACCCGCAGAATAAAGTATAATAGTCATTTATAGCCCAGGGTAAACGCCGTCAAAAATAAATAAAAATCATTGTCAGAATTTATGGTTTTTGGTCACCTGGCTTGCCGAAAAATTGAATAAAAAGTGATCAACAAAATCGCATGTACCCCAAAATGGTACCAATGAATTGTCCCGCAACAAATAAGCCCTCACACGGCTCCGGTGGTGAAAAAATAAAAAAAGGTCAGACTCCCAGATTATGGCGATGCAAAATGTGCAGAGTGTTCCAAAAGTGGATAAGATCGGGCACCATTTATCAGTGCGACACTGGCCACATATCTGTGGATTATTATTTATTTACCCCATTATTATACCCTCTTATTATGCCCCTGATGTACTCTGCCCAGCCTACATGTGCCCCAACATTATAAACTGAAATACTAGCAAAACGCCAGAGCTACTACCAAGCAAAATATGCGCTCCAAAAGCCAAATGGCGTCCCTCCCTTCTGAGCCCTACAGCGTGCCCAAACAGCCGTTTATGTCCACCGATATGGCATCGTACCAAAAAATGGTACCAATAAAAACTACAGCTCGTCCCGCAAAAATAAGCCCCCACACCGCTCTATTGACAGAAAAATAAAAAAGTAGTGGCTCTTGGAAAGCGGGGAGGAAAAACGAAAAAGCAAAACATGAATCAGTTCGTAAAGGGTTAATTACTTTCTAATGAAAAAACATTTATGACCACATGTGGGGTATTGCCGTACTCGGGAGAAATTGCTTTACAAACGTTGGGGTGCATTTTCTCCTTTATCCTTTGTGAAATTGAAAAAATTCAAAATTTTAGTGGAAATAATGTTGATATTAATTTTCACGGCCTAATTCTAATAAATTCTGCAAAAGACGTGTGGGGCCTAAATGCTCACTATACCCCTAGATAGATTCCTTAAGTGGTGTAGTTTCCCAAATGGGGTTACTTTTGGGGGGCTTCCACTGTTTCGGTCTCTCAGGGGCTTTGCAAATTCGACATGACACCCAAAAACTATTCCAGCTAAATTTGAGCTCCAAAAGCCAAATAGCGCTCCTTCCCTTCTAAGCCCCGGTGTGGGTCCAAACAGTCGTTTATTACCACGTATGGGGTAGTTACGTAATCAGGAGAAATTGTTTTACAAATGTTGGGGCGCTTTTTCTCCTTTATTCCTTGTAAAAATTAAAAATGGCTACCTTTTTTCAGAAAAAAAAGTAGATTTTCATCTTCACATACTAATTCAAATAAATTTAGCAAAAAAACTGTGGGTTCAAAATGCTAACTATACCCATAGATAAATTCCTTGAGGGGTATAGTTTCCAAAATGGGGTCACTATTGGGGGGTTTCCACGGTTTTCTTCCCTCCAGTGCATTGCAAACGCGACACGGCACTGAAAACTATTCAAGCAAAATCAGAAATCCAAAATCCAAATGGTGCTCCTTCTCTTCTGAGGCCTGCTGTGGGTCCAAACAGCAATTTATTACCACATATGGGGTATTGCTATAATCGGAAGACATTGCTTTACATATGTTGGGGTGTTTTTTCTACTTTATTCCTTGTAAAAATTTAAAATTTCCTAATTTTTTCACAAAAAAAGTAGATTTTCACCTTCACATACTAATTCAAATAAATTTAGTAAAAAAACTGTGGGTTCAAAATGCTAACTATAGCCATAGATAAATTCCTTGAGGGGTATAGTTTCCAAAATGGGGTCACTTTTGGGGTGTTTCCACTGTTTTGGCAGCACAAGGTCTCCTCACACCTGACATGGTACCTAAAATATATTCTAATAAAATAGAGGCCCAAAATCCACTAGGTGCTCCTTTGCTTCTGAGGCCTGTGTTTCAGTCCATGACCGCGCTAGGGCCACATGTAGGGTATTTCTAAAAACTGCAGAATCTGGGCAATAAATATTGAGTTGCATTTCTTGGGTAAAACCTTCTGTGGTACAGAAAATTTTTATTACAAATGAATTTTTGAAGAAAAAAAATGAAATTTGTAAATTTCACCTCTACTTTGCTTTAATTCCTGTGAAACGCCTAAAGGGCTAAAATACTTTGTGAATGCTGTTTTGATTACTTTGAGGGGTGCAGTTTTCAAAATGGGGTGATTTATGGTGACTTTCTAATATATAAGGCCCTCAAAGCCATTTCAGAACTGAACTGGTCCCTGAAAAAATAGCCTTTTGAAATTTTCTTGAAAATATCAGAAATTGCTGCTAAAGTTCTAAGGGCGGGTTCACACGTGGCGGAATTTCACTTAAATTCCGCTGCGGACACTCCGCAGCGTTAATCCGCAGCGGAGCCGTTTCTCCATTGACTTTCACTTTAATTTAGCAGTGTTCGTTTAGACGATGCGTACAATTCCGCTGCGGAGCATAGGCTGCGGAGCGGAATGTGGTGTCCGCAGCATGCTCTGTCTGTTGCGGAGCAGTGGCGGACTCATGGCGGAATTTCTCCATTGACTTCAATGGAGAGTGAAAATTCCGCAATGAAGTCCGCAGATCTTATGTGTGCTGCGGAGCGTAACTTGACATTTCTTCATTCTGGCTGGACCTATGTATTTCTAGGTCTACAGCCAGACTGAGGAAGTCAATGGGGCTCCCGTAATGACGGGAGCGTTGCTAGGAGACGTCTGTAAATAGTCACTGTCCAGGGTGCTGAAAGAGTTAAGCGATCGGCAGTAACTGTTTCTGCACCCGGGACAGTGACTACCGATCTCAATATACATGTATCTGTAAAAAAATATATAAGTTCATACTTACCGAGAACTCCCTGCGTCTGTCTCCAGTCCGGCCTCCCAGGATGACGTTTCAGTCTAAGTGACGGCTGCAGCCAATCACAGGCCAAGCACAGGCTGCAGCGGTCACATGGACTGGCGCGTCATCCAGGGAGGTCGGGCTGGATGCCGAAAGAGGGACGCGTCACCAAGACAACGGCCGGTAAGTATGAAAATCGTTTACTTTCACTAGGGAAAGTGCTGTCCCTTCTCTCTATCCTGCACTGATAGGGAGAAGGGAAGCACTTTTCCCGCAGTCCGCAGCAGCTAGTCCGCATCAATGTACTGCACATTTTGTGCAGATCCGCAGCAGAATCTGCAACGCAGATTCTGTGCGGCATTGATGCGGACAGTTGCGGAGGAAATCCGCCACGTGTGGTCATGCCCTAAGCGTTGTAACGTCCTAGAAAAATAAAAGAATGTTCAAAAAACGACGCAAACATAAAGTAGACATATGGGAAATATAAACTAGTATGTATTTTGTGTGGTATTACTATCTGTTTTACAAGTAAATACATTAAAATTTAGAAAAATGCTAATTTTTGCTAATTTTCTCAAAATCTTGGCGTTTCTTACAAATAAATATTGAATTTAACGACAAAATTTTTTCAGTATCATAAAGTACAACATGTCACGAGAAAACAATCCCAGAATCGCTTGGATAGGTAAAAGCATTCTGGAGTTATTACCACATAAAGTGACACATGTCAGATTTGCAAAAATGGGGCTGGTCCTGAAGGACAAAACAGGCTTAGACACTTAGGCCTCATTCACACGGCAGGGTTTCCCGTCCGGGTGCCGGCCGTTCATAAATCGGCCGGCACCCGGCTGCATTAGGAATGATAGACCCCTAATGGGGCTATTCACACGACCGATTTTTTGACGGCCGGAAAATCCGGCCGTCAAAAAATAGGACATGCTCTATCTTTGCCCGGACACCCGGCCGCCCGGCTCCCATAGAAGTCTATGGGGCCGGGTATTACACGGCCATCACCGGAATGTGTTCCGAGTGATGGCCGGGTTTCCCGGCGCTTGCGCTCTATCTCCTCCTCCTCACAGCGCAGAGTGCATGTGAGGAGGAGGAGTTGATGCCATTCTGACGAATGGCATCGCTGCACACTGTGTTGCAGGGCCGGGGTGTACAGCAGGTGGAGGGAGCGCTGCGCTGGCTCCCTTCCCCTGCTTGTTAAAAGCACCCTGGCTCGGCGACACCTTAGATGGCGCCGCTAGTAGCAGCAGCTGCTGCGGCTGCTACTACTGCAGCGACGCCACTATAGCAGAGCGGGGAGGTATCTCCCCGCTCTGCTATGTGCTAGCCGCACTTTAGCTCCTTGAAGGAGCGGAATCCCCGTGTGTTCGGGGATTCCGCTCCTGGACAGAGCGCTTGATGTCTCTGTCCATATCTGGGCAGTGACATCAGGGGAAACTCCTGAAGCGGAATCCCCGAACACATGGGGATTCCCCTTCAGGAGCTGCCGCTGATGTCACTGTCCGGATCTGCCCGGCCCGGCACGGATGCATAACTTTATGCAAACCGGCCGGGCAGAATGGCCGATTTTACCGGCCGGCACTCGGGCTCGGACCCGACCCGGTCGTGTGAATCCCGCCTAAGGGGTTAATATATATTGGGACAAGTATCCAGTGAAGAAGCAAGTTGAGCACTTTAAAGGGAACCTGTCACCAGCATTTCACCTATTAAACCAGCAATACCTGGTGGTAGTGGGTGAAAAATCATTTCTATATAACCTATAATTGTCTTCTTAGTCGGCTCTGTAGCTTTAGTATTTAGCTTTTTAGTGTTCCCACACCGTATGCTAATGAGCATAAAAGAGTCAGATCTTCATTTGAAAAGAGTCAAATCTTCATTTGAAAAGAGTCATATCTTCATTCCTCAAGTCTTTCCGAGTTTACCCCGCCTCCTTACTTTTGATTGACAGCTCCTCGCCTTCCCCCAGCACACAAAATCCAGTGCTTGTGCATTGATGTCCTCTTCTGGTGTGCGCTCACAAAGGGACACCGGATTATTACGATAAAAGGCGCAAAATGTTTGCAGACCGTTATTTACAGTCGGTGGTGGAGTTTAGGAGAGGGGATAACGGCAATTAACTTTTGATAGCAGTGGCCAGTGAGGGATAAGTAAATCTCAATAGGTGAAATGCAGGTGACAGGTTCCCTTTAAGGGTATGGTCACACACTAGCTGGCTTTTACGGCTGAAATGACAGCCTGTTTTCTGAAGAAAACAGCTGCGTCGTTTCAGCCGTAAATGCTCCTCCTCGTAATATACGAGGCGTCTGTGACGCCCGTATATCTTGAGCTGTTTTTCATTGAGTTCAATGAATAACGGCTCAAATTACGTTGCAAAGAAGTGCCCTGCACTTCTTTGCCGAGGCAGTCAATTTACGCGTCGTCGTTTGACAGCTGTCAAACGACGACGCGTAAATTACAGGTCGTCTGCACAATACATCGGCAAACCCATTCAAATGAATGGGCAGATGTTTGCCGACGTATTGTAGCCCTATTTTCAGACGTAAAACGAGGCATAATACGCCTCGTTTATGGCTGAAAATAGGTCGTGTGAACCCAGCCTTAATCTGGAAGTTAAACATGCAAAATCTGACTAAATCTTAACCACATGCTTGCTTATTTTAAGAAAAGACTAGGTTCCCTTGTATTGTTGTTCTAATTGCACACTAGCAGAACATTGCTAATGCAGATGAAGGAAAGCTTATTGGAGTGCCAAAACCCTTTAACCCCTTCTCGACATTTGCCATGACTTCCCGCAAATTGTCGTACCCATACGCCAAATGTTTGGCACCGGCTCAGAAGCTGAGCCGGTGCCATCATTGCCGGATCTCAGCTGTATCTTACAGCTGATATCCGGCTGTAATGATGGGGACCGAAATTAGATTCGATCCCCACCATTAACCCCTTAAGTGCAGCGCTCAAACGCGAGTGCTGCACTTAAGGTGTGTGCAGCTCATAAGAACCCGGGGTTCCGGTGGCTGCAATGGCAACCAGAGGCCTAATACTGGCCTCCCCGTCTGCCTAGCATGGATGCCGGTCAAGATTCGCCCGGCGGAGGCGTCTGATCGACTTCCGTAGCCGCCAGCAAGATGGTGCCGGCTCAGGAGCGGATCTGGAGTCATCAGCGGTGGAAGTCAGCTGTATGTTACAGCTGACATCCACCTGTAACGCCAGGAAGCAGAGCTAGCTCCGATCAATGCCATTAACCCCTTCGATGCAGCTATCGAAAGCGATTGCTGCATCTTAGCGATTACTAGCAGATCGCCAGCCCTGACAGATAATCAGGACTGGCGACTGCTGCTATGGCAACAGGAGACACAATGGCCTCCTGCTCTGCCATTATGGAAGCCGACTAGGCCCTGCCGGGAGGCGAAGCCTAATCGGCTTGCTGTCAGTGAATAACTGACAGATCTAATACATTGCACTACGTAGGTAGTGCAATGTATTAGAAAAAAAATTAATCTGACAGCTGGACCTTCAAGTCCCCTAGTCGGACTTGAGAAAAAGTGTAAAAAAAATAAAAGTTTGAAAACAATAAAAGTTTCAAGTAATATAATAAAACACAATCGCCCATTTTCTCTTATCAAGTCCTTTATTATTGAAAAAAAATAATAAACCATACGTATTTGGTATCGCAGCAACTGCAACGACCTGAGGTATCAAAATATAATTTTTTTTATTGCACGCGGTGAACAGCGAAAAAAAAAACCGTAAAAAACTATGCCAGAGTTTCTGTTTTTTGGTCACTTTGCCCTACAGATATAGGAATAAAAAGTGATCAAAAAGTCGCACGTATCCAAAAATAGTATCTATAAAAACTATAGCTCGTCTTGCAAAAAACAAGCCCTCATACAGCTCCGTCGACAAAAAAATTAAAAAGTTATGGTTCTCACAACTTGTCGACAGAAAAAATACATTATTTTTACAAAAGTAGTTTTATTGTGCAAAAAGTTGTAAAACATAAAAAAGTTCTATAAATTAGGTATCGCCGGAATCGTACTGATCCGCAGAATAAAGTTAACATGTAATTTATAACGTGTGGTGAACGCTGTATAAAAAACTAAAAAAAACTATGCAGAATTGCGTATTCTTGTTTACCTAGCCTTCCAAACAATAGGATAAAAGATGATCAAAAAGTCGCATGAACCCCAAAATGGTACCAATAATAACTACAGCTCGTCCCGCAAAAAAAAGCCCTCATACCACTACATCTATGAAAAAATAAAATTAGTTATGGCTCCAATAAGTCAGGAAATAAAAAAATATGCAGTTGTGCAGCCCGAGGGGAACATTTCTTCTGTTTCAAGAGGCGATTTATCAAGGACCTAAAATTAGGGAACCAGGAAGGGGAGGGCCCAAACATATCTGCTGGAAGCGACGGTGCCCGTATTATACCAGAACAACACTTTCCCAGCAAAATTCCCCAAACTGCAAAGGTGCGGAGTGTGGACCAAAAGGGGAATAAGAAAGGACGCCATATATCAGTGCAACACCGGCCTGTGCAGAAAGGATTGCTTCACAGCGTAACACACATCTATGGATCATTTTATTGTTTTTTTACTCCATTATTATACCCCCTGACTATGCTCCTGATGTACTCTGCCCAGCTTACATGTACCCCCACATTATAAACGGAAACACCAGCAATACTCAAACAAATCTACTACCAAGCAAAATACGCTCTCAAAAAGCCAAATGGCGTTCCCTCCCATCTGAACGCTACAGCGTGCCCAAACAGCAGTTTCCTTCCAGATATATGGCATCGTCATACCCGGGAGAACCCTTTTAACAATTTTTGGGGTGTGTGTTTCCAGTGGCATAAGCTGGGCATGACATATTTGCCACTGAAATGGCATATCTAGGGAAAAAGAAAAATATTTTTAATTTGCACCATCCGCAGCACATTCATTTATGGAAAAGACCCGTGGGGTGAAAATGCTCACTACACCCCTTAATAAATGCCTTGAGGGGTGTAGTTTCCAAATGGGGTCACTTCTCAGGCTTTTGTTTTTATTATGTCACATCAGAGCCTCTGCAATTGTGAACCAATACTTTGTAAATCGACAAATTAGGCCTCAATTTCGCATGGTCCTCTTTCACTCCTGAGCCTGGTCGAATGTCCAGTCAAAAGATTAGGGTCACATGTAGAGTGTTTCTAAAACCAGGAAACACCGCATAATAATTTAGAGGGCTGTCTTGTTATGGTGGCACAAGCTGGGCACCACATATTGGCATATCTATGGAAAAAATCCCATTTTCACTCTGCAACATCAAGTGAACACTAATTTCTACAAAACACTTGCAGGGTTAACATGCTTACTACACCACTAGGTAAATGCATTGAGGGGTGTAGTTTCCAAAATGGGGTCACTTCTGGGGGGTTTTCACTGTTTTGGTGCCCAGAAACCAATCCAGCAAAATCTGCACTCCAAACGGCGCTCCTTCCCTTCTGAGCCCTGCCGTGTGCCCAAACAGCAGTTTATGACGACATATGGGGTATTGCCGTACTCGGGAGAAATTGCTTTACAAATGTTGGGTTCTTTTTTTCCTTTATTTGTTGAGAAAATGAAAAATTTTGGGCTAAAACTATTTCTACTGTTTTTATTTTAACTGCCCAATTCAAATAAATTCTATGAAACATCTATGGGGTCTAAATGTTTACTACACCCCTAGATGAATTCCTCAAGGGGTGTAGTTTCCTAAATGGAGTAACTTTTTGGGCATTTTCATTGTTTTGTCCCCTCAGGGGCTTTGCAAATGCGACATGGCCTCCACAAACCATTCCTGCTAAATGTGATCTCCAAAAGCCAAATAGCGCTCTTTCCTTTCTAAGCCCTGACGTGTGTCCAAACAGCCGGTTATTACTACATATGGGGTGTTGTTTTACTCGGGAGAAATTGCTTTACAAATTTTGCAGTGATTTTTCTCCTTCAGTCCTTGTGGAAATGAGAAAAGATTAGCTAAACCTACATTTTCTTTGAAAAAATGTAGATTTTTATTTTCAGGGCCTACTTCCAATAATTTCTGCAAAAAACCTGTGGAGTCAAAGCGCTCATTATGCCCCTAGATAATTTCCTCGATGAGTGTAGTTTCCAAAATGGGGTCACTTGTTGGGGGTTTCCAGTGTTTTGTCCCCTCAGGGGCTTTGTAAATGTGATATGGCCTCCGCAAACCATTCCTGCTAAATGTGAACTCCAAAAGCCAAATGGTGCTCCATCCCTTCTAAGCCCTGCCGTGTGTCCAAACAGCCGTTTATTACTACATGTGGGGTATTGTTTTACTCAAGAGAAATTGCTTTACAAATTTGGTGGTGCTTTTTCTCCTTTAGTCCTCGTGGAAATGAGAAAAAAATAAGCTAAACCTACATTTTCTTTGAAAAAATGTAGATATTAATTTTCACGGCCTACTTCCAATAATTTCTGTAAAAAACCTGTGCGGTCAAAATGCTCACTACACCTCTAGATCATTTCCTTGAGGTGTGTAGTTTCCCAAATGGGGTCACTTTTGGGGGATTTCCACTGTTTTGGCACCGCAAGAGCCCTTCAAACCTGACATGGTGCCTAAAATATATTGTAATAAAAATAAGGCTCCAAAATCCACTAGGTACTCCATTGCTTCTGAGGCCGGTGCTTCAGTCCAGTAGCTCGCTAGGGCCACATGTGTGATATTTCCTAAAACTGCAGAACCTGGGCAATAAATATTGAGTTGCATTTCTCTGGTAAAACTTTCTGTGTTATAAAGAAAATTGGATTAAAAATTAATTTCTACTTTGCTTTAATTCCTGTGAAAAGTCTAAAGGGTTAACACATTTTCTAAATGCTGTTTTGAATACTTTGAGGGGTGACGTTTTTAAAATGGGGTGACTTTTTGGGGGTTTCTAATATATAAGGCCCTCAAAGCCACTTCACAATTGAACTGGCCCCTGTTAAAATAGCCTTTTGAAATTTTCTTGAAAATGTGAGAAATTGCTGCTAAAGTTCAAAGCCTTGTAACGTCTTAGAAAAATAAAAGGATGTTCAAAAAACGATGCCAATATAAAGTAGACATGTGTGGGATGATAGTTAGCAACAATTTTGTGTGTTATAACTGCCTGTCTTACAAGCAGATGCATTTAAGTTGAGAAAAATGCTAATTTTTGCAATTTTTCGCCAAATTTTGGTGTTTTTCACAATTAAATACTGAACATATCGAGCAAAATTTTGCCATTAACAAAGTCCAATGTGTCACGAGAAAACAATCTCAGAATCGCTTGGATAGGTAAAAGCATTCCGACGTTATTACCACATAAAGTGAAACATGTCAGATTTGAAAAATGAATACCTCCTTTTTATTTTTGTTTTTTTGGAACATTGATTTTTAGTTATAATTTTTTGTGAAATACAATCATAATATAAAAATATACAGAGTATGAGTTACAAATCAGTATATTATAGTATAAAACAGTTTAACAGTAAAACAATAGTAGTGTGTAAGAGAACTTGAAAAGTATAGAAATACATTAGAAATTAAAGTTCATATAGATCTTTCGGAATAGTGTTGAATGAGCTTTTGAGCCAAGGGCTCCAGTTGGAACAAAACATCCGTTTTACGAACAATATCATACATCAATTCGATCCAGCAGTTATCATTAGTTCCCTGAATAATTAATTTCAATGCTCGGGAGTTATTTTCTTTCTAAAATTTAGCCATTTTTAATCTAATTTCTATGAATGCATGTAACATTACACTTTTTCTGGTCAGGGGGAAATGGGTCTAAATCAAGGCCTTTCAAGGCCATTTGAGGGTTGGGAAGAATTTTCCGCTTAAGAATTTTGGATAAAATTTGAAATAGCTGGGACCAGATATTAGAGATTAGTGTGCATTCTCACCAGAGATGATAAAATGTTCCTACCTGCGTGTTACATTTCCAGCATAGGTTTGAGAACCTTGGGTAAATCTGGCTTAATTTCACTGGTGTCAAGTACCAAAAATAAAAGATTTTTCTACCATTCTCTAGATGGTTAACCCCTTCCTTCGGATGTTCACTTCTGTTTTTTCCTCCCCATCTTCCAAAAGCTATAATTTTTTTATTTTTCCGTCTATATAGCAATACAAGGGCTTGTTTGTTGCGGGACAAGTTGTAGTTTTTCATGGCACCATTTATTGTACCGCATAATGTACTGGGAAACTCAATATTTTGGCGGGTTTTGTTTTTACGACATCCATCAGGTGGTAAAAACGTCATATTCACCTTATTCTACAGGTTGATACGATTACGGCGATACCAAATTTATATGTTTTGTTTTATGTTTTACCACTTTTAAAAAAATAAAACTATTTGTTAAATTAAAAAAATCTTTTGTGTCGCCATGTTCTGAGAGCCATACATTTTTCATTTTCCCATCAAATTAGTTACAATTTCGCAGGGCGAGCTGTAGTTTTCACCGATACCATTTTGGAGTATATGTGACTTTTTGATCACTTTTTATTTAATTTTTTTGGAGCGCTAAGGTGACAAAAAAACAGCAATTTGCGTGTTTTATATATGTATATTGTTTTTTTACAGCATTCGCCAAGCGGGTTAAACAACGCTATATTGTGATAGTTCGGACTTTTACGGACGCAGTGATACCAGTTATGTTAACTTTTATATTTTTTAACATTGATTTAGGGAAAAAATGTGAAAAGGTTTTTTTTTTTAACTTTTAATACTTTGTTTTTTTGGAACATAAAAAAAACCCTTTATTTAACTGTTTTTTACTTTTTTTATGAGTCCCCCTTGGAGACTTGAAGCAGCGATCGTTGGATAGCTTGCATGATATACTGCAGTACTAATGTATTGCTGTATATCGTGATTCTGACAGTCTGCTTTGAAGCCCTGCCGGAGGCAGAGCTTCAAAGTAGTACAAAGATGGCAGATCTGGGGGCCTTTTGTAGGCCCCCAGGCTGCCATAAAAACCATTGCTACCTGCCGATCGCACCGCGATGGCGTGTTTAACGGGGCGCCCCCCTGATTCTAACTCTTTAAATGCCACCCGTTGCAGTGAGGTGTCGGCTGCGTAACACAGCCGTCACCGGCTGTGTATGGAGCGAGCTCAGCCCTCCATACTTCCCCTTTATTTATTTATTTCAGTTACTTATATAGCGCCAACATATTACGAAGCGTTGTACAGAGGTCCTCTTTTTTTACTGTCCCCATTGGGGCTCACAATCTAAATTCCCTATTGGTACGTTTTTGGGGTGTGGGAGGAAACCGGAGGAAACCCACGCAAACACGGAGATAACATACAAACTCCATGCAGATGTTGTCACCATCATCTACGCCATCTCAGTTACAAACAGGGGGAAAAGGGGGGATTTTTACTGGGAGTGCTTCCTTAAAAGAGTTGTCCAGAATTAGAAAAATAATGCTGCCTTCTGCAAACTGTACCACACCTGTCCACAGGTTGTGTGTGGTATTGTAGCTCAAACCAATTTATAGGGGTTGGCCACTTTATGTCTAATGTTAACAAAGGTGTTGGAAAGATGAATATATGTCACTTACTAATATCTACTTTTCAGAAGTTCTGCGTCACTTTCCCTACTTATGAAGCCATGTCCACTCCTCATTGGATTTGAACCCAGGACCCCAGCTGCAACAGTGCTAACCACTGAGCCACTGGGCTGCCCCCTTAACCCTTATCATGTACATTGCGTTAAGGGGTTAATGCACTTGGAAGCTTTAGATATATTGGAGTGAGCACTCCGCCATTGGTCCTCAGAAATAGAAATATGGCGGGTAGTTTCCCATTTCTTCCTAACATGTTCAGATGGATCAATTTTTGTGTCATTTAACAATTTGTAGCATTTAGAAATACCCTTAATATTGGTTTGCGAGGAGAGCAACAAGCTATCAAGTAGTGAGGGGCATAGACCCTTGGAAGTTAATGGTAAACGTGACAATAGATGTCTTATTTCTAGAAATTTAAAGAAATCGTGTTTAGGAATTCCAAATGTGTAAACTAAGTATGAGAAGGAAATAAAGGAGTAATTTTCCCAGAATTGACCAACAGATAAAAGTCCATGACCCTTCCAGTTATATATTGAAAGGTTTTCAATAGACGCTTCTAGAACGTCTAATGATGAGCTATACAAATGAAAGTTGGATAATTTTGAATTAATAGCTGATGCTTTCCATACTTGCACCACCGCTTTCAATGTGAATAGATAGGGAGTAAAATCTGTTTAAAAAAATAATAATGCTTTTAAGTGGGACGAGATAGTATGTTTACCCAGAAGATGAAGCTTAATGTTTAGGGGTGTCCTGTGCCCAAAGAGATTTCAATTGATCCAGTATGACTGCTCTATAGTAGGATAGGATTGAAGGAGCATTCAGACCACCCATATGAATGGGTAAGTACAATATATCTGCCTTAACTCTGGGTTTCCTATTCCCCCATATAAAAGATTGTAGTATAGATTGTAATTTTTTAATATATGACATGGATAGAAATATTGGAACATTGCGGAACATATAAAGAATCTTGGGAAGAATTACCATTTTACATGCTGAGATCCTGCCTAACCAAGAGATGCCCTGTAATTTTAACCTTTTAATATCTTCTTTAATAGTGGTCAAAAGGGGGATATAATTTACACCAAATAATTTAGATGCCGGGGTCTGAATCTCATATCATCCGTCCATGGAACTTACCCCCGGTGTTCTGTACACATCTTGACACCTTCCTACCACCATTTACCATCGTAGCAGGTCTGACAGGAGTGAGTTTTTTACTTACCTCATCGCCACGAGAGTGCGGCCTATCTCACCACGCGGCTGTGGTAGTGGATTCCCGCAGACGTCCTGAATACTGGACTTTCAGACCTCGCTATCAGACACGGTCTCCTGGGACGCTTCCACAGCTCTCTGCTTGCTTCTGAACATAGAGAACTACCGATTCACATATCAGGAACTTTCCAGTGAGTGTGGGAAGGGATTGTGGCCGGCAGCCATTTTTCTTTACACTTGTTGCAAAGGAGCACTTCTATTACTGACTGAATGGCGCTGTAATAGTCTCTGGTTCATGGACAGCTATATTGTTCTCACTCTCTGTGTTTAATTTTACATACTCTCACGTGTCGATGGTAGCTCGAATACTTACCTGTTGCTGAAACTTCCAAAACATTTGCTTACTCAGATTGCATATCGCCATTATGGTCAAAACATCTAAAGACAAACTTAAAGTGGCAGTACCCACTCCTAAGGCTCACATAACACAAGCGGATCTTGATACGTTTTTGAGGAAAAAATTGGCAGCCTCTCCAGCCTGTAAGTCCAAACAAGCCCTTATCCTCCCTGATGACAACCTTTTGGAGGACGATTCTGATATGGATAGTGCAGGCTGTAATTCTGATAATGGTGATGACTCTCAGATGGCTCCAGTGTCAAGAGGCTTTATTAAAAGGACACTGTACCAAGCTCTTACTCTGCTAGTGAAAGAACTCACAGATATTAAATCTGATCTCCGTGGACTTGAGGCACAGGTTGAATCCCTTGAAGATATCTAAAATGATTTGCTGCATTATAGTGCAAAGGTCAAATGTGCTCTCAACTCTCAACTAGATTGTATTAATGAGACCCTATTAGGTATTGAAGCCCAAGAAAATCGGAGTCGGTGGAATAACCTTCGACTCAGAGGCATTCCAGAATCTATTCTACATGATAGTCTGCCTCAACTAGCCATGGATATCTTCTTTGACCTCATAGGCCCATATGCGGCCAAATTCATTACGGTTGAACGTATCCACAGAGCATTGCGGGCCAAGCCTCGCTCCAACGACCCTCCGAGAGATACACTATGCGGTTTGCTCAGTTACACGGACATGGCTGCCATCTTAAAAGCTGCTAGAAATAGAAATACTTTGACCTACGAAACTTCTACAATTCAAATTTTTCAAGATATCGCTCCTTCAACTTTAGCAAAAAGTAGAGTGCTTAAACCCTTACTTGATGCTTTATGGGGGAAAAAATTGTAATTCCGATGGCTTTTCCCATTTGGTATAGCTATATCTAAAGACTGCCGCCAACTCATCATTAAAAAAACCTGTAGATCTTGAAGCTGCTTGGGAGAAATTGGACATTCCGCCTATAGACATTCCGTCGTGGCTTCCATCTACCATGGTAGACTCGCCACCCTTACCTGGTCCCTCATTTTGGAATCAATCTATGAGAACCGTTTCACCTTAAGTCAAGAAAGCTTCTGCTCGTGATAGACAGTTGGACTGTTTGCGAGTTGTCCTCTCGATGATTACCTGATGGTTCATTGGCATACCCGTTTCTCCACTAGGGCTGTGGAAGAAACGCTGTGAGTAACATGAAGATCTCCCATAATATCTCTTACTAAACTACAATTTTAAACTTGTCAGGAGATAGTGTTTCTCTATTATTGTGATCTGAGTTTATATTTTTGACATGTAACTTTTTTACCGTATGTTCTGGTAAGTTTTACAGTGTGGGGATTGCTCGTACATATATGTCTTGTATGTATCTAGTTACGCAGGAACTTTCTTTGTTCATGATTTCCTCCTGTTGATAAGGACATGCTTACATAATTATTTGACATATAGATTTGACGGGATGTTGCAGTCCTTATGGTTGCTAGCAACCTTTTTGTTTATGTGTTTATCCCTTTCCATCCCCGTGCGTTTCCTTTCCACCCTTCCACCACTTTTCCCCTTTCCACGGACAATAGGTGGTCTTCACCATTTTATTTGTAGCTGTGTGTGTCGATCTACTCCTGCTTATAACCTATACCTGTGGCAGACTTAAAAATTACTTAATTTAATGTCAGAGGTCTGAATTCTAAACGGAAAAGAAGTCAAATTTTACAACAAATTCTTACAGATAAAATGAAAATTGCTCTATTACAAGAGACGCATATTAGACACAAAATTCCAAATTTGCGCAAGAATGTTTTTCCGAACACTTCCCATAGCACTTATTGGTCCTCATGTAGAGGAGTAAGTATACTTTTTCACAAAAGTGTACCTTTCAAATGGTTAGCTGACATGGTCTATCCGGAGGGTCGTTATTTATTTATCAAATGCCTCTTGGGCAATACTCTTTTTACGATCGCAAATTTATATGCACCTAATTTAGAGCAGACTACGTGGATAGTGCAGACATTAAAATTGTTCAAACAATTTGCTGAAGGTGTTTTGGTGGTTGGAGGTGACCTCAATCTTCCTTTAAACCCATTGTTGGACACTACTAGTAAGTACTCACTTTCATATAGACACACTGCAAAACTTCGTAAATTCTTTAACGTCTTATACCTGACAGATACTTGGAGAATATTACATCCCTCTGATAGGGACTTCACCTATTTTTCCCACACACACCACACCTGCCACAGATTAGATTAGATTTTTATATCTCAATCTCATATCCCATTTTTGCTTCAGTCTGGAATAGGAAATATTCTCCTCTCGGACCATGCACCCATCCATGCTACCCTAACACTAGCGGATGTTCCTAAAGGACAATGGTGTTGGAGGATTAATGACACCTTGATTGCGGATCCCTCTTACCAATCTTGTATACAGACGCACATACAGAACTACTTTGACGCTAATATTACACCAGCTGTTTCACCTGCTGTCACCTTGGAGGCCCATATATCGGTTTTACGAGGAGAATTTATCTCCCTAAGTACCCATGTTAAAAGGCAGAGGTCGGCACTTTTAAATTCCCTTTTCTCTCAAATCTCCTTGCTAGAAAATCTCCATAAGCGTACTCAAGCTGTATCTACTAAAGACGAATTATATTCCCTACGTAATAAAGTTAAAAATATTCTCAACTTTAAATCAGCCAAACTGCCTCAGATTTCACGCTTTAAATTTTATGCTCATGGAGACAAGGGTAACAAAACTATGTCCGCCCTTCTTAAAACTCAACAGGATAAAGCATTTATTTGCCATATCGCACACTCCCCGGGCCATTTTGTCACAGATACAAAATTAATTGCTAATGCCTTTCAAAAATTGTATTTGAGTCTCTACAATCTTGCAGATTCTAACACTTCTATTTCCTCTCCAGACTCCACCAAACAAGCTATTCATTCCTTTTTATATTCTATTGACAATCCGCGTATATCTGACAATGATGCCCAGGAACTGCTTGCCCCTTTTTCCCCATCAGAACTTCTACAGATCCTTCATTATATCCCCTCAGGTAAAAGTCCAGGCCCAGATGGTTAAACTATAAATTATTATAAACAATTTAAATACTTACTAATAGCTCCATTCACCTCTCTCTGTAATTCACTCCTGACAGGCTCGAAACTTCCATGTCAAGCTCTAGTGGCACATATTATCCTTGTTCCTAAGGAAGGGAAGGATGCATCACAATGTGGAAGTTACAGGCCCATTTCTCTCCTTAACACTGACATAAAGTGGTGGGCGAAAGCTCTAGCAACCCGTCTAAGCCCTCTGTTATCTAACATTATTGGTCCTGAACAGACTGGATCTGTCAAGGGAAGACAAGGATCAGATAATTCCTCAAGAATTTTGAGATTGGTGCAATATGCCTTAAAATCTTGAATACCCTTAGTCCTTCTTAGTACGGATGCAGAAAAGGTGTTTGATAGAGTGGATTGGCCTTATATGATTGCTTCCCTTGAGAAATTTAGTATACCTTCTTCTTCTATTCAGGCGATTCTTTCCTTATATAGTGGCCCTAGTGCAAAGGTGAGAGTAAATGGCGTGCTGTCGGATTACTTTGCCATTACTAATGGTACGAGACAAGGCTGTTCTTTATCTCCGACGTTATTTGTGTCGGTTATGGAGACGCTTGTGCAGAAAATCCGTCAGGACCCCGCTTGTGCAGAAAATCCATCAGGACCCCATTATCCAAGGTTTATCCATAGGTGCGCTTACGGACAAAACAGCAGCATTTGCTGATGATCTTTTGATACTCACCACTAACCCTGAGCGTTCTTTTCCTCAGATTACTCACCTCAATATTTCGGTCCCCCAACCTATCATAGCACACTTAAAAAACAGCTTTCCTTATATGTGCCAGATACGTCTATTAAATATCTGGGCATTTAAATCCCTAAAGACCCATCCCTACTTTATAAATTCAATTATCTAAACTTATTAGCTGATATTAAAACTTACTTTCACTCCTTACATATACCCTTTATGTCATGGATGGGTAGGAGGAACCTACTTAAAACTTTTATCGTACCCAAATTGTTATATGTTCTCCAAACTATACCTATCTTGCTCCCTAATTCCTTATTTCTATTAGTTAAAAATACTTTTTCTGCATTTATTTGGAACAACAAACTCCCTAGGCTATCTTACAAATACCTTATTACAAATTCCCGCTTGGGAGGCTTTGGTCTCTCTGACCTCTTGTCCTATTATAGGGCCAACCATCTTCGCAGATGGACTATTTTAGCACATCGTGACCCGGGGAATATCTATGCCTCTATTATGTCAGTGGAGGAGGAAATAAAATAAAAGAAGAGCAACTTTTAGAGCTGCTCTATTATGTCAGTGGAGGAAAGGCAGGCCTTCTGGGGTTTGCGTTCGGTCAGTTCACGCACGCTTTGCACTAATACTCTCCTCAAGGGCACTATTTCAGTGTGGCAAGAGGTGAACAGATTTTCCAATTTATTATCTTCCCCCTCCTCCTTAATGCCTTTATGTTTAATCCCATGTCTCCAACGTAATCCTGATTCCACCTTACCTGTTCCTTGGGATATTTTGAACACCCTGACTATATCTGATGTTCAAGCGACGTCTGATGATGCCGAGATAATGCATCTTCACGAGAAAGCTAATGTTCCACATGGAAATTTTTTATTGACACACCAAATTATTACTGAATGCCAAAAATTACCGAAGTCTCTTGTTGTTCTTCGTACTAATACTTGGTTGGAAGATCTGTTTGCTTTAGACCCATACACTGCTCCTAAATTATCCCAGATGTATCACCATGCTTTAACAATGCAAACTGAGTATAAACCACGTTATATTGGGAAATGGGAGGAAGAGCTGGGGGTGCAATTCACTGAGCCAGAAACACATTTCAAACGGGCAAATACACATGGCTTCTCTCTGTGTACAAGAACTCAAGAGAACTCATTTAAATTAACTACACGATGGTATAAAACAAAACACCACTGGTACACTGTAATGGAGTTATTGGTTCACTTTCACATATCTGGTGGCATTGCCCCCTCATTCAACCGTTCTGGCTTCAAATAGAAAAAGCTGTGAATACAATTTGCTCTCTCAACATCAAACTAACTTTGGAATTGATATTATTATGGAAGCCTATAGTTGGATTTACGCCTAAGAAACACAATTTACCGACTCATATGATAACTGCAGTTAAATTGTTGATTCCCACATTGTGGAAACACACTGCCCCTCCAACTTTTACTCAATGGTTAGATAAGATGTTTGAAATTCAGCGATTTGAAGAACTAGCTCATTGGGAAAATAGGATGCGTGGGAAATATTTATCCACCTGGTCTCCCTGGCTTGAATTACCTGATTTTTCTAAACTGTAAACATTGCTATGATTTGTTGCTTTTACATATTATTGTATATGTTGTTATGCTTATCATTTTCATACAATGGTTTTGCTGACCTTTGTTTGTTTACTGCTGTATACAAGACATGTTGTTACTGTATGGCCATTATTGTCACACAATACTCTTTTATTTTATTTGCCTTTATTCTTCTATTGTCCTACCCTAACCCCCACTTTTCCTCCTTCCCCTCTCTATGACCCCATTGTTGTTGTTGCTCTTTTATTTTGACAATTGTGTATTGGCTTTGCGTTGCCAATGTTATAATACTGTGATGTATACCTTTTTCAATATGCTTTTACCAATAAAAACAGTTTGAAAACAAATAATTTAGATGCCGGTAGGAGATATCATTACCAAAACAGCGGAGGGAGTTTTCTACCCACGTAAATTTATAAGTTGATTTGAGATCAGACACTGCAAATTTCTTTAGTCCCAGATTAAGATTGATCTTGTAATGGGAGGCACCACTGAATTTATTTTATTTAGGAGATCCTTTTGAGTTAGGAATATCTGAGTTAAGGATATATCTTTTAGAAAATTATTGATTATTTCCATATTTGGTTGAGTCGTATCAACTTGATAGTTCAAATTGTATAAAGTACTGTAATAGTTCACAAAAGCTTCAGTAATCTTCTGCGAATTAAGAATTTTATTACCATTAGAGTCGATAATATAGAGAATTTTCGATTTCGCCTATTTGTATTTGATTTTATTGGGCAGAAGTTGGGACGCCCTATTTCCTTGCCAATAGTGAGTCAGCTTAGATTTCCTGAGATTGAGTTCATACCTGTTTTGCTTGTATAAGTATAATTGTGAACGTAGTTTCTTAATTTCCGTATGGTTTAGAGGAGAAAAATGTAATTTATATTTATCTTCTAAGATTTTTATTTTGGTCAGAAGGCTATCATGCGTTTTTCTTTTCAGTCGCTGCCATTTTAATGAGAAGACCCCTAATCACTACTTTGTGTGCGCAGCATACGATGGTATCAAAAGTCTCTCCATTATCATTTATTTCAAAATATTTTGTTAGATTAGTGTTAATTTGATTAGATAAATCAGATTTGTTCAGAAGTGAGTTGTTAAGCCTCCAAGGAGAGAAAGGAGAGCTACTGAACTCCTCAGATATAGTTATGGAGATAGGAGCATGATCAGACCAAGATAAAATATCGATCTTAGAATGTAAGATTTTTTGTAATAATCATTTATGTTAGGAGAACTTTCTATTCTTATCAAAATAGTATTGAGGCGTCATCTGAATAAATGGAAAAGCGCTGGCTTTTATTCTTATCGATAAGGAGACAATATGGCAAAATGTCTGCATCTACACTAAATGACAGAGTTTTTATACATATTTTGAGAACAACAAGTCTAACTAGGTCTAATACATTTTGCTTCATACATCATACTTGACACCTAAAAAACAAAACTAAATGGAAGTTTAATTTCTGTCGGGAAATTCTAATCTCCCTTTTTAGGAATTTTTAGGAATTCAGCTCCCCCCTCCTCATATATAATATCAGTTATCTTAACAATAAAACATATTAGACATTTTGTCAGTCAAGGCTTTTACAGGTAAGCTTGCATACACATTTTTAGTCTTCATTAGATAAAGTAATCATACATTTTAAAACGTTCCTAACATTCCCCTCTGTTGTAAATATATCAAATAATGTTCCGTGACACATCCAAAACAGGTTCTCTTCTTAAAGGAACAGTGTCACGACCAACATTTTTTTAATATGTTATGGGTTTTATTTTGATAGATCAATAAATTTTATTAATGTATGTTGTTGTGTTGTACTTTTTTCGTTTTTACTTCATTTACTTCTCTATGGGGGCTGCCATTTTTTTTTTCCATTACTGTGTGTGTCGATTAACGACACATACAGTGATGGAATACGGCACACACATCCCCATAGAGAATGCGAACGGGAGCCGTCCCATCCACTATAGCGTACGCGGTCTATGTGTGAGCGGCGCATGCGCCGCTCACACACAGACCAAAAGTCAGGTCTTTGCTAGAGCGAAATCCGGCGCCATGTTCATGTCGACCGGAAGCCGCGGCCGCACTGTGAGATGACGACTTCCGGCCGCGGCTTCCGGTCATGTGTTCAGTGCAGCGAGGCGAAGGCGCAAGAAGAACAGTCAGGAAGAAGTTTGACAGAGCGGAGGTCGCGTCAGGAGCAGGTAAGTTCTGTTCATGTGCGTTCGTGTCAGCAGCCTTTGGCATCATACCAGGGAAGCCTTTGGCATCATACCAGGGAAGCCTGTGGCATCATACCAGGGAAGCCTGTGGCATCATACCAGGGAGGCCTGTGGCATCATAACAGGGAGGCCTGTGGCATCATAACAGCGGAGGCCTGTGGCATCATACCAGCAGAGGCCTGTGGCATCATACCAGCGGAGGCCTGTGGCATCATACCAGCGGAGGCCTGTGGCATCATACCAGCGGAGGCCTGTGGCATGATACCAGCGGAGGCCTGTGGCATCATTTACAGTGTGGCAGCATTTACAGTGTGGCAGCATTTACAGTATGGCAGCATTTCTAGTGTGGCAGCATTTCCAGTGTGGCAGCATTTCCAGTGTGGCAGCATTTCCAGTGTGGCAGCATTTCTAGTGTGGCAGCATTTCTAGTGTGGCAGCATTTACAGTGTGGCAGCATTTACAGTGTGGCAGCATTTCTAGTGTGGCAGCATTTACGGTGTGGCATCATTTACAGTGTGGCAGCATTTCTAGTGTGGCAGCATTTACAGTATGGCAACATTTCTAGTGTGGCAGCATTTCTAGTGTGGCAGCATTTCCAGTGTGGCAGCATTTCCAGTGTGGCAGCATTTCTAGTGTGGCAGCATTTCTCGTGTGGCAGCATTTCTCGTGTGGCAGCATTTCTGGTGTGGCAGCATTTACGGTGTGGCAGCATTTACAGTGTGGCAGCATTTACAGTGTGGCAGCATTTCCAGTGTGGCAGCATTTCCAGTGTGGCAGCATATACGTTGTGGAAGCATATACGGTGTGGCATCATACCATTGGAGGCCTGTGGCTTCATACCAGCGGAGGCCTGTGGCATCATACCAGTGGAGGCCTGTGGCATCATACCAGCGGAGGCCTGTGGCATGATATCAGCGGAGGCCTGTGGCATCATTTACAGTGTGGCAGCATTTCTAGTGTGGCAGCATTTCTAATGTGGCAGCATTTCTAGTGTGGCAGCATTTCCAGTGTGGCAGCATTTCCAGTGTGCCAGCATTTCTAGTGTGGCAGCATTTCTCGTGTGGCAACATTTCTCGTTTGGCAGCATTTCTAGTGTGGCAGCATTTACGGTGTGGCAGCATTTATGGTGTGGCAGCATTTACGTTGTGGCAGCATATACGGTGTGGCAGCATATACGTTGTGGCAGCATATACGTTGTGGCAGCATATACGGTGTGGAAGCATATACGGTGTGGCATCATACCATTGGAGGCCTGTGGCTTCATACCAGCGGAGGCCTGTGGCATCATACCAGCAGAGGCCTGTGGCATCATACCAGCGGAGGCCTGTGGCATGATACCAGCGGAGGCCTGTGGCATCATTTACAGTGTGGCAGCATTTACAGTATGGCAGCATTTCTAGTGTGGCAGCATTTCCAGTGTGGCAGCATTTCCAGTGTGGCAGCATTTCTAGTGTGGCAGCATTTCTCGTGTGGCAGCATTTACAGTGTGGCAGCATTTACAGTGTGGCAGCATTTACAGTGTGGCAGCATTTACGTTGTGGCAGCTTATACGTTGTGGCAGCATATACGGTGTGGCAGCATATACGTTGTGGCAGCATAAACGGTGTGGAAACATATACGGTGTGGCTTCATACCATTGGAGACCTGTGGCTTCATACCAGCGGAGGCCTGTGGCATCATATTAGGGAGGCCTGTGGCATCATATCAGGGAGGCCTGTGGCATCATATCAGGGAGGCCTGTGGCATCATATCAGGGAAGCCTGTGGCAGCATATCATGGAGGCCTGTGGCAGCATATCATAGAGGCCTGTGGCAGCAAATGCAGTGTGGCAGCATTTACGGTGTTGCAGCATTTACGGTGTGGCAGCTTTTACGGTGTGGCAGCTTTTACGGTGTGGCAGCATTTACAGTGTGGCAGCATTTACAGTGTGGCAGCATTTCTGGTGTGGCAGCATTTCTAGTGTGGCAGCATTTCTCGTGTGGCAGCATTTCTAGTGTGGCAGCATTTACAGTGTGGCAGCATTTACAGTGTGGCAGCATTTACAGTGTGGCAGCATTTCTAGTGTGGCAGCATTTCTAGTGTGGCAGCATATACGTTGTGGCAGCATATACGTTGTGGCAGCATATACGTTGTGGCAGCATATAAGTTGTGGCAGCTTATACGTTGTGGCAGCATATATACGTTGTGGCAGCATATACGTTGTGGCAGCATATACGTTGTTGCAGCTTATACGTTGTGGCAGCATATACGGTGTGGCAGCATATACGTTGTGGCAGCATATACGGTGTGGAAGCATATACGGTGTGGCATCATACCAGCGGAGGCCTGTGGCATCATATCAGGGAGGCCTGTGGCATCATATCAGGGAGGCCTGTGGCATCATATCAGGGAGGCCTGTGGCATCATATCAGGGAGGCCTGTGGCATCATATCAGGGAGGCCAATGGCATCATATCAGGGAGGCCTGTGGCAGCATATCATGGAGGCCTGTGGCAGCATATCATGGAGGCCTGTGGCAGCAAATGCAGTGTGGCAGCATTTACGGTGTTGCAGCATTTACGGTGTGGCAGCTTTTACGGTGTGGCAGTTTTTACGGTGTGGCAGCATTTACAGTGTGGCAGCATTTACAGTGTGGCAGCATTTCTAGTGTGGCAGCATTTCTCGTGTGGCAGCATTTCTAGTGTGGCAGCATTTACAGTGTGGCAGCATTTACAGTGTGGCAGCATTTACAGTGTGGCAGCATTTACAGTGTGGCAGCATTTCTAGTGTGGCAGCATTTCTAGTGTGGCAGCATATACGTTGTGGCAGCATATACGTTGTGGCAGCATATACGTTGTGGCAGCATATAAGTTGTGGCAGCTTATACGTTGTGGCAGCATATACGTTGGGGCAGCTTATACGTTGTGGCAGCATATACGTTGTGGCAGCATATACGTTGTGGCAGCATATACGTTGTTGCAGCTTATACGTTGTGGCAGCATATACGGTGTGGCAGCATATACGTTGTGGCAGCATATACGGTGTGGAAGCATATACGGTGTGGCATCATACCATTGGAGGCCTGTGGCTTCATACCAGCGGAGGCCTGTGGCATCATATCAGGGAGGCCTGTGGCATCATATCAGGGAGGCCTGTGGCATCATATCAGGGAGGCCTGTGGCATCATATCAGGGAGGCCTGCGGCATCATATCAGGGAGGCCTGTGACAGCATATCATGGAGGCCTGTGGCAGCATATCATGGAGGCCTGTGGCAGCAAATGCAGTGTGGCAGCATTTACGGTGTTGCAGCATTTACGGTGTGGCAGCTTTTACGGTGTGGCAGCTTTTACGGTGTGGCAGCATTTACAGTGTGGCAGCATTTACAGTGTGGCAGCATTTCTAGTGTGGCAGCATTTCTAGTGTGGCAGCATTTCTAGTGTGGCAGCATTTACAGTGTGGCAGCATTTACAGTGTGGCAGCATTTACAGTGTGGCAGCATTTCTAGTGTGGCAGCATTTCTAGTGTGGCAGCATATACGTTGTGGCAGCATATACGTTGTGGCAGCATATACGTTGTGGCAGCATATAAGTTGTGGCAGCTTATACCTTGTGGCAGCATATACGTTG
The DNA here is from genome assembly GCF_050947455.1 of Rhinoderma darwinii. Lineage (NCBI taxonomy): Eukaryota > Metazoa > Chordata > Amphibia > Anura > Rhinodermatidae > Rhinoderma > Rhinoderma darwinii. The sequence continues at coordinate 361,946,781 of NC_134689.1, read as the reverse complement.
TGGCAGCATATAAGTTGTGGCAGCTTATACGTTGTGGCAGCATATACGTTGTGGCAGCATATACGTTGTGGCAGCATATACGTTGTTGCAGCTTATACGTTGTGGCAGCATATACGGTGTGGCAGCATATACGTTGTGGCAGCATATATGGTGTGGAAGCATATACGGTGTGGCATCATACCATTGGAGGCCTGTGGCTTCATACCAGCGGAGGCCTGTGGCATCATATACAGGGAGAGTGTGTGGCATCATACCAAGAAAGGCTGTGTAGCATCATATCAAGTGAGCTTGTGTGGCATCATATACAGGGATAGTGTGTGGCATCATACCAAGTAAGGCTGTGTGGCATCATATACAGGGATAGTGTGTGGCATCATATAAAGGGATATTGTGTGGCATCATCTCAAATGAGCTTGTGTGGCATCATATACAGGGATAGCGTGTGGCATCATATCAAATGAGCTTGGGTGGCATCATATACAGGGATAGTGTGTGGCATCATATACAGGGATATTGTGTGGCATCATATCAAATGAGCTTGGGTGGCATCATATACAGGGAGAGTGTGTGGCATCATACCAAGAAAGGCTGTGTAGCATCATATCAAGTGAGCTTGTGTGGCATCATATACAGGGATAGTGTGTGGCATCATACCAAGTAAGGCTGTGTGGCATCATATAAAAGGAGGTTGTGTGGCAGCATATGCAGGGAGGCATGTGGCAGCGTATACAGTTTTTTATTTGACGTCTTGGGAGAGATATGTATCAACTGTTGTTTGTATTTGTCAGTTATGGCGCCCAAGAGAAGTATGAAATCCATTGATGACAATCAACCAATACAAAAACGAATACCACCAACATTTACCCCAGAGGAGAAAGAAAAAAGAGCCCAGGAGGTAAGACTTTGTGCAGTTGATGTCTGTGAAATGTTTCACTGTGCTGTGGGATAGCACGCTGACTCTTGCATTTGTGGGGGGCCAAGCACACCACCATCTACTGGTTTGAATATAAACCAAACCGGTACGAAAGTGGAATTTTTCTGGGACCTCTTTTGGTCCTCCATTCCATTCATAATATTGGTTCCTATATTTTTGGTGTCTTTTCACTCACCTTCACCATTGACGTAAGTGGAGCGCACACTGTTGAATATACCTATGTTTGGTGTCACATTTTTATAATGAAAAATGTAATTACTAGATGTACATGTCCACTCCAAAATCAATGATAAATAATGCAATATACAGCTGTTGATTTCTGTACTGTTGTCACAATCGGCATAATGTTGACTTACATTCCATTTTATAGTGCCAATTTATTTTTATTTTTTTAGAGAGAGATATTAGAGCAGGAACTACGAGGAAGGTGTCAAAAATATCAAGATCCAAATCGAATTCTTGTACAACAGCTAATGAGAAAACGGGAAGAGCAAAGTGTGAGACAAAGTCCTTCAGCGTCCGTAAAACCTGTGGAATCGTGGTGTCAGTGTGGGAACTGCATGAATTTGCCGACTGAAGAGGAATGCGTCTGTTGCAAAGATATACGTAATGTGCTCAACATAATCGAGGAAGATGAGCCGATGACGTGCATTACAGAGCATCCTACTTTTACGGACAGATGTCTGGACAAGGACCAACTTACCCTATGTGAAAGGTATAGATGTTTTGGTCCAACACGTCCAGCACCACTAAATAACAGGTAAGGAAATTATTTAGTGTTCCAGTCAAGTTTGAATGATGCTATTGTGATCCTAACCTTATTCCTAAAATAAATATTATTATGTTTACTTTCAGCAGCATGCATGTGTCTAATATGTGTCTGCCCAAAATCGTATGTGGTCCGTGTAACACTAGAAGTAAATTTTGATCGTGTTCCACGCAGCAATCAACCGATGTGTGTCGCTCCAGCCTTTGTGAGCTCTTATGTTTTCAGATTATATTGTAAATAATATGACCATGTCAGGGGTGACAGTATAAGATTGTCGTCTGTATAGTGTGCAAATATGATTGCCTAACAATAGTTTTTTATCCTGTATAGGTCCTTACGGAAGGTCGCATACCGAATGTTCACGATGTGGGTTCACGGTTACCTTGGACGAAAAAACAGGCGTACTATTCCAGCATGTGCAGTTCAGAAAGTCAGAGCAATGTTTCCCGAAGAAAATCAAGTATATGTTGGTTTCAAGCTAGCCACTGACAATAATGCTTCTGAAATGGCAGATTTTTGAAATGTGTTTGATTACTTTACTATGTTGTTATATTTTTCAATAAAATATTATGAAAATAAAAACTTTAGATGTTTATTTATTATAATATATTAACACAGGATAAGTATTGTACATAACAGAAAATAATATACAGGATATAAAGTGCTAGTGTTGATTCAGAGGAAGGCAAAAAACCCCAGGTTATTTTAGTTTTGTTCTTCATTTGTTGTGTGTGGGGGAAATTCCTTCCCGACTCCAAATATGGCAATCAGAATAAATCCCAGAATCAACATCCAATATCCACAGATAGTTAGCTTACAAATTCTTCCAGTGACAGGCAATATAAATAGTGGGAAATAGTTGTAAGGATTTTTGGAGAAGGGCAAACACAACATAGTTCAGTACATTAAAAACGTGTTTTGTGAGCTATAACAGCTGCTGCTTTATCCGGCCGTAGTTCTGTGGCTATGTTTGGTGGTAGGGTCAATGTCCGTGTTTGCCAACTATGTTCAATTTCGTGTTTTGACAATTTGATCACATTTACAAACATAGGAAAGAGGTGTGAGAAAGACATTGGTACGTACTCTTTCTTTGCATTCCATTTTTTGCTTAGTTTGGAGAAAACGACATTATACCTCATGCTACCAAGCAGATCCGACTTTGTGGTCTGTCGGTGGACTCTAGATTGTTCCCGTTTTGTATTATGATTATGGGCCAAAACAGCAAGTTTTCTCCGTGCTTCGATTCCGTCTAAAGAAAAATGTATTCTTTTTGGTCGGTATTTTAGAATAAAGCTGTGGAATACCTCGATTTTTCCAGTATGACAGAAAGTTGACAAGTGGGGCAAGTCTTTCAATAATTGTTTATCTTTTACGATCTTTTCAAGCTCCTCATAGGCTGCTGATGTTGTTGACATCCAATTGTGTTTGCGATCGTCATCAATGTCTAAACATCTGTGATCACATTGTGTGACAATGTCCCCAGGGAATTCATGTACATTACGAATATGTTGAAGTACAGAGAGCCATTTTTCACGCAGCACATCCACATTACCGGAAGCGGGTACTACAGCAGTACCAAAAATGATTGGTTATTGACGTGATCCAATCACCAATTTGGGAACAGCTTCTTTTTTTACTCGCAGCCTTCAGTTTCTTCCGAATGGACTTTGCATAATGCCATATATCAAATTGATGTTCAATCTCTGGGTATTGTTCACGTATTTTTTTACGTATGGAGACATGACGGTCTGTTGCAAGAACATACACATTGAGCCCATCTTGAATAACACGGTTAAGACAGGTTTGAAAGGCCAAACTTTCCATAGCCACAGAAGATGTGGTTTGTGTAACCTGAACGATTTCAAAGTCAACAATCTTGTCGCTCTTATAATCCATCAATGTGTACACACAATATTTTGCATTATGCCCAGGGCTATCACATTGTCCGTCACCAAGGAGACACAATGGTGTTCGTTTGATTTCTTTCTGAAGTTCCATTTTTTCTTGTTTCCAGTGAATGTCCACCACTGGAAATAAAAAATTTCTTTGGTGACGAAAGTAAGTTGAATGTGAAATAAATTGAATCCCAATAGATTTACAAATGTCGGACATCTTGGCATAGTTGCCACCATTAAATAAAATGGAAGCTGCAATCAGAACATTTCCAACCGGGATACGATTACACTTGGGTTGACTTTCCCAAAAAAAATCATGTCCATTGGAACATTTGCCTTGTAGTGAAAGATAGGTACCTTGCTGGAATTTGACTGGGTTTTCTATTTTGTGGCCACAGAAACACGCGCACTGAGCAACCAGTACATCTAAAGCCGATTCAAAAACCAAAAATTTCCGCTCTTTTACTAGGTCTTCATCTGCTGGTTCTGAAAACAAATTGGTTGTCAAGTTGTCAAATGACAGACTTGCATCTTGTGGTTCGTAGTCCAGATCTCTTGCATCATTTCTCCCAGTAGAAGAAACAAAGCTTACCTCTGGATCCTCCAATATGACTTGGCATGATGTTTGTCTTTGTAAGCGGGGGGTTGAAAACGTTGATGGGTAAAAATTATCCAACTTCATTGTTGATTGGTTTTCAAAAGAAAGTTCTTCCTCTGGAAACTGGCATCCTGTATCCACTGTGAAGATGTGTGATTGAGTGGTTGCATCTCTTTTTCTTTTGAAAGGTGTGTTGGTGGCTCTCGTTGCCAATGTCCTCTGTCGGGTGTTTGTTGCTGCATTTCTTTCAAAAAAATTTCTGTTGACACCAATTTTGACATTTTTCACTCCCATCACTTGGGACATTGACGTTGGTGGAGCGTTTTGCATAGAGGTACCGGTAGAAACGTATGTAATGCTGTTGGTGGATGTAGTAGCCAAAGGTAATTGCATGCATTGTGTTGCACAAGAATAAGTGTGTTCATGTTCTGTCCGTTTCCGTTTAGATGGTGGAGACTCTGTTTCCTGATAAGGGAATATAGTGGGAATTGCACTTTCCTTCAGCCATCGTAACTTCTTTTCAGACTTATAAACATAACAGTCTTGTTCGAAGTGTTTCGAACATAGTCTAAATAAATCTTGTTTTTTTCCATCCAAAATTCTTTGTGAGAGTGCATCTATATTGTCCAAGGATTGTCTGGCCTGTTGGAGCCAAACTTTAATCTTGTCAATGTTGCCTGGAAAAACATGCAGGATCACTCCTTGAGAGTAAGTAGCTCGATTAGACCGACTGTCACAACCAGAGACAATGCACGACGGCATTTCTATCAAAAAATTAAATTTAAATATTATGGCATGAGAAAACATAATTACGGTAATAACAAGGGATTACATAAAGAGAGTTGATACCCCTAATGAGGTATATTTGTGTACTACGATACTTATAATTTCCAATTTAGATCTGTGAGTTTGTCTTTTCTAAGTGCAAGATTAAAAGTCGTGAGTTTGTAGAAAATAATAAAATCCACAGCGTGTTTTCGAAGACATAACATCCGATTTGTGTAAGTTCTTCGGTCACTGCGTGTGAACTCACCCTCGGTTATCACACAAATGTGGCCTATGGTGGGTGGCAGATTATGTCATGTGGAGAAGTGAGTATTCAACATGTTACATTGTTTATAGGTAACTGTTTGGCACTGTGAATTGACTGTTCACCAAGGCAGAAAATAGTAGTGTGTAGTTTTACACGATCACTGAAAAACAGTCAATGATCTCAGTGCCAGACAGTTTCACCATGTCAATGGCTGAGGAGAGCAGTTTTGTGTGACTAACCCAAATTTTTATTTTATTTTTAGGTAATAGAGACAGGGAATGAAAGAGAATAACATTTATCAACCAATTTTTTTTTATTGATGAAGCCATAAGTGGCTTCCAAAGTAACATCATAAACACAAATAAAATATTTACATGCAGAACAAAAAAAATTTTTGTTCCATAGTCACAAATAAATTGTTCAGGTAAAAAGTCAACATTGACGGATAGGGACAAACACATAAAAGTACAAAATGGAAGACGAAACAGTAAAAGACATTTACATTGAAAACACACAGACGTCAACGACAATCACAAAGAAGTTATCAGCAGGTGAAAACACCTTGCTTCGTCACATCATCCAACTGGATCTTCATCAGCAGGTGAAAACACCTTGCTTTGTTTCATCTCATCATCCGACCGGACCTTTAGCAGCAGGTGAAAACACCTTGCTTTGTCTCATCATCCGACCGGACCTTTAGCAGCAGGTGAAAACACCTTGCTTTGTCACATCATCCGACCGGACCTTCAAATTGTATTACAGAACGTTTCTGCCAATCATGCGGCATGTCAAAGTTATATTTCCTAAAGAAGAATAAAATAAAAAATGGATCAATGGTTTGATCAACTTCAAGCGGTGAACTATGCGCAACATGGTCGCTTTGGAAGAATGACATCCCTGTCTGGTCACTCTGCATAGTTTGGCTCATCTTGTGAACTTGTGTGTCATGTATGTTTATATGAACTCCCTTGGTTCGGGATTACTTACTTTCTGTAATTCGTTACTTATGCTGCTCAAAATGGCCTGTTTGTCTCCACGGTGGTAATCCGCTCTGGTTGCTGCTGCCGCCGCTGTCGTCGTCTGGATCTGATCGCGTTGCTTGCCCTCCTCATAAAATAATTACAAAAATATATATAAATGACCATAATTTGCAATTATTGTAACATTAGGGGAGTCCCCTTGCTGCCACACCTGTTCAAAGTATCTATGCTCCTCGAATACACTCCTCACGGTCGTGTTTTGACTGGCGCGCTCCCTCTCCTCCTGGTAAACTGCTGTACAAAAAGTCACACACATGGTGGGATTAGATAAAGTGATGTACAAAAAGTGACACACATGGTAGGATATGATGCTACCCAAGCTCATTTGATATGATGCCACCCACTATCCCTGTATATGATGCCACCCAAGCTCATTTGATATGATGCCACCCACTATCCCTGTATATGATGCCACACAAGCTCATTTGAGATGATGCCACCCACTATCCCTGTATATGATGCCACCCAAGCTCATTTGATATGATGCCACACACTATCCCTGTATATGATGCCACACAAGCTCATTTGAGATGATGCCACCCACTATCCCTGTATATGATGCCACACAAGCTCATTTGATATGATGCCACACAATATCCCTGTATATGATGCCACACACTATCCCTGTATATGATGCCACACAAGCTCATTTGAGATGATGCCACCCACTATCCCTGTATATGATGCCACACAAGCTCATTTGCTATGATGCCACCCACTATCCCTGTATATGATGCCACCCAAGCTCATTTGATATGATGCCACCCACTATCCCTGTATATGATGCCACACAAGCTCATTTGAGATGATGCCACCCACTATCCCTGTATATGATGCCACACAAGCTCATTTAATATGATGCCATACAATATCCCTGTATATGATGCCACACACTGTGCCTGTATATGATGCCACACAAGCTCATTTGAGATGATGCCACCCACTATCCCTGTATATGATGCCACACAAGCTCATTTGATATGATGCCACACAATATCCCTGTATATGATGCCACACACTATCCCTGTATATGATGCCACACAAGCTCATTTGAGATGATGCCACCCACTATCCCTGTATATGATGCCACACAAGCTCATTTGATATGATGCCACACAATATCCCTGTATATGATGCCACACACTATCCCTGTATATGATGCCACACAAGCTCATTTGAGATGATGCCACCCACTATCCCTGTATATGATGCCACCCAAGCTCATTTGATATGATGCCACCCACTATCCCTGTATATGATGCCACCCAAGCTCATTTGATATGATGCCACCCACTATCCCTGTATATGATACCACACAAGCTCATTTGAGATGATGCCAAACACTATCCCTGAATATGATGCCACACACTATCCCTGTATATGATACCACTCAAGCTCATTTGATATGATGCCACCCACTATCCCTGTATATGATGCCACACAAGCTCATTTGAGATGATGCCACCCACTATCCCTGTATATGATGCCACACAAGCTCATTTAATATGATGCCACACAATATCCCTGTATATGATGCCACACACTATCCCTGTATATGATGCCACACAAGCTCATTTGAGATGATGCCACCCACTATCCCTGTATATGATGCCACACAAGCTCATTTGATATGATGCCACACAATATCCCTGTATATGATGCCACACACTATCCCTGTATATGATGCCACACAAGCTCATTTGAGATGATGCCACCCACTATCCCTGTATATGATGCCACACAAGCTCATTTGATATGATGCCACACAATATCCCTGTATATGATGCCACACACTATCCCTGTATATGATGCCACACAAGCTCATTTGAGATGATGCCACCCACTATCCCTGTATATGATGCCACCCAAGCTCATTTGATATGATGCCACCCACTATCCCTGTATATGATGCCACCCAAGCTCATTTGACATGATGCCACCCACTATCACTGTATATGATACCACACAAGCTCATTTGAGATGATGCCACACACTATCCCTGTATATGATGCCACACAAGCTCATTTGAGATGATGCCACACACTATCCCTGAATATGATGCCACCCACTATCCCTGTATATGATGCCACACAAGCGCATTTGAGATGATGCCACACACTATCCCTGAATATGATGCCACACACTATCCCTGTATATGATACCACCCAAGCTCATTTGATATGATGCCACCCACTATCCCTGTATATGATGCTACACAAGCTCATTTGAGATGATGCCACACACTATCCCTGAATATGATGCCACACACTATCCCTGTATATGATACCACCCAAGCTCATTTGATATGATGCCACCCACTATCACTGTATATGATGCCACACAAGCTCATTTGAGATGATGCCACCCACTATCCCTGTATATGATGCCACCCAAGCTCATTTGATATGACACCCACTATCCCTGTATATGATGCCACCCAAGCTCATTTGATATGATGACACCCACTATACCTGTATATGATGCCACACAAGCTCATTTGAGATGATGCCACCCACTATCCCTGTATATGATGCCACACAAGCTCATTTGAGATGATGCCACACACTATCCCTGAATATGATGCCACACACTATCCCTGTATATGATGCCACACAAGCTCATTTGAGATGATGCCACCCACTATCCCTGTATATGATGCCACACAAGCTCATTTGATATGATGCCACACACTATCCCTGTATATGATGCCACACAAGCTCATTTGAGATGATGCCACAAACTATCCCTGAATATGATGCCACACACTATCCCTGTATATGATGCCACAACGGATATGCTGCCACAACGTATATGCTGCCACAACGTATATGCTGCCACAACGTATATGCTGCCACAACATATAAGCTGCCACAACGTATATGCTGCCACAACGTATATGCTGCCACAACGTATATGCTGCCACAACGTATATGCTGCCACAACGTATAAGCTGCCACAACTTATATGCTGCCACAACGTATATGCTGCCACAACGTATATGCTGCCACAACGTATATGCTGCCACAACGTATATGCTGCCACAACGTATAAGCTGCCACAACTTATATGCTGCCACAACGTATATGCTGCCACAACGTATATGCTGCCACAACGTGTATGCTGCCACAACGTATAAGCTGACACAACGTATATGCTGCCACAACGTATATGCTGCCACAACGTATAAGCTGCCACAACGTATATGCTGCCACAACGTATATGCTGCCACAACGTATATGCTGCCACAACGTATAAGCTGCCACAACTTATATGCTGCCACAACGTATATGCTGCCACAACGTATATGCTGCCACACTAGAAATGCTGCCACACTAGAAATGCTGCCACACTGTAAATGCTGCCACACTGTAAATGCTGCCACACTGTAAATGCTGACACACTGTAAATGCTGCCACAGGCCTCCCTTGGTATGATGCCACAGGCCTACGCCTGTATGATGCCACAGGCCTCCGCTGGTATGATGCCACAGGCCTCCAATGGTATGATGCCACACTGTAAATGCTGCCACACTGTAAATGCTGCCACACTGTAAATGCTGCCACAACGGATATGCTGCCACAACGGATATGCTGCCACAACGTATATGCTGCCACAACGTATAAGCTGCCACAACGTATATGCTGCCACAACGTATATGCTGCCACAACGTATATGCTGCCACAACGTATATGCTGCCACAACGTATAAGCTGCCACAACTTATATGCTGCCACAACGTATATGCTGCCACAACGTATATGCTGCCACAACGTATAAGCTGCCACAACGTATATGCTGCCACAACGTATATGCTGCCACAACGTATATGCTGCCACAACGTATATGCTGCCACAACGTATAAGCTGGCACAACTTATATGTTGCCACAACGTATATGCTGCCACAACGTATATGCTGCCACAACGTATATGCTGCCACCACGTATATGCTGCCACAACGTATAAGCTGCAACAACGTATATGCTGCCACAACGTATATGCTGCCACAACGTATAAGCTGCCACAATGTATATGCTGCCACAACGTATATGCTGCCACAACGTATATGCTGCCACAACGTATAAGCTGCCACAACTTATATGCTGCCACAACGTATATGCTGCCACAACGTATATGCTGCCACAACGTATATGCTGCCACACTAGAAATGCTGCCACACTGTAAATGCTGCCACACTGTAAATGCTGCCACACTGTAAATGCTGCCACACTGTAAATGCTGCCACAGGCCTCCCTTGGTATGATGCCACAGGCCTACACCTGTATGATGCCACAGGCCTCCGCTGGTATGATGCCACAGGCCTCCAATGGTATGATGCCACACTGTAAATGCTGCCACAGGCCTCCCTTGGTATGATGCCACAGGCCTCCAATGGTATGATGCCACACCGTATATGCTGCCACACTGTAAATGCTGCCACAACGGATATGCTGCCACAACGGATATGCTGCCACAACGGATATGCTGCCACAACGGATATGCTGCCACAACGTATATGCTGCCACAACGTATAAGCTGCCACAACGTATAAGCTGCCACAACGTATATGCTGCCACAACGTATATGCTGCCACAACGTATATGCTGCCACAACGGATATGCTGCCACAACGGATATGCTGCCACACTGTAAATGCTGCCACACTGTAAATGCTGCCACACTGCATTTGCTGCCACAGGCCTCCATGATATGCTGCCACAGGCCTCCCTGATATGCTGCCACAGGCCTCCCTGATATGCTGCCACAGGCCTCCCTGATATGATGCCACAGGCCTCCCTGATATGATGCCACAGGCCTCCCTGATATGATGCCACAGGCCTCCCTGATATGATGCCACAGGCCTCCCTGATATGATGCCACAGGCCTCCCTGATATGATGCCACAGGCCTCCCTTATATGATGCCACAGGCCTCCCTGATATGCCTCCATCATATGATGCCACAGGCCTCCCTGATATGATGCCACAGGCCTCCCGTATATGATGCCACAGGCCTCCCGTATATGATGCCACAGGCCTCCCGTATATGCCGACACAGGCCTCCTGTATATGATGCCACACATGATGCCTATGTCAGCGTTACTTACCGCCTCGCTGGTCCTCCTCGTCCGCCTCGCTGGTCCTCCTCGCTGGTCCTCCTCGCTGGTCCTCCTCGCTGTTTCTCCTTGCCCGACTCGCTGGTCCTCCTCCGTCGCCTCGCTCGTCCTTCCACGTCCGACTCACTGGTACACCTCGTCCTTCCTTGTCCTCCTCGCTGGTCCTCCTCGCTGGTCCTCCTCGCCCAACTCGCTGGTCCTCCTCCGTCGACTCGCTCGTCCTTCCACGTCCGACTCACTGGTACACCTCATCCTTCCTTGTCCGCCTCGCTGGTCCTCCTCGTCCTCGAAGTGTCTCCTCGCTGGTCCTGGTCCGCCTCGCTGGTCCTCCTCAAAGCGTCTCCTCGCAGGTATGCTCGCAGTACAACCTCCTTCCTCTGTGTAGTCGCTTTGAAAATGGCGGCACACAGTGTAAGGAGGTTTGAAGACATTGAAACCCCTCCCTCTCCTGGCACTTGCCAGGATAAGGGAGGGGGGATTCTGTGAGCTCACTAGAGCGAGTCACTTTTCACAAAATTTGCAGCATAAAAGCTATGTGGTTGCTTTACCACATGCAATGCTGCAATTTTGGGAATGGCTCCATCTAGTGACGAGAAATGGTAAATATTATAAATTACAATCCAATTGAATCCAATTTAGAATATTTCCTGACTCGTGAAAAAAAAAAAAATGTGAACAATGTTTAATCACCTACACACTAATTGTTGAAATAAAAAATAAAAATTTTTTTTTGCTAACAACACATTCCCTTTAAGTTTTCACCAGTCTTTTATGTTCTCATTTTGAATCTCTTGGTACATTGTCTACCAGAAAAGTATAGACTAGACACCTGATGCAATCTGATTTCAGGCCTTAAACTCATTTGGCACACCTTAGGGTACTCCTATTCCACCTATGTATATTCTCTTGTCAAAGGAACCTCCAGGGATAGACTGCTTCAGTGAGGTTCCCTACTTTCTTACCTTGCCCATTCCTCAGAAAGCAGGTGAAGTTGCTTGGGTAAGCAACTACTAAGGGTGGGATTTCATCTATCCCAACAGGTGGGTACAATAAAGAGAGTGTCTTACATAATCAATCACCTGGATTATATGATGCATTATATAAATATAACACACATTGCAAACCTTGTAGGTTCTTCTTATCTGATAGCCTGAAAGCTATAGTACCCAGATGTGACCTAGCTTTTGCGTAAGCGATACAGTTAGTTCTTTTATTTTTGATTGCATTGTATCCTATCCTGGCTAACCATTCATTTTTATCACTGTAACCTGTTTCTAATGACAATTTATCTTCATAAGTGAAGTTGGCCAAATAGACTACAGAGGGTAGGTCTATCTTCGGGGCTAAAGGACTTTCAGTTGCATCATTTTCCGTAACTTCAATAAAGAAATGCCCTATATGGTCAGTACCTGAAACATCAGTTCCTATAGCATATAGTCCCTTATCCATTTTATTAGGATTTCGGAAGGTCAAAAATAACTGGTTACAGTTGGTGGAACTTGTACAGTGAGAGGTAGGTTTCTTAACCCCTTGGCGCACCACGACGCAGCTGTACGTCCGGGTGGCCAGTGTCTTAGCGCACGGGGATGTAAAGTTACTGCGAAGTTCCCGGTGCACACTGTCGGCGATATTGTGCACCGGGAACTGGGAGGCCAGCTGTCCCTGACAGCTGACACTCCACTGTATGCCGATCAGCGGCTTATTTCCACTGATTTCGGCAATTAATCCCTTAATTGTGGTGATCGATTGAAATCGCCGCAATTTGGAGGTTTCTAGCACATCGAAATTGTGAGTTTTGCAGATGGCTAGCATGGCGACCGGAGGCCAAGTAATGGCCTCCGTGTCTGCCATGTACGGAAGCCTATCAGGACCAGCCTCCTGATAGACTTCCTGTCAGAGTGACAGGGTGTCACTGCCGTTCGCGATGCACACTGTCGGCGACAGTGTCTGTGACAGCGTGCATCGGGAACCGGAACGTCAGCTGTCCCTGACAGCTGACACTCCACTGTTGCCGATCAGCAGCTCATTGCCGCTGATTTTGGCAATTAACCCGTTAAATGTGGAGTTGGATTGCGATCTCCACATGTAGGGGGTTTGTAGCACATCAGCAGCCCCCATGCAATTGTCGGAGCTGCTGATGCTTGTGATGGCACCCGGGGGCCAGACAATGGACTCAGTGTCAGCCATGTATGCAAGCCTATGAGGACCAGCCCCTGGCTGGTCCTCGTAGACTGTCAGAGTGACTGTGAGATCACACTGACAGTTGGAATACATTACACTACCTAGGTAGTGTAATGTATTCTAGCAGCGATCAGAGCTGCAGGTAAAAAAAGAAAGTGTACAAAGTAAAGAAAAAAGTAAAAAAGTTAATAAAAATGTTTTACAAAAGTGTAAAAATAAAGGATTTTTTTCCTATAATAAGTCTCTTATTATAGGAAAAAAAATGAAACCGTTAAAAAACAGTACACATATTTGGTATCACCGCGTTCGTAACGACCCAATCTATAAAACTATAATGTTATTTTTACTGCACGGTGAATGGCGCAAAAAAAACAAACTAAAAACCATGCCAAAATCACTATTTTTTGGTCACCACCCCTCCCAAAATATAGAATAAAAAGTGATCAAAAAGTGCATGTACCCCAAAATAGTACCAATAAAAACTACAACCCGTCCCGCAAAAAACAAGCCCTTACAGAAAATTAATTATTTTATAAAGAAGTGATTTTATTGTGCAAACGCTGCAAAACATAAAAAACTATATATATATGGTATCGCCGTAATCGTACCGACCCACAGAATAAAGTAAAATTGTCATTTATATGAATGCCGTAAAAAATAAAGAATTTAAAACACCAAAATCACTGTTTTTTGGTCACCAAAGCTCTAAATAAAATGTAATAAAAAGTGATCAAAAGGTTGTATGTACCAAAAAATGGTACCAATAAAAACTACAGCTCGTCTCGCCAAAAATAAGCCCTGACAACGCTCAATTCATGGAAAAATAAAAAAGTTATGGCGTTTGGAAGGCATGGAGTGAAAAGCTAAAATCAAAAAAACAAAATAGGATAAGTCCTGCAAAGGTTAATTAATTTCTATTAAAAAAATTAATTATTACCACATGTGGGGTATTGTCATACTCGGGAGAGATTGCGTCACAAATTTAGGGCGACTTTTTCTCCTTTATCTCTTGTGAAATTGAAAAAATGCAACATTTTAGTGGACAAAAATGTTTATATTCATTTTCACGGCCTAATTCTACCAAATTCTGCAAAAACCTGTGTAGTATAAATGCTTACTATACCTGTAGAAAAATTCCATGAGGTGTGTAGTTTCCCAAATGGGGTCACTTTTGGGGTGTCTCCACAGTTTTGTTCCCTCCAGGGCGTTGCAATTGCGACATGGCACTAAAAACCAATCCAGCAAAATCTACGCTCCAAAATCCAAATGGCGCTCCCTCCCTTCTGAGCACTGCTGTGGGTCCAAACAGCAGTTTATTACTACATATGGGGTATTTCTGTAATCGGGAGAAATTGCTTTACAAATGTTGGGGTGCATTTTCTTCTTTATTCCTTGTAAATATTACAAATTTCCATGTTTTTCAGAAAAAAAGTAGATTTTCATTTTCACAGACTAACTCTAATAAATATAGCAAAATACCTGTGGGGTCAAAATACGAACTATACCCCTAGATAAATTCCTTGAGGAGTCTAGTTTACAAAATGGGGTCACATTTGGGGGGTTTCCGCTGTTTTGGCACCACAAGACCTCTTCAAACCCGACATGGTGCCTAAAATCTAATCTCAAAATAAGCAGGCCCCAAAATCCCGTAGGTGCTCCTTTGCTTCTGAGGCCGGTGTTTCGGTCCATTAGGGCACTAGGGCCACATGTGGGATATTCCTAAAAACTGCAGGACCTGGACAATAAATATTGAGTTGCGTTTCTCCGGTAAAACCTTCTGTGTTACAGAATTTTTTTTATTACAAATGAATTTCGGCAAAAAAAAATGACATTTGTAAATTTCCCCTCTACTTTGCTTTATTTCCTGTAAAATGGCTAAAGGGTTAAGAAACTTTCTGAATGCTGTTTTGAATACTTTGAGGGGTGCAGTTTTCAAAATGGGGTGATTTATTGGGGGTTTCTAATATATAAGGCCCTCAAAACCACTTCACAACTAAACTGGTACCTGTAAAAATAGCCTTTTGAAAGTTTCTTGCAATGTTAAATACTTTTGTGTCAAAAAAGACAAAAGTATAATAGGTATGATACCTTTATTGGCTAACCATAAAAGTTCTATATGCGGCTTTCAGAGCACAGAGGCCCCTTCTTCAGGCGAGTTAACAAATTAATGACTTAGAAAAAAGCACAACATTTAGATGTTACACAAAGACAATTAGTACATGAAGTGATATATCATTAAGATAAGCCGGGGCAATAAATCTGAGGTTATAGGGGTGATGATTTAGGAGTTAAGGCATCTGGAGTTAGTCTGATGGGGGATGTGATGTGTGTCCATATAGAGCAGGGGTCGGGAACCTATGGCTCGCGAGCCAGATATGGCTCTTTTGATGGCCGTATCTGGCTCGCAGACAGGGCTCCTACCTGTCTATGGGAGGGATGCACGTTGCAGCCGCACAGCTCAGTATAGTACACATGACTATGAGAGCGGGGCTGCGGCTGTGTAATTCAGCCACAGCCCCGCTCCTGAGTCCTGACATATGCGCGCGGGGTCAGCATCATGTGATGCGGCCGGCGCTGCACTAATGATCTGCGGCATTGAAGACAGAACATGGCGGGCGCGCTACAAAGCACCCCCATGTTGTCTTCAGTGCCTGAACCGCCGCTCATTAGTGCAGCGCCGGCCGCATTACCTCATGCTGACCGCGCGCGCACTTCCTGTCAGGAGCGGGGCAATGGCTGTATTACACAGCCGCAGCCCCGCTCTATAACGCCGGAGATCAGAGAACCTCTCATCTCCGCCGTTATTCCCGTGAATGCTGCGATCACAGCTGACTGCAGCATTCAGGGGGAAAGTGAGAAGGGGGGATGCCCCTGGATCGCATCACAGGGAATTCCTGTGACGCGATCGAGGGCCATACCATATATGGGCAGACAGCCCAGGGTCTATTGACGGACCCCAGGGCTGTCTGACCATATCTCTTGTTGTTAGGATATACCCAAGTATGTCCTAACAACTGCCTGTGTGCTATCTGTCCACAGGTTAATGTACTGGCACATATCTGATATATGTCAGTACATTAAAGTTTAAAAATAAAGTAAAAACAAAGTAATGTTAAATGTAAAAAAAAATACACCTTCACCTTTTTTACAATAAACATTAAAATAAGTCTCAATACATAAAATATTCACATTCAGTAATGGCGCGCACAACAATTTTTTTGCATCATTTATGATGTGTACGCTGTAAAAAAATGAAATAAACACGGCTTTCATTCACTTATTAATGTGAGGCGCGAGGTGCGATGAATTTACCCTCCATGTTCCTCACATTAATAGTAATTAACCCCATCATGTACCTCGCCTATCTGCGCATGCGCGAGTTCAAAGAGACAGAGAGTCCTGGGTCCTGCCGCCGATGGCCATAGTGAAGCGCTCCTGCACGAAATGGTGAGTATATCTTAAATTCTATATTTTAAGGGTAAAAGTTGGGGGTCGTCTTATACGCCCAGTCGTCTTATACGCCGACATATACGGTAGTTCTTTGATGGCCTGATAAGCATTGGCGGCAGTGGTGAGCGGCAGGGAGCATGGACTACATTTCCCATAACTCCCTGCATAGCCGCGCCGTCTGCAAGCACGCACCTGCGTCCCCTAGTGAAGCGGCATCTGCCTCCTCCCTTGTGTCTCCCTTGGACGTTCCAGAAACCCCTGGCTGTGCTGCTGCTTTGAAGGTGAACATTATAACATGGAAATTGTTACACAGCCTCATGGTCAGCAGCAGTGAGCTGCATCAATAAAGGGGCTGTGTAATACAGTGTGTCCCACCAACCCCCCCTTCCCACTTCACCCCTGAAAATAATCCCACATAATCCATAATATAGCCCCCCCCCCAAAAAAAAAAAAAAAATATGGCCTTAAAAAACATCTGCCACCCATATTACACTCTTGGGGGCTTTAAATTAATCTCTTGTGGGCATAAGAAACTGATTTAAAGGACCACTATCAGGGCAAAAATCTGTTCTGAGCGCTTTATTACAGCTCTGGAGGTCTCCCAGATGGGTCTGAGCCTCTCTTTTTTGTTCATTTTCTGTAAGACCAACACTTTTAAAAGGGCCACTGACAGATACAATTGCTCCAGCGGTCACTTAGTACACAAAGGAGTGTTCCTCTCTGCTGCACTAAGCCACCGCTGGACCTAAACAATAATTCGCTGTAAAATAATAAAATAGATGATTGACATAACTGACAATGCGTTGTGTGACATGTCCAACATTCCAGCTTCTTTCTTCTGCGAATGCCTCAAAGCTGGCATTCTCTCAACATCAGGTGGGAAGAATGCCAGCTTCCAGTCATGCGCAGGAAAAAGAAGAAGCCAGACTGCTGGACTGATGTCATGCATCGCAAGCTCACAATGTAAGTTATTTATTTAATTTTTTTACTGCTAATTACCATTGTTTCAGTCCAGTTGTGGCTTTATACAGCAGGGAGGAGCATTCCTTGCTGTACTAAGTGAACATTGGAGCGATTGATCTGTCAATGGCCCTTTAAACATATTGTACGGCTCTCGCGGAATTATATTTCAAAATATGTGGCGTTTACGGCTCTCTTAGCCAAAAAGGTTCCTGACCCCTGATATAGAGGCTCATAAATCCAGGTGTTAGATTGAGACCTTGTGTCAATGACTGGAATTTTATCATCATCTTGAATTTTCTTTTTATTATTTATACTGTGGTATAAATTATTGGGGGTTGGAAACCTATGTGAGTAATTTAGCATAATCCTGTCATCTAGAGTGTGTGGGAGTGGATTTATGTGCTAAATTAATAAGCTCAGTAGTGTAGTTCACCCCTGTGACGTGACCTGAGATCGGCGATCGGCACAAATTTTCTTGAAAATGTGAGAAATTGCTGCTAAAGTTGTAAGCCTTGTAACGTCCTAGAAAAATAAAAGTACGTTCAAAAAAAGATGCAAACATAAAGTAGACATATGGGAAATGTTAACTAGTGACTATTTTGTGTGGTATTACTATCTGTTTTAAAGGGGTTGTCCCAAGTTGATAAATGGAGCTATAAAGCTCCCCCATGTAAAAATAAGAAGAATTCTAATTACCTGTCCGTCGTCCAGCGATGTCGTTTTCTTGATATCGTTGATTGAAGTTGCGGTCGGTCCCTCTTTGTATCCTGCTCGTTGCCTGGGTTCCCGGCCACCGCTATTTACCTTTAGCGGTGGCCGCGCATGCGTAATGACATCCTCTGCGTCCGGAGCAGAGGATGTCATTTACTCATGAACGCGCATCTCGGCGCATGCGCAGGAGATGCAAGGAGATGAAGTGGAAGGCACCCGTCGCGAGAAGTCTGCGCTCCGCTAAAGGTAAGTGTGTGTGTGTGTGTGTGTGTGTGTGTGTTAGTCTGTGTTTGTGTATATATGGGTGTGTTTGTGTATATGTGTGTGTGTTTATGTGTGAGTGTATATATGGGTGTATTTGTGTGTATATGTTTGTGTATATTTTTGTGTTTGTGTATATGTGTGTGTGTTTGTGTGTGTGTATATATGGGTGTGTTTGTGTATATGTTTGTGTGTATATGTTTGTGTGTGTGTGTGTGTGTGTGTGTGTTTTTGTATATGTGTGGGTTTGTGTATGTGTTTGTGTATATATGGGTGTGTTTGTGTACATATGTTTGTGTGTATATGTGTATATGTTTGTGTGTATATGTGTGTGTGCTTTTTTGGTGTGTTTATGTGTGTGTGTTTGTGTATATATGGGTGTGTTTGTGTATATGTGTGTGTGTGTATATATGGGTGTGTTTGTGTATATATGTATATGTTTGTGTATATGTGGGTTTGTTTGTGTACATGTGTTTGTGTATATGTTTGTGTGTATATGTGTGTTTGTGTATATGTTTGTGTGTGTGTTTGTGTGTTTATGTGTGTGTGTGTTTGTGCATATGTTTGTGTGTATATGTTTGTGTGTATATGTTTGTGTGTTTTTGTATATGTGTGTGTGTGTGTGTGTGTGTGTGTGTGTGTGTGTGTGTGTGTGTATATGTGTGTGTTTGTGTATATATGGGTGTGTTTGTGCATATGTGTATATGTTTGTGTGTTTTTGTATATGTATATGTGTGTGTATATGTGTGTGTGTGTGTGTGTTTGTGTATATATGGGTGTGTTTGTGCATATGTGTATAGGTTTGTGTGCATATGTTTGTGTGTGTTTTTGTATACGTGTGTGTTTGTGTATATGTGTGTGTGTGTGTGTTTGTGTATATATGTTTGTGTATATGTTTGTGTATATATGGGTGTGTTTGTGTACATGTGTTTGTGTATATGTTTGTGTGTATATGTGTGTGTGTATATGTGTGTATGTGTTTGTGTGTTTATGTGTGTGTTTGTGTAATATATGGGTGTGTGTTTATATGTGTTTGTGTATATGTTTGTGTGTGGTTGTTTGTGTGTGTGTAGGTGAGTATAAGTATCGGTATTGTTCACATTGCTAACTTTTTTTTAATGTTGTTGCAGATTTTGATGTACCGATTGGACTACGTCTTTCGATTCGTTGGACTACTGCGTAGATCTACGTTTTTTGAAAATTTTAATAAAATGGTTAACGAGGGTTTTGTTGGGGATTTCTTATTTCAATAAAAAAAAATTGTCTTTGTGTTTTTTTTTCAAACTTTATTAGTGCCTAGATAATGGCAGTTGGCTGATTGACAGCGTCCGTTATTAAGGCGGTACTTAGTGTTAGCCGGTGCAGAGGCTAGCACTAACCACCCATTATTACCCCGGTACCCACCACCACCAGGGGTGCCGGGAAGAGCTTGGTACGATCCAGTACCCGACCATCTGTTGGCTGGTATTATGAGGCTGGGAAGGGCCAAAAACAGTGGACCTTCCCACCCTTGTAATGCTAGGCTGCTGCTGCTGTGTTGTATCGGGCTGGTTATAAAAATGGGGGGGACCCCCACGTCGTTTTTTTGTAAAATTTAACAATAGACGTTGGGTCCCCCACATTTTTAATAACCAGCCATATACAAGGCCGCAACAGTCTGGCATTACATGGGTGGGAAGGGCCACTGGTTTTGTCCATTCCCAGGCTAATAACACTGTGTTGTATGTGGCTGGTTATGATAAATTGGGTGGAACCCCATGTCTTTTTAATAAAAATAATAAATAAATAATAAAAAAAAATGACGTGGGGTCCCCCCCATTTTTATAACCAGCCAGATAATACCCAGCCTCATAATACCAGCCTGCGGCCGCCCCAGAGCCCTACCATCACAACAGATGGTCGGGTACTGGATCATACCCAGCTCTTCCCGGCACCCCTGGTGGTGGTGGGTACCGGGGTAATAATGGTGTTTAGTGTTAGCCTCTGTACCGGCTAACACTAAGCCCCGCCTTAGTAATGGACCTTGTCACTCAGACAGCAGCCATTACTAAAGTGATAGTAATAAAACTTGAAAAGAAAAGACAAAGATATAGATAAAATATTTTATTGAAATAAAGCACCCCCAACACAACCCTCATTAACCATTTTATTGATGAAAAAAAAAGCGTCATCTAAGTAGTCCTCGAAACCGACGTAGTCCAAACACCAAACCTGTAAAAAATCAAAAATATAAAAACAAAATGAAATAAAACATGTCGTAGGCTTACTTTCACTTTCATGTGTGATACTGACTGTTATACCATGTATAGAAGCCTGCGGCAAAGTTGGCTTAGATACAGGGCGCCAGCAGACAGTATCATACATGGCCATACAGACATATATACAAACAAACATACATACATACATGCAAACATACATGCACGTATACACATACAAACATGACAACATACGTGAAAACATACATACAAACATACATACATGCAAACATACCTACATGAAAACACATACATGCAAACATACACACATACAAACATGACAACATACATACATACATGCAAACATACCTACATGCAAACATACATGCACATATACACATACAAACATGACAACATACATACATGAAAACACATACATGAAAACATACACACATACAAACATGACAACATACATACAAGAAAACATACATACATGCAAACATACATACATGAAAACATACATACATACATGCAAACATACATGCACATATACACATACAAACATGACAACATACATACATGAAAACATACATACAAACATACATACATAAAAAAAAAAAAACACCGACAAAGGCCATACTTACAAATGGACACAGCCAGGCCAGAAATGCTGATGAAAGGGCGAGCAGGTGCTTTAAATAATAATAGCCACTCCCACTAGTCTTGAGGGGAGTGGTGTGTGGTGCATGGGATGTGTAGTAAGAAATAATAAATGAATAGTGTGTGTGCAAGTGTAATACTATAAGTGAAATATAGGGGGCAGTAATAAATGAAGTGCCTCAATAGAAATAAATGGATAATGGGGTGCAAGTGAGTGAAACATGGAGGGATAGTGTGTACGTCATGAGGCACAACGTGTATAGCCAGGTAGAAGCCTATTTGTGACGCCTTGATAATTCATAGAGCGGGCTACCCTGCTTGCTATGCCAAACAACAACACACCATGCTCTCCCAGCATCAAAGACCCGGCTGTGTCCAAGAGAAGCGAATATACATAATAATGAAAAATACCTGGGGTATTGGTAATCATTTTGGCCAAAAGGACGCAAGCTCGCAATCCACGACAAGGATCCCCAGACTTGCGAGTCCCTAACTCCTAAACTGGAACAGAACGTTCCTGATGCACAAACAGAACCGATAAAAACAGGGACATATACAAAAACACCGACAAAGGCCATACTTACAAATGGACACAGCCAGGCCAGAAATGCTGATGAAAGGGCGAGCAGGTGCTTTAAATAATAATAGCCACTCCCACTAGTCTTGAGGGGAGTGGTGTGTGGTGCATGGGATGTGTAGTAAGAAATAATAAATGAATAGTGTGTGTGCAAGTGTAATACTATAAGTGAAATATAGGGGGCAGTAATAAATGAAGTGCCTCAATAGAAATAAATGGATAACGGGGTGCAAGTGAGTGAAACATGGAGGGATAGTGTGTACGTCATGAGGCACAACATACATACATGCAAACATACCTACATGAAAACACATACATGAAAACATACATACAAACATGACAACATACATACATACATGCAAACATACATACATACATGCAAACATACATGCACATATACACATACAAACATGACAACATACATACATGAAAACACATACATGAAAACATACACACATACAAACATGACAACATACATACAAGAAAACATACATACATGCAAACATACATACATGAAAACATACATACATGAAAACATATACATACATACATACATACATACAAGCAAACATACATACCTACAAGCAAACATACATATCTACAAGCAAACATACATACAAGCAAACATACATACATGCAAACATACATACATACATACAAGCAAGCATACATACATACAAGCAAACATACATACAAGCAAACATACATGCACATATACACATACATGCACATATACACATACAAATATGCAAACATACATACATACAAGCAAACATACATATATGCAAACATACATACATGCAAACATACATACAAGCAAACATACAAACAAGCAAACATACAAGCAAACATACATACAAGCAAACATACATACAAGCAAACATACATATATGCAAACATACATATATGTAAACATACATATATGCAAACATACATACATGCAAACATACATACATGCAAACATACATACATGAAAACATACATACATGCAAATATACACATACATGCACATATACACATACAAACATGACAACATACATACAAGAAAACATATACATACATACACATACATACATACACATACATACATTCACACACATACATAACAACATACATACAAAAATAAACTCACCTAAGACGTTCCCACGAAGAGCTGAACAGTCCCGTCACTTTTCTTCTCCCATTCACAATAACAGAGCGGTGGGCGCAGATGAAGTAATCACGTGTGCCTGATATGATTACGTCATCTGCGCCACAACGCATTGTTACTATGAATGCGAGCGGCGCCAAGAAGAAGGAAGATGGCAAGTGACGGGACCGTTCAGAGCGCCGTTAGAACGTCTTAGGTGAGTTTATTTTATTTTATATATTTTTAGTTGTTCGCCGGGTGCTGATGCAGCACCGATGCGGCGGGTACAAAAATGTAGTGACAGGGTGGGGGAGGGAAAAGTGGCTTGCCGAAACGGTAGTGTAGTGTAGTGTAGTGTTGATGACATTCACGGTAAGTTTGTCTCAATCGGGCTTACCATGCCCGCTTGAGACGTACATTCTCCCGATGTTGCTAGAACTACAGTATCTAGCAACGTCGGGAGCGCGCACAATGCAGAGCAGAGCGGCTTGATTGACATCGAGCCGCTCACGCCCCTTTTTAGAAAAGATAACCAGCACTTGCTGAGTTATCAAGTGTAAAAGAAAGGCACTTAGGAAATGAATTTTAAATTTTTTTTAACACCAAATGTTTTAAAATTAATTTCCTGCTTAGAATGTATAAAAAAAAAAATTTGAGTCAACTTGGGACAACCCCTTTAATAAAGGATTCACACTGCACATATAACGTTGTGCTGATATTGCTAGATATACGTTCACTTATGTTGCAAATTGGATATCACTGCCTTTATGAACGATTAAAATTGAATTTTATTATAGATATCAAAGACTAAAAATCGGCTGAATAGCCAAAGAACTATTTAAGGCATAAGCAGGGGGACCAGTAGGGGAACGCAAGTGGATACTGTAATTATCCACATACACCTCCACTTGCATATAGGATTTGGGTCCCTTTAAATTATAGTATAAACCTGGTCATCCCGGCCACTAGAGCTGTGTCCCTAGAGCTGTGTCCCAGCTAGAATAACTAATAACATTTTGCCCTGTCGCCTCCCAGCCTCTGGATGTTTTCTTTGCTGAATTTTGAAACCAGTCACTTCTAAAAAATGACCACCTTTTTTAATCAGTCTTTTATAGCCTAGGAGGATAGTGGCAATTCCCTAACTACCTTACAGTGTGATAAATGTATCCAAGAGGTACGTTTGGCTATCTTTATGGCCGTAGATGTAGTAAGTAGAACCTGATATGGTCTTTCTTAATGAAAATAAAACCAGTGTTTTATTTTTATAACTTTGATCAGGATCCAATTTCCTTGCTTCACAGGTTCAGGTATAGGGTCACCTGGAATACAATTAGAGATAGAAACTTACCTGTTGGTTAGTACTTTTGCCATATATTCAGCAAGTGTAAAATCAGACTCCTCATCCAACCTAGAGAATGTATTTAACTGTGGTATTACAAATGGTCCACCATACATCATTTCAAAAGGTGTCAAACCTGATGCTGTAGGAGTCACATGCATGTTTAGAAAATCACAAAAAAGGCCATACTTACTAAGTGGGTGGGTGAAAACCCGTTCCCAGCAGGACGCAGACAGGTCAAAAAATGCTGCAGAAGGAGGGTGCATAAAATAGTGATAGCCACTCCCACTAGTCTTGAGGGGAGTGGCGAACTAAGTGCTCACAAGTGTGCGATAAATGAGTGTCAGTGTTAGTGTAGTGCTAGGATGTGAATGTATGGTAAAAAAGAAATGTGTATGTATGGAAGTGTCAGAACTGTGTGATAATGTAATAAAAAATAAATGTGTGATGAATAGGGGTCAGTGCTGTGAATAGTACAGGGGGTGTCAATACTATGTGTAATACGTGGAGGGATAATGTGCTAGTCGTCAGGCATAGCATATCTTGCCGAATCACAGCCTATTTGTAACGCCGCTACTGTTAGCTAAGGTGGGCTGCTCTGCATGCCAAACCAAACGCCAGCACATCATGCCCTCCCCGCATATAAGACCTGGCTGCGTCCTGAAAAAAAGTATACATAGTAAAAATATCCATGAAACATGGGGTATTAGTTGTTATTTTGGCCAAAATACGCAAAGCTCGCAACCCAACGTCAAGGGTCCCCAGTGCCTTACGAGTCCCTAACTAGAACTTTTCTTTCTGAATTTAAAAACACCAATTAGTGAAGATGTCATTTATTCCAGAATTTTCCCGCAAGCTCCTCGGACAGGGAATTGAGTCCTTCCAATGCCTTTGTAATACTACCATCAGGAGCTGTATTATTTGGAATAAAAGTACAACAGAAAATACCAAACGTTTTGCAAACACCCCCTTTTTCTGCTAGTAACATATACAGGGCCATTCTATTTTGCCATGTCATTAAAGATGTAGGTCCCAACTGATTTGCAATGCCCTTTATTGCATCTCTGGTATAATTAACAAATCTCTGTTGATTGTAATAAATATTATTAATCCAGTCGACATTCTTATTTATCGTAGACTACCAGAAAATTATAGACTAGAAGCCTGATGCAATCTGATTTCGGGCCTTAAACTCATTTGGCACCCCTCAGGGTACTCCTATTTCATCTATGTATATTCTATTGTCAAAGGAACCTCCAGGGATAGACCGCTTCAGTGAGGTTCCCTACTTTCTTACCTTGCCCATTCCTCAGAAAGCAAGTGTAGTTGCTTGGATAAGCAACTACTAAGGGAGGAATTTCATCTATCCCCACAGGTGGGTACAATAAAGAGAGTGTCTTACATAATCAAGCACCTGGATTATATGAAGCATTATATAAATATAACACGCATTGCAAACCTTGTAGGTTCTTCTTATCTGATAGCTTGAAAGGTATAGTACCCAGATGTGGCCTAGCTTTTGCGTAAGCGATACAGTTAGTTCTTTTATTTTGGATTGCAGTGTATCCTATCCTGGCTAACCATTCATTTTTTATCACTGTAACCTGTTTCTAATGACAATTTATCTTCATAAGTGAAGTTGGCCAAATAGACTATAGAGGGTAGATCTATCTTCAGGGCTAAAGGACATTCAGTTGCATCCCTT
Source organism: Rhinoderma darwinii (assembly GCF_050947455.1). Lineage (NCBI taxonomy): Eukaryota > Metazoa > Chordata > Amphibia > Anura > Rhinodermatidae > Rhinoderma > Rhinoderma darwinii. The sequence continues at coordinate 361,920,230 of NC_134689.1, read as the reverse complement.
TCCATAACTTCAATAAAGAAATGCCCTATATGGCCAGTACCTGAAACATCAGTTCCTATAGCATATAGTCTCTTATCCTTTTTATTAGGATTTCGGAAGGTCAAAAATAACTGGTTACAGTTGGTGGAACTTGTACAGGGAGAGGTAGGTTTCTTAATAATAATTAACTTTTCTTTTAAAGAGGGATTAATGGCAGACATCATGGAATATCCATAATCATTATGGGCTGTGGTCCATTTGGCCGAAGACCATGAAGAACATCTCCTTGTCCCTAGGGTATTTACATAGATAGTACAAATTTACTTATCTGAATATCCTAGTTTGTAAGCTACGATTCTATCCATGCATTGGTCTCTAACCACAGCGCAAAAATCTATTTCATATGTTGCAGTCTCACCTTCAGTGAAATTAAAATATTTAACTCCAAGCTAAGTCTTTAGGGAATCCTTTACCCCGACCCTGTTTCCCAGGGATCCATACCTTGGGTTGACACACCTTGGACCTCCACAGGATACCTAGAATAACTAATAACATTTTGCCCTGTCTCCTCCCAGGCTCTGGATGTTTTCTTTGCTGAAGTTTGAAACCAGTCACTTCAAACAAATGACCACCCTTTTTAATCAGTCTTTTATAGCCTAGGAGGATAGTGGCAATTCCCTAACTACCTTATAGTGTGATAAGTGTATCCAAGAGGTACGTTCGGCTATCTTTACGGCCATAGATGTAGTAAGTAGAATCTGATATGGTGTTCCTTAACGAAAATAATACCAGTGTTTTATTTTTATAACTTTGATCAGGATTTAATTTCCTTTCTTCACAGGTTCAGGTACAGGGAATACAATTAGAGATAGAAACTTACTTGCAGGTTAGAATTTTTGCCATATATTCAGCAAGTGTAAAATCAGACTCCTCATCCATCCTAGAGAATGGATTTAACTGTGGTGTTACAAATGGTCCACCATACATCATTTCAAAAGGTGTCAAACCTGATGCTGTAGGAGTCACATGCATGTTTAGGACTACTAATGGTAAACAATAAACCCAATTCTTCCCAGTCTCTTCCATTGCTTTCTTGAGTTTGTTTTTTAATATCCCACTGTGTCTTTCTACCAATCCCGCTGATATTAATTCTATTTGTAAGTTCTGTGCTAGTAAGTATATGACATTATTCACAAAGTGAGATCCATTGTCACTGTATATTTTCTCAGGTATCCCAAACCTACGTATTATCTCCTTTACCAATTCTTTAGTGACTGTGATCGCATCTGGGCTTGATGTGGGGAATAATTCTACCCATTTGGTAAATGCATCTATAATCACTAAGCAATATTTCTTCCCTTTGAGTTTCGCATGAGAACCAAGGTCAAAGATAACTAACATTAATAGCATACGAAATCAGCATTAATATACTTGTCTTAAAGGAACAATGTCTTTCTTATTCACTACATAAGAACAAGATGGGGTCTCCACACAAGATGGCTGCTGCACAAAATGAATTCACTTAAAGATTATTTTAATCACTTTCACATTTCCCACCTTTTGTTTATTTGAGGACTTTTTGTACCCAAGCCAGGTACTTAAAAGGGGGCTTATCTCCCTTACAGACTTTATTTTCTTAGCTTGCTCTACGGTCATACTTGTCCTGCATAATGCCAAAAAGGTCTATACAGTGGCAACAGGCTGGGCCAACTACTTGGCAAATGCCCCCTTGGCAGCATTCAAAACATCAAACACATAATCTGTAACAGTGTTCAATCTGTCGGCCACTTACCCTATATTATGTGCATTCTTCACTGCTAAAAATACTAATATTGGCAATAATCCAAACATCTCCTACCACTATACGTTTATTGGTCATAATTGTGTTACACTGTCACTTACTGTCCTAATGGGACTTTTACCCCTGCAGATATAACAGGTCGTGGGCAGCATCCAACCCAAAGACAGCCAGGTAACATAACCTCAGGGCTCTCATTGCTGTCATGTACTTCTTACTAATGAGTGACAACAACCTGTGACCTTCACTTCATAACTCCAGCTAAAACACCTCAAGTTTTTATTCACAATTCCGTGGCATATTTACATACATTATAATTATAAACCTCAGACAATATAAACAATAGGGTCTCAACTAATAAAATAATACTATCACCAATCTCCTGCTATCACCCTTCAGGTTTGGGTCCCATCAGTTCATTGACAAGTCCTGTACATCAAATCAAACAAACAAACAAACAAACAAACACCTTTATATAAGAAAAACGTCTCTGTTCGACTAGACAGGGCACCTAGAAAATGTGTACTGCCTGGGTACATTTTATTTGCACTTGGTGTTACTCTTTTCAGCAGGATTTGTACCTTGATCTGAGCTGATTAGCTGTAACAGCTCCTACCCACAAAAATATTCACAGATACCATATGTTTTATCTGACAAATGTCATAAACCAAATTTTTCTTACCTACTCTGAGATTCAAAGTAACACCCTTATACATATAACTAATATCTTAGGAAGCTAAAAAAAACTGTTTAATTCAATGAAATCCATACAAATGTGTAGGAATGGATATTGTGGATTTGGGAACTGTCCTCTCTTTGGTCTTACATTCCCCTGTGGATTATGTTTGGCGCTTGTTAAACAGGTTAAACAAAATTTTTAGAGTAGTTAGTAAAGCCATATACCGTGAACACTTTAGATATGATTTCGACCATCTTCCCTGTTGAGACATGGCTTGTCCCATGGCTCAATATAAATAAGTTGCTGGGTAGGATGTATTTGTTCTTACAAGATCCATCTACAAACAGTATAAGATCACTATTTGGTAGTGGAGTATATTTAAGATCTGATCTTGGTAACACTCTTTCTGCTATGGAGGATAGGCAATCATGTGGTTCACCATCCTCAGCAGTAGGCATCAAGGTCAAAGGATTTAAAGTGGTACATCTTTCTATCATAAATAACACTAATGTAACGGAAGCTCTTATAGCTTCTGCGGCGGCTACAACTGATTGAACACGGAAGTAAGGCTTTAGCTACTGGGTCGAATTTTGATGAGTAGTAAGCTAGAGATCTATCCTTTCCTCCATACTCCTGTGTTAGCACCGAAGTCATGTATCCATTTTTATAATCTACAGTTTGAACCAAGGGTTTTTGAATAATCAGGTAGTCCAAGCACTGAAGATCCTACAAGAACCTGTTTTATCTGAAAAAATGCCTCCTCATAAATCAAAGACATCAATGGTCCTGTAATAGCAGCATAATTGGCTATCCAACTTCTGCAGAAGTTGATCATATCCAAAAAAGACATAATTTGTCTTTTTGTCAGAGGTTTCGGTGCTTGGAGTATTGCTGATTTTCTTCCTTCATCTAGATGTTTACCTTCCTGGGTAATATGGTGTATGTAATGCCTGTGTGATGCCTAGGCTAGTAAGTATATGCTCTAGTTCTTCTCCTGTGAAGTGGGTTCCTCTGTCACACTCAATTACTTCAGGGACCCCTTATCGGCATACTAGTTCACTGAATATTTTCCTAGCGGTGTTTTTAGCTGTGGCTTTAGTTACTGGTCATGCCTCAGGCCAGTTTGGAAACACGTCAGTACATACGAGGACATATTCATATACACCTACCTTGGGTAGCTGTATGTAGTACACCTGCAGTCGCTGAAAGGGGTAATCAGGGCGAGACATGTGCTTACTGGGTGTTTTTGTTATTTTACCGGGGTTGTGTCTGACGCATGTCAGGCAACCCTCTACATATCGAGCAACTGCGTTCTGGAATCCAGGGGCAAACCTGTGTTGTAACGCTGTGCTATTCATGGCTCTGTTTGAGTTGTGGACTAGGGTGCACATCATTGGGAAAAGACTATGTGGTAAGAACGTTTTACCCTTTACACACCATGGCTCCCCTTCGCCTCTGACATCTCCTGCCTCCTGCCACAATTTCTGTTCAGGGGCCGGCGCTTGGGTCTGGAAAGCACACAGCATTTCCTCTGTGACTGTGCCCACTGCTTGGACTACCAACACGGGGAGGGTTGCAGCTGCTTTTGCTGCTTGGTTAGCCCTTGCATTCCCTTTTGCTTCAGGGGTGTCTAGTCTTGTGTGTGCTTGCACTTTGATTATGGCTACTTCTGTAGGCAATGCTAGAGCCTCAAGTAGTTATTGTACTGCATCAGCATTTTTAATTGATTTGCCTGCTTAAGTCAGAAAGACTCTTGCTCGCCATATTGTGCCATAATCGTGTGTGACTCCAAAGACGTACCTTGAGTCTGTATAGACGTTCACCCTTTTACCTGTGCCAAACGTTCATGCTTCTGCGAGTGCCATGAGTTCTGCCTCTTGTGCAGAGCTGCTGGTGGGCAGTGACATTTGCATCACCGTCTTATATTCCTGTACTACTGCATAGCCAGTGGTGAAATGTCCTGTCTGCTCATTCCATTATCTAGATCCGTCTACAAAATACTGAACATCATATTTAGTCAAAGGCACATCAGTGACACTTGGTAACCATTGGGCTTCAAGTTGCATTAAACTTTGACAATCATATTCCATATCAAACAAGCCGAATGTCATTTGCAAATTCGTACATTAAGGGTCTGGCACCCCCCCCCCCTTTCCCCTCCTTTCTCTACAACCATAGGCATAGTGATGGTTGTGTGGGACTGGGTGGTCTTGGATAGCAGTAAACCTATATCTGAAAATTAGAACAATAATGAGACTGTTTCATAAGCACATATGTCAACAGAGATACAACACACAAGCAATTTATCAACATATTGCAATAGACAAGTGGTGGATTGTTTGGGCGACACACAGGGGCGTAACTAGGAAAGACTGGGCCCCATAGCAAACTTTTGACTGGGGCCCCCCCTCCCCTGGGTGTCACACAACCCCCCCCCCCTTGTAGATAGTGCCATTTTTACAGCCCCCCATGTAGATAACGCCATACAGCCCCCCCTCTGTAGATAGCGCCATACAGCCCCCTGCAGATAACGCCATACAGCCCCCCTGCAGAGAACACCATACAGCCCCCCCCTGTAGAGAACACCATACAGCCCCCCCTGTAGAGAACACCATACAGCTCCCCCTGTAGGGAACGCCATACAGCCCCCCCCCTGTAGAGAACGCCATACAGCTCCCCCCCCCTGTAGGGAATGCCATACAGTCACCCCCCCCCTGTAGGGAACGCCATACAACGTTCCCCCCTGTAGGGAACGCCATACAGCGTCCCCCCTCCCAAAAAAATGCGACCTACAGTGTGCCGTACAAGATACATGTATCCCCTATCCACAGGATCTCCACAGGATAGGGGATACATGTGTGATCGCTGGCAGCGATAGGGAGAACGGGGGACTGAAAGTCCCCTGAACTTCTCCATCACAAACCTCTGACTTCCGGCGTCTGCGCAGCTCAATAAAAATGAAAGGAGCGCTGGTCACGCATGCGCACAAGCACGACCGCCACTCCATTCATTTCTACGGAGCTGCCGACACAGACCCCGGAAGTCCGAGGTTTGTGATGGAGAACTTCAGGGGACTTTCAGTCCCCTGTTCTCCTTATCACTGCCAGCGATCACACAGGTATCCCCTGTCCTGTGGAGATCCTGTGGAGAGGGGATACGTGTCCTGTGGAGAGGGGATACATGTCCTGTGGAGAGGGGATACATGTCCTGTGGAGAGGGGATACATGTCCTGTGGAGAGGGGATACATGTCCTGTGGAGAGGGGATACGTGTCCTGTGGAGAGGGGATACATGTCCTGTGGAGAGGGGATACGTGTCCTGTGGAGAGGGGATACATGTCCTGTGGAGAGGGGATACATGTATTTTGTTCTATTTTGCGCCTTCAGGACCAGACACCGTTTAGCCATTTTTAGCACATGTTAGTTAAATGGCTATAACTTTTTTATTTGTTGGGCTAATGACGTGATTTTTGCGACGTCTTTTCCGTAGACAATGCAGGTTTCATTTTTTATCGTTTTTATACACACCTTTTTTGCTATTTTAGAATTTTTATTCATAAACTTTGAAAATAATAGTAAAAAAATAAGCTTTTTTACGTTTCAGCTATTTTTTTTTGGTAATAACATAGTTTTACCCTAAAATAGACCTTTTATTTGTGATCGCCATTGTCTACCGTAAATTTTTATATATTACATGTCTATATTAGGGTAATTGGGTCAGCGCTAGCATTACAACAATGATTGGCGGGGGGGGAACGTTTTTTTTCGCGGTGGGTATTTTATGTGTATTTATTATTTACATTTTTTTTGCACTTTACTTTATTATTTTTTTATTACTATGGTCTGTCCCTCAAAGGTCAAAGAAGACCTTTGGGGAACTTTATATATTTTTTTTCTTTCTTTCACACCATGTCTTTCCACTGTAATTGGAGCCGCACAGCAGCCCCAGTTACAGGGGAAATCAGCCCTCTCATAGTGACGATTGTCACTAACTGGGCTGTGCTGGGTCTAGTTAGACCCAGCAGCAGTCTGCCACTAACGGCACCCGGCGATCATGTGACCAGTCACATGATCACCGGGAGGAATAGAGACAGCGCCGCTGCTGCTGTCTCTATTCCTATACACAGCGTTCATTGAACGCTGTGTACAAGTGATCGGAGAAGACAGAAGCAGCGAAAGCTGCTTCTATCCTCTCCTCAGGGTCCCCGGCAGTCACTGACTGCCGGAGACCCGACATTCAGCTGCCCGATCGCGCGGGCAGCAAGTTAAAACCCGAGCCGTAGAAAGTCTATGGCTCGGGTTTTAAGGACCCTGACCGCTGGCCGTAAAAATTCAGCCAGCGGTCGGGAACCAGTTAATGGCAGAGCGGGGAGATACCTCCCTGCTCTGCCGTAGTGTTCAGTGGCGTCCCGCTGTAGCAGCCATAGCGGCTGCTAGCGGAGCCTCCGGCCATGGTGGGGGCCCGTGCCGGCGGGCGACACGGGCCCCCTCATGCCGCGGGCCCCGTAGCAGCCGCTACTGCTGCTACGGCGGTAGTTACGCCACTGGCGACACACTTATCCAACAGCTCTTTCATTGCACGGATGACAATATAAGAGGAATTTGCTGCACCCTGGGGAAGCACCATCCAGGCATACTGTTTGCCTTTGTGTGTAAAGGCAAAATATTAGTAACAATCCGGAGACAGAAGGATAGAGAAAACTGGGTATTATTGGGAGACACAATAGGAGTTATCAGTCTATTTCTTAATAACTTAGCAATCTATATTTAACTTGAGAGAGACATAGAGAGAGCATTTTACATTCCTTCTCACATTTTCACACATTGCAATCAGCTGCAGTCTCCATCCCCCATCATTCACAAATTCCTTTTTCTTGTAGAACTATAAGCTTCAGCGAGCCAAAAAGCTGAAAGGAAACTAAATATATTTATAACTCTGAAATCAGCTATTTTTGATAGAGCAGCTTTAGAACGTAGGTTGCCTGCAGGATCAATATAATGGCAACATTTTATTATTTTTACTACTACATTTTTTATTGTATTATTTTGAAAAAATAACAAAACCAACAAAGGGAGGATACTCAACATGAGGACCTCCCTATAACATATAAACAAAAAATAACACATACATTACATTACAGGGATTCATAGGCATCAATCAAAATATACAATAGAACAGCTCTGGTCTACATATAACATCTATATATAACAGGAGACATCTTCATATAACAGGAGCCAGAGCAATACAAGTATACTAACAACAATCAGAATATCGACCCTATATACAGAATCAAGCAGAAGAGGAAAGTGAAGCTCGGGTCAACTCTGGGGCTAAAGCAAATTCTCTCCAAGGTTTCCATGCTTTTCCAAATTTAACTGACGAGAGGGTCTTAGTAGCCCATGACTTTTCCATAAGATAAGAAAACTGAACCTGATTAACTAATTCCGCCTTAGTCAAGGGATCCGACAACTTCCATTTACGCGCTATCATGAGCCTCGCAGCCAGTATGACATGGGACATAACTATACGCCCAGAGGCAGGGAGAAGTTCCACCCCCAGGAAACGCAGGGCCAATCCAGGAGAAGCAGCTATATTAACTTTCAGAATATTAGAGATGAGCCGGAAAGTGATCAGCCAGAGGGAAAAAAAACAATTGGGCATTCCCACCACACGTGCATGTACGTGCCTTTTGCTCCATAACTACTCCAACAAGACTCTGATACTAAGTCAGACATTTTAGCCACGCGTACAGGTGTAAAATTCCATCGGAAAGCAATTTTCCTAGACATCTCCCAATGTATCAAGCCCTTACAAACCCATCTCACCCAAGCCAAGGCCTTAAACCAATCTGGAAGAGATATATCTAAACCTAGATCGCCATCCCATGTTGACATATACAATAGTTTAACATTAGGAGTGGGGGAAGTAAATAAGCCATAAAATAAAGAAATGCCCTTAACCTCAGTGAGTTTACTAGTGTAAAACAGTATGCCTTGACATGGGAGAAACGTACTTGACACATCCACTGAGGAAAGCGCATGTCTGATATAGAGGTACTTATAAAAATCTGTTCCAGGGATACCATAACGAGCGGATAAATCCTGAAATGATCTAAAGGTAGAATCATTAGAAAGAGAAGAGATAGTCTTCATACCTGCAGACTCCCAAGCATCGATATTAACATTATCTAACAAAGAATACAAGTGCCTAAGAGGCATATCTTTCAATGACCCACCCTCATCCACGGCAGCGGAGCAAATAAAACCACGCTTGAATAGAAGCTCTTATCCCCAACAAAGGGACCTGCGAAGGGGCCCCAAAGAAAGAAGCTTTGTTCAAGCAGGCCATGAGGGAAGTACCCACCGCACACCATTCTATCCCCGTCCAGCGCTTCCCATTAGCCATCCACCAACATTTAACTAAGTCTAATAGTTGCCATATAATACATGTGCAAGTCCGGAACTCCCATCCCCCCCGACCTCCATGGTCTGATCAAAGTAGATATCCGAACCCTGGGGGGCTTTTTTTTCCAAATAAATTTGGACAATTCACTTTGCAACCTTGAAATAAATGAGGACGGTAACGGTATAGAGACCGTACAAACGTATATAAGATAATTGGTAAAACCAACATTTTAGTAAGCGCTATTATGCCAGCCCAGGAGATAAAAGAAGTGGACAATTTCTCCAATAACTGTGGAACTCTAGAAACCAGTGGAGAATAATTATAGCAAAACAAGAGAGAATTTGGGTAAGCAAGCTTAATACCCAAGTACTGTAAATTATCAGTGTGACGATCACCGATCTCAGGTCACGTCACAGGGGTGAACTACACTACTGAGCTTATTACTTTACCACATAAATCCACGCCCACCCACTCCAGATGACAGGATTATGCTAAATTACTCACATAGGTTTCCAACACCCCAATAATTTATACCACAGTATGCTACCACCACCTATACTTATCTAGGCAATAGGGGCCTACGTCTCTATGTTCCCTTACACCAGTTACAATAACAGATTATCTAAATAGAACACAAAATGCAGGTAACGTTCCTCACCTTCGGAAGATTAAGTTCAGTAAGACTACAAGGAAGAGACTTATTAATATTTCAAATTTAATACACAATAGTGCAGTGCAATACAAAAAATAGTTGTCAGATTAAAAGATGAAAAATATACATACAGTTACAATGCATTCAAACAGTTTATGAAAATAAAAGGGATAAAAGAAACAGAACAAAACCTTACTGATGTACAGCTGTAAAGGATTTGCCAGACACAGGTTCTGTGTCGACGCCCGTGGGCAATCAGTCTGCACCTGCTCCTATGTCTGTGAGACTGGCTCCATCTTCCACCACTCAGGATGGAAGGCTTAGGAGTGGGAGAGCCTATCACAGCCTGGCCAGACGGAGCTAGTTCCCGCCCACTGTCTATTTATACCTGCCTTTCCTGTTCCTCCTTTGCCTGTGATTCTTCTATGCTTGTTTCCTGGCTTGCTGCTGCTACTTGTACTACTGATCCTCTGCTTGTTATTGACCTTGGCTTTCTGACCACTCTCCTGCTCAGCGTTTTGTACCTCGCTCACTCCTGGTTTGACTCGGCTCGTTCACCACTCTTGTTGCTCACGGTGTCTCCGTGGGCAGCTGCCCCGTTTCCCTAGCTTCTGTGTACCCTTGTCTGTTTTGTCTGTCTTGCACTTACTGACCGTAGGGACCGTCGCCCAGTTGTACCCCGTCGCTTAGGACGGGTCGTTGCAAGTAGGCAGGGACTGAGTGGCGGGTAGATTAGGGCTCACCTGTCTGTCTCCCTACCTTGTCATTACATAATCACAGGCCCATATACCTAGTCTACCCTGGTCCCTGACACATCTATGGACCCCCTTGAGACCCTGGCCCAGCAGATGCAGGGCCTCTCCCTACAGGTCCAGGCCATGGCTCAGAGGGACAATCTGCGTGATGCTTCCCTGGTAGTGCCCCCCACCTCACCTCTTGAACCCCACCTCAAGTTGCCCAACCGGTTCTCAGGGGACAGGAAGACTTTTTTCTCCTTTCGGGAGAGTTGTAGACTCTATTTTCGCTTAAAGCCCCACTCCTCAGTTTCTGAGAGCCAGCGGGTGGGTATAATTATGTCCCGGCTCCAGGACGGGCCCCAAGAATGGGCCTTCTCCTTGGCTCCTGACGCCCCTGAACTTTCCTCCGTTGATCTTTTCTTTTCTGCTCTCTGGCTCATTTATGACGAGACTGACAAGACTGACTTTGCCGAGAGTCAGCTGGTGACCTTACGTCAGGGTAAGAGACCTGTAGAGGAGTATTGTTCTGACTTTAGGAAGTGTTGTGTAGCTTCTCGGTGGAATGACCCTGCCTTGAGGTGCCAGTTTAGATTGGGTCTGTCGAACGTCCTGAGAGACCTGCTAGTTAGCTATCCCTCTGCTGACTCCCTAGATCAGGTTATGGCTTTAGCGGTACGACTTGACCGACGTCTCAGGGAACGACGACTTGAACGTTTTTGTGCCTTCTCCTCTGACTCCCCCATGATGGCTCCCGAGGTTCCGTTGCTTCATTCTTCCACGGAAAACTCGGATGAACCTATGCAACTCGGGGCCTCCGTGTCCCCCCAACAGTGTAGAGAGTTCCGCAGGAAGAATGGTCTCTGCTTCTACTGTGGGGATGACAAGCATCAAGTCAACAACTGTCCTGGGCAAAAGAATAAGCAGCCGGAAGAACTTCCGCGCCAAAGTGATCATCGGGGAGGTCACTTGGGCGCACAGGTATTTCCCGTAAAGATGAAACCTAATAAAATCTTGCTTCCCTTTCAGGTCTCTTTTGGTGGTAGGTCTGCTACCGGCAGTGCATTCGTGGATTCAGGGTCTTCTGCTAATATTATGTCTGTGGAATTTGCTATGTCTCTAGCTATGCCATTGATTGATTTGCCTAAACCTGTCCCGGTAGTGGGTATCGACTCCACTCCTCTTGCTAATGGTTATTTTACACAGCATACCCCTGTTTTTGAACTCCTTGTTGGCTCCATGCATTTGGAGCAGTGCTCTGTACTGGTGATGAAGGGATTATCGTCCGATTTGGTTTTAGGCCTTCCCTGGTTGCAGTTGCATAGTCCCACGTTTAACTGGAATACTGGGGATCTTACCAAATGGGGTAATGAATGCATGACGTCATGTTTTTCTGTTAATTCTATTTCTCTCCCTGAGGAGGTGAACACTCTACCTGAGTTTGTTCAGGACTTCGCTGATGTTTTCTCTAAGGAGGCCTCTGAAGTGTTACCTCCTCATAGAGAATACGATTGCGCAATCGATTTGGTAACAGGAGCTAAGCTCCCTAAGGGTAGGATATTCAATCTCTCTTGTCCCGAACGTGAAGCCATGAGAGAGTATATCCAGGAATGTCTGGCCAAGGGTCACATTCGCCCCTCTACTTCTCCGGTAGGTGCTGGCTTCTTCTTCGTAGGGAAGAAGGATGGTGGTCTTAGGCCGTGCATCGACTACCGGAACTTGAATAAGGTCACTGTAAGGAACCAGTACCCCCTTCCTTTGATTCCTGATCTCTTCAATCAGGTTCAGGGGGCCCAATGGTTCTCTAAGTTTGATCTACGGGGGGCTTATAACCTTATCCGCATCAAAGAGGGGGATGAGTGGAAGACTGCGTTTAACACGCCCGAAGGTCATTTCGAATACCTCGTCATGCCCTTTGGGTTGTGTAATGCTCCCGTGGTCTTCCAGAATTTCATAAATGAGATTTTAAGAGACTATCTGGGGTTATTTCTTGTAGTGTACTTTGATGACATACTTGTGTTTTCCAAGGACTGGTCCTCCCACATTGAGCATGTCAGGAAGGTGCTCCAGGTCCTTCGGGAAAACAAACTGTTTGCTAAGACCGAAAAATGTGTGTTTGGGGTGCAAGAGATACCATTTTTGAGTCAAATCCTCACTCCTCATGAATTCCGCATGGACCCCGCCAAGGTCCAGGCTGTGGCGGAATGGGTCCAACCTGCCTCCCTGAAGGCGTTACAGTGCTTCCTGGGATTCGCTAATTATTACAGGAGATTCATTGCTAACTTCTCGGTCATCGCTAAGCCTCTTACGGATCTCACTCGCAAAGGTGCTGATCTCCTCCGAGGTGGGAGTGGGTGCTGTCTTGTCCCAGGGTACCAGGTCCCTCACCCATCTCCGTCCCTGTGCCTACTTCTCCAGGAAGTTTTTGCCTGAGAGTAACTATGATATTGGCAACCGCGAACTCTTAGCCATTAAATGGGCATTTGAAGAATGGCGCCACTTCCTGGAGGGGGCTAGGCACCAGGTAAAGGTCCTTACTGACCACAAGAATCTGGTTTTCTTAGAATCTGCCCGGAGGCTAAACCCGAGACAAGCTCGATGGGCGTTATTTTTTACCAGATTCAACTTTTTGGTCACCTATAGGGCTGGGTCTAAAAATATTAAGGCTGACGCACTGTCGCGTAGTTTTATGGCCAGCCCTCCTTCGGAGGAGGATCCTGCTTGTGTTTTGCCTCCAGGTATAATCATTTCCTCTATTGATTCTGATTTAGTCTCCGAAATTGCGGCTGATCAAGGTTCAGCTCCCGGGAACCTTCCTGAGAACAAGCTGTTTGTTCCCCTGCAACTCTGGCTAAGGGTACTTAGGGAAAATCATGACTCTGCACTATCTGGCCATCCAGGCATCCTGGGTACCAAGCACCTCATTGCCAGAAACTACTGGTGGCCTGGGTTGCTTAAAGACGTTAAGGCCTACGTTGCCGCTTGTGAGGTTTGTGCTAGGTCCAAGACTCCCAGGTCCCGACCAGCGGGCTTACTATATTCTTTGCCCATTCCCCAAAGACCTTGGACTCATATCTCCATAGATTTTATCACCGATTTGCCTCCATCTCAAGGCAAGTCGGTGGTGTGGGTTGTAGTAGACCGCTTCAGTAAGATGTGCCACTTTGTGCCCCTCAAGAAACTACCCAATGCTAAGACGTTAGCTACCTTGTTTATCAAACACATCCTGCGTCTCCATGGGGTTCCTGTCAATATTGTTTCTGACAGAGGGGTACAATTTGTTTCATTGTTTTGGAGAGCCTTCTGTAAAACGTTGGAGATTGATCTGTCCTTCTCCTCAGCTTTCCATCCTGAAACTAATGGCCAAACGGAGAGGACTAATCAGTTTCTACAACAATATTTAAGGTGTTTTATCTCTGACTGTCAACATGATTGGGTCTCATTCATTCCCCTCGCCGAATTTTCCCTTAATAACCGGGTCAGTAACTCGTCAGAGGTCTCCTCCTTTTTCTGTAATTTTGGGTTTAATCCACGGTTCTCCTCCGTTTCACATGGTGGTTCCAACAATCCCGAGGTAGATGTAGTTCATCGGGAACTGTGCACAGTCTGGGCCCAAGTTCAGAAGAACCTAGAGGCGTCCCAGAGCATACAAAAGGCAGATAGAAGACGTTCTGCTAACCCCTTGTTTGTGGTCGGGGATCTGGTGTGGCTATCTTCTAAAAATTTGCGCCTTAAAGTCCCGTCTAAGAAATTTGCTCCCCGGTTTATAGGGCCGTACAAGGTCATTGAAGACCTTAACCCTGTCTCCTTCCGACTGGAGTTGCCCCCGTCTTTTTGAGTGCATGACGTCTTTCATGCCTCCCTCCTTAAACGCTGCTCCCCGTCCTTGGCTCCCTCGAGGAAACCTCCGGTCCCTGTTCTCACCCCTGAGGGGGTAGAATTCGAGGTGGCCAAGATTGTGGACAGCAGGATGGTCCAAGGCTCCCTCCAGTACCTGGTCCATTGGAGAGGATACGGGCCTGAGGAGAGGACTTGGGTACCCGCCCGGGATGTTCACGCTGGGGTATTGCTCAGGAGGTTCCACCTTCGTTTCCCCAATAAACTAGGTCCACCTAGAAAGGGTCTGGTGGCCCCTCATAAAAGGGGGGGTACTGTAAAGGATTTGCCAGACACAGGTTCTGTGTCGACGCCCGTGCGAAATCAGTCTGCACCTGCTCCTATGTCTGTGAGACTGACTCCATCTTCCACCACTCAGGATGGCAGGCTTAAGAGTGGGAGAGCCTATCACAGCCTGGCCAGATGGAGCTAGTTCCAGCCCACTCTCTATTTATACCTGCCTTTCCTGTTCCTCCTTTGCCTGTGATTCTTCTATGCTTGTTTCCTGGCTTGCTGCTGCTGCTTGTACTACTGATCCTCTGCTTGTTATTGACCTTGGCTTTCTGACCACTCTCCTGCTCAGCGTTTTGTACCTCGCTCACTCCTGGTTTGACTCGGCTCGTTCACCACTCTTGTTGCTCACGGTGTCTCCGTGGGCAGCTGCCCCGTTTCCCTAGTTTCTGTGTACCCCTGTCTGTTTTGTCTGTCTTGCACTTACTGAGCGTAGGGACCGTCACCCAGTTGTACCCCGTCGCTTAGGACGGGTCGTTGCAAGTAGGCAGGGTCTGAGTGGCGGGTAGATTAGGGCTCACCTGTCTGTCTCCCTACCTTGTCATTACAATAGCAGTGATATCCTGGCTGTGGGGACAGCTGAAAATATGGGCAGTCACTCCAACCAAGACATGGATCCCCAACGACTGACACCACCTTCACTTCTCCTGGCATTTTAAACCCAGTTTTTTCCCCCCAGTCCCCTAGCTGGTGATGTCACTGAGAGGAGGCTGTTCATATGATAATGAAGCATACTCCTCCCACTATACAGTTGTATTTATATAGCGAGACATAAAAGTGGTCATGTGTTCTTGCAAGAATTCCCTAGAAATATAATATTACCTGCATTCACCTGTGCAGACATTTACCAACCCGGGCATATCAAACACCACTGTAATAGGCCCATGTTTTTAGCCAATAGCCAATTCTAGGTAGTTCCTCTGGGTGTAGGGATGTGAATTTGACATATATATGAGGGCTATTTCCCCTGATCATAACTAGCTATGTGGGTAACTACAAATATCAATTATGATGGGGTTTTCCTTGATGTATCATATTTTCTTTGAAACATGTGACAATGGCCTATGCTTACCTTGTCCACATGGCAGACACACCACAGGAACCATTTGCATAGCTTTAGATGTTTGGTCAGGATGTGTGAGCAATTACTTCTAACCCTGGGTGAGAATGCTATCTAAGGCTAGATACAGGCCCTGATGACAAATTCTTAATCAACACATCTCGCACCTTGGTGAGGAAAGGGCCAATTAAACATTTGTCAGACAGTGGATGTCCTTTGATGGCCAAAATATGCATTTCTTAGGTAAATCAGATGTAACTTCTGTGTCAGAAGGAGTTATGAACTGACCTCTTAATAACCTACTTTTGATTATATTACCTATAAAACCACAATCAGCGTTCCACTTATACGGATACTTAACAGCTAACAACGACTGGGTAGAGTTAGATATTCCCATATTCAAAATCTGAGATTTATTGAGATTAACTTTATAATAAGATACTCGACCAAACCTCTCCAGAGTGGCCTGCAATTCTACCAGAGATAACTCAGGGTATGATAATGCTAAAATAACATCGTCAGCGTACAAACCTATTTTGTGAGTAGTCCCCCCTACCTATATACACTGAATCCCCCCATTCTCTCTAACCGCAACAGCAAGAGGTTCCATCATTAAAGCGAAAATAAAAAAGAGAGGGGACACCCCTGGCAAGTACCATTCGAAATCTGAAAGGGCTCTGAAAGGAATCCAGAAACTAGAACTCTAGCCGAAGGGTTGGAGTATAACGCTAAAATGGCAGATGTAATATAACCCAACAGACCAAATTTCTCCAAGGTGTTAGAAAGGTACATCCAATTCTCTCAGTCAAATGCTTTTTCTGCATCCAAGGCTAATAATAAAGAAGGAATTTTTTTATTGCTCAACCCATTGAATTAGATCAATTAACCGTCTGGTACCGTCAGGTGCCTGTCTCCCAGGTACAAAGTCCACTTGGTCAGAGGAGATAATGTCTGGAATGACAGGAAGCAACCTGTTAGATAACACCTTGGAGAATATCTTAACATCTGAATTTAACAAAGAGATAGGTCTAAAATTGGCTAGGTTATCAGGATCCTTTCCGGGTTTAGGAATAGTAACAATAGTTGCCGTGAGCATTTCTGCTGGGAAAGATCCCTCGACAGCTGCTTTGTTAAATACTGCTACTAGATGAGGTAATAATAGATCAGAAAACTTTTTGTAATATGCATTTATAAAACGATCCGGCCCTGGTGCTTTAAATGGTTTGAGTGAGAAGAGAGCCTTAGAAACCTCTGTGCTAGATATAGGGTCAGATAGGGATCTCAGGGAATCTGAACTAATCGAAGGCAGTTGTACGCTATCTAAAAATGAGGAAATATCCTGTTGTAAAGGTTGTTAGGTAGAGGGGGTCTAAAGACAAATTATATAGCTCCTCATAGTATATGTTACATTTTTCCTCTATCAACCACGGGTCCACCACTTTCCTTCCCCCCTCCCCCTTTAAGTGTGCAATTTTAGATCTCCCAGCAGACTACTTTACCTTCCTAGCCAAGAGAGCACCTGCTCTATTGTTATGTACATATGAGCTTAATTGAACCTTTCTCAGGGTATAATCATACCTAGATTGTAACAAGATTTGTAAATGCGTCCGTAAACTATGTAAAATATGCATGTGAGATATTGAAGGGGAAGCTTTATTAAGGCTCTCTGTTTGAGAAATCTTAGTAACCGTATCTGTCACATCTTTTTCCCTTAGTCGCTTCGCTTGAGCAGAGGCCTGGATGAGGATACCCTTCATGTAGGCCTTATGAGCATTCCACAAAGAATAAGGGTATGTAACAGATGGAGCATTAATATCAAAATAAGTAGTGAGAGCATCCTTAATCCTAGTCTCATAAGCAGGGTGAGATAGGATGTAATCATTAAGCTTCCACTGAGAGAGCGGAGGAGATTTAAACCTTTCCTCAACAGTTAATGAAACCGGAGCGTGATCAGACCAGGTAATGTCCCCTATAGAGGATGATCTTTCCAACAGTAGGTTTTGTCTATCTGTGAGAAAGTAATCTATTCGGGAATAAAATAATCTGGGAGAAGAGAAGAACGTATAATCCCGTTCAGAGCAAGGCAACATTTTATTATTATTATTACTTTTTTCTTTGTTTCTTGGGCTTTCTACAGTATCTGGCTATGGGACCTTGCCCATAGTAATTGTAACACCTGATGTCTTTCTTCTTTTTTTTTTTACTTTCTGTAACTCACTAACTGGATATATTCCCCCTGTTCTAGGCTTTGGCATCCTGCTCATCATGGTTAGTAGATCATCATCATCATCACCACGTTAGGTGACATACAATACATTGGTGAAGCATGTGGGGTTATAGTTACTGTAAGTGCATCACTCTAATATCTGCATTAAGAGCAATAGTTTTCAAAACTTTAGTATCTAGAGTATACTCCAAAGATGGAGCTGGAAGCACAGTACTCCACCCATTCCACATTTTGTATACATTATTACCATGTGCCTGGATCATTATGATCATACGACTTCCTTCTGGCTATGCCACACACCGTGTCCCCTGCGGTGGGGTTTTACCATAACCCCAAATTTCACTCTCATCTACAGAAGTCCCAAACTACAGGGACACAATATAGATCTTGTCAGACCACCTTTAATAGGCAATATCACCGTACTAAGCCTTACTACTACACGTCACATTTTGCTTCTATAGCCTAGCAGTCAAAGATTAGTAACTCAAGCGCAGGCACAGAAATATACAATAGAGAAACACTCTTATAGATACAAAGGATCAAACCATCAATCAGTACACAAACATTCCCTGCTTCACTTTCTACCAACTCCTGCTACTGAGTGTAACACAGAGCATTAAACTAGACAGTGGACCTTTTATGGGATTCAGAGACTTTTACCATCCCTCATAGCATGCAGACAGTTCAGGAGTAACCCTTCACTTGCCTTATACATTCACACACCTTTCAAAGGTCCTTCTATTACCCATTCACTGTATTGCTAGTGAGAGAACAGTCCATACATCCACATCACAAGAGAACACAAAATAGAAGTATAGTAGAACATTTTTATAGCCCCAACAGAAAAGATGCAGACCTTATTTATACAAAACAAGTCATACATACGCTTCTATCTTTCTTTTCTCAATTGTTAACTCACTAACTCACTCCTGACCACATGCGCAATAATAGTCACAACATGGAAGTGCAAGAGTGCTGTCCAGATTCGGGGGCGGGAGTGGTTACCCGTCACTTCACACACGGAGTTTGTAATAAAGTGTCTCAACTTAGACCCACATTCTGATGTAAATCTGTAAAACACAGGGAGACTATACCATATACTTCCATTCATTCAAACAGCAAACATACAGTTAGCATAACAATATTACATATATTCTGCAATCTATAATATAAACCAAAATCCTCCTATGGATATTGGCCATCAAATCATTAATCACAGCAGTTTTTATAGCCAATATGACTTATGTACACCAGGAGATAGAGAAACTAAGTGTACAAGACCACATGTTTAAATTACACCTTGTATGTAAGATCATGTTAATTTATTATATAAAATGTGTTACATGTCTATATAATATAATGCAGTTAAGGTTAATTTATTATATACAATGGTTAGTTGAACAGATGGAATTCCTGTGACCACCTGTCTGGTGACTCAACACAACAGAATCAGCACAGCTCTGTTCTCCCACAGGAGACATCATCATTCTCCACATTGATACATCAGTAAATGCTTAATTTCTTAATTTTTTCCTATCATTCCTTTCTCTGATAATTACCATTATTACAATACTAATCATAATAGTAGATATATCGTGGGTTATCTCTTCGGGGTATATCGAAGGTCTATGATATATTGTTGAGTGTATACTATCTAAGTATATGTGACCACAAGGCATCAAAGTCACAGTACACACACATCGCTTACAACAACATTCACAAGTATTATTTTGATCAGTCATATACTTAATGTTCCTGGGTGTTTTAACAGTATTTTTCCTATGAATTTGTCCTGGTAACAATTTTACCTAGGACCATTCCTAATTGGACTCCCTTATACACACAGGGTTTTATTTATTTAACCCTCATACATTCATTCTTCACAGTCAAGGAGTCTCATGTGGATTTTAGTTATAGTTTGGGATGAACTACAAGTTGTTCGCGAATAACAGTGCTCGCTGCACCTTATAAATAAGGCCGCTTACCAAAACGTTATTCTCCCTGGACTATAGTGCTCGCTGCAATCTAGACGCATAGAGCCACTTACCAAAACACAGTCCCAAGACAGTAATGTCGCTCACCCGAGGTGACCACGACGAGGATTTTGTGAAAGACTGTCTCAACTTTCACTTTTGCAAAATTGAAGAGAAAACATACAAAAAAACAGATTCAACCGGTTTTCAATACTTATTATCCTATTATTTTACTCTATAAGTATACTGCTCATATATGTTTAATCTATAACAATCATTTCTTTCAACTTTCCACAAACCATTCTATTCATAACATGCAAACGACCATTTTATGGCTGCCAGTCTTTTCAACAAAATTTTCTCTCATATCAACTTGCTCTGTAAATGTAAAGGATCTGCCAGACACAGCTTCTGTGTCGACGCCCATGGTTAATCAGTCTGCATTTGCTCCTAGGTCTGATAGAGTGACTCGATCTGCTACCACTCAGGCTGGTAGGCTGAGGAGTGGGAGAACCTATCACAGCCTGGCCAGACGGAACTAGCTCCTGCCCTAGGTCTATTTATACCTTCATTTCCTGCTCTTCCTTTGCCTGTGATTCTGTCTTGTTTCCTGGCTCTGCTGTTCCTGCTAGTACTATTGACCTCTGCTTCCAATTGACCCTGGCTTTACTTACTACACTCCTGCTCTGCGTTGGGTACCTCGTACACTCCTGGTTTGACTCGGCTCGTTCACTACTCTTGTTGCTCACGGTGTTGCCATGGGCAACTGCCCCATTTCCCTTAGCTTCTGTGTACCCTTGTCTGTTTGTCTGTCGTGCACTTATTGAGTGTAGGGACCGTCGCCCAGTTGTACGCCGTCGCCTAGGACGGGCCGTGCAAGTAGGCAGGGACTGAGTGGCGGGTAGATTAGGGCTCACCTGTCTGTCTCCCTACCCCGACATTACATAATCACTGGCCCATATACCTTTTCTACCCTGGTTCCTACACAACTATGGACCCCCTTGAGACCCTGGCTCAACAAATGCAGGGTCTCTCCCTACAGGTCCAAGCCCTGGCTCAGAGGTGCAACCAGCGTGATGCTTACCATATAGTGCCCTCAACCTCACCTCTTGAACCCCACCTCAAGTTGCCTGACCAGTTCTCAGGGGACCGGAAGACTTTTTTCTCCTTTCGGGGGAGTTGTAGGCTCTATTTCCGATTAGGACCCCACTCCTCCGGCTCCAGGATGGCCCCCAAGAATGGGCCTTCTCCTTGGCTCCTGACGCCCCTGAACTTTCCTCTGTTGACCTTTTTTTTTCTGCTCTCGGGCTCATCTATGACGAGACTGACAAGACTGCCTTTGCCGAGAGTCAGCTGGTGACCTTACGTCAGGGTAAGAGACCCGTTCAGGAGTACTGTTCTGACTTTAGGAAGTGGTGCATAGCTTCTCGGTTGAATGACCCTGCCTTGAGGTGCCAGTTAAATAGGGTCTGTCGAACGCCCTGAAAGACCTATTAGTTAGCTATCCCTCTTCTGACTCTCTAGATCAGGTTATGGCTTTAGCGGTACGTCTTGACCGACGTCTCAGGGAACGACGACTCAAACGTTTTTGTGCCTTCTCCTCTGGCTCCCCCATGATGGCTCCCGATGTTCCGTTGCTTCGTTCTTCCACGGGAATCTCGGAAGGACCAATGCAACTCAGGGCCTCCGTGTCTTCCCAATAAAGTAGAGAGCTCCGCAGGAAGAATGGTCTCTGCTTCTACTGTGGGGATGACAAGCATCAAGTGAACAACTGTCCTAGGCGTAAGAATAAGCAGCCGGAAAACTTCCGCGCCTAAGTGACCATCGGGGAGGTCGCTTGGGCGCACAGGTATTTCCCATAAAGATGAAACCTAATAAGATCTTGCTTCCCTTTCAGGTCTCTTTTGAGGGTAGGTCTGCCACCGGCAGTGCCTTGGTGGATTCAGGGTCTTTTGCTAATATTATGTCTGTGGAATTTGCTATGTCTCTAGCTATGCCATTGATTGATTTGCCTAAACCTGTCCCGGTAGTGGGTATCGACTCCACTCCACTTGCTAATGGTTATTTTACGCAGCATACCCCTGTTATTGAACTCATTGTTGGCTCCATTCATTTGGAGCAGTGCTCTGTACTGGTGATGCAGGGATTATCGTCCAATTTGGTTTTAGGCCTTCCCTGGTTGCAGATGCATAATCCCACGTTTAACTGGAATACTGGGGATCTTACCAAATGGGGTAATGAATGCATGACATCCTGTTTTTCTGTTAATTTTATTTCTCTCCCTGAGGAGGTGAACACTCTACCTGAGTTTATTCAGGACTTCGCTGATGTTTTTTCTAAAAAGGCCTCCGAAGTGTTACCTCCTCATAGAGAATACGATTGCGCAATCGATTTGATAGCAGGAGCTAAGCTCCCTAAGGATAGGATTTTTAATCTCTTTTGTCCCGAACGTGAGGCCGTGAGAGAATATATCCAGGAAAGCATGGCCAAGGGGTAGATTCGCCCCTCTACTTCTCCGGTAGGTGCTGGCTTCTTCTTCGTAGGGAAGAAGGATGGTGGTCTTAGGCCATGCATCGATTACCGAAACTTGAATAAGATCACTGTAAGGAACCAGTATCCCCTTCCTTTGATTCCTGATCTCTTCAATCAGGTTCAGGGGGCCCAATGGTTCTCTAAGTTTGATCTTCGGGGGGCTTATAACCTTATCCGAATCAGAGAAGGGGATGAGTGGAAGACTGCTTTTAACACGCCCGAAGGTCATTTCGAATACCTCGTCATGCCCTTTGGGTTGTGTAATGCTCCCGCGGTCTTCCAGAATTTAATAAATGAGATTTTAAGAGACTACCTGGGGGTATTTCTTGTAGTGTACCTTGATGACATACTTGTGTCTTCCAAGGACTGGTCCTCCCACATTGAGCATGTCAGGAAGGTGCTCCAGGCCCTTCGGGAAAACAAACTCTTTGCTAAATCCGAAAAATGTGTGTTTGGGGTGCAGGAGATACAATTTTTGGGTCAAATCCTCACTCCTAATGAATTCCGCATGGACCCTGCCAAGGTTCAGGCTGTGGCTGAATGGGTCCAACCTGCCTCCCTGAAGGAGTTACAGTGCTTCCTGGGGTTTGCTAATTATTACAGGAGATTTATGGCTAACTTCTCGGTCATCGCTAAGCCTCTTACGGATCTTACTTGCAAAGGTGCTGATCTCCTCCACTGGCCTCCGGAGGCGGTCCAGGCTTTTGAGATCCTTAAGAAGTGCTTTATCTCGGCCCCAGTGCTGATTCAGCCTAACCAAATGGAACCATTCATCGTGGAGGTTGACGCCTCCGAGGTGGGAGTGGGTGCTGTCTTTTCCCAGGGTACCAGGTCCCTCACCCATCTCCATCCCTGTGCCTACTTCTCCAGGAAGTTCTCGCCCACTGAGAGCAAACTATGACGTGGGCAACCGCGAACTCTTAGCCATTAAATAGGCATTTGAAGAGTGGCGCCACTTCTTGGAGGGGGCTAGGCACCAGGTAACGGTCCTTACCGACCACAAGAATCTGGTTTTCCTAGAATCTGCCCGGAGGCTAAACCCGAGACAAGCTCGATGGGCGTTGTTTTTTTACTAGATTCAACTTTGTGGTCACCTATAGGGCTGGGTCTAAAAATATTAAAGCTGATGCACTGTCGCATAGTTTCATGGTCAGCCCTCCTTCGGAGGAAGATTCTGCTTATGTTTTGCCCCGAGCTATAATCATATCCTCTGTTGATTCTGACTTAGTCTCCGAAATTGCAGCTGATCAAGGTTCAGCTCCCGGGAACCTTTCTGAGAACAAGCTGTTTGTTCCCCTGCAATTTCGGCTAAGGGTACTCAGGGAAAAGCATGACTCTGCACTATCTGGCCATCCAGGCATCCTGGGTACCAAGCACCTCATTGCTAGAAACTATTGGTGGCCTGGGTTGCCTAAAGACGTTAAGGCTTACGTTGCCGCTTGTGAAATTTGTGCTAGGTCCAAGACTCCCAGGTTCCGGCCAGCGGGCTTACTATGTTCTTTGCCCAGTCCCCAGAGACCTTGGACCCATATCTCCATGGATTTTATCACCGATCTGCCTCCATCTCAAGGCAAGTCGGTGGTGTGGGTTGTAGTAGACCGCTTCAGTAAGATGTGCCACTTTGTGCCCCTCAAGAAACTACCCAATGCCAAGACGTTAGCTACCTTGTTTGTCAAACACAACCTGCGTCTCCATGGGGTTTCTTGTCAATATTGTTTCTGACAGAGGGGTACAATTTGTTTCATTGTTTTGGAGAGCTTTCTGTAAAAAGTTGGAGATTGATCTGTCCTTCTCCTCGGCCTTCCATCCTGAAACTAATGGCCAAACTGAGAGGACTAATCAGTCTCTAGAACAATATTTAAGGTGTTTTATCTCTGACTGTCAATATGATTGGGTCTCCTTCATTCCCCTCGCCGAATTTTCCCTTAATAACCGGGTCAGTAACTCATCAGGGGTCTCCCCCTTTTTCTGTAATTTTGGGTTTAATCCACGGTTCTCCTCCATTTCACCTGGTGGTTCCAACAATCCCAAGGTAGATGTAGTTCATCGGGAACTGTGCACAGTCTGGGCCCAGGTTCAGAAGAACCTAGAGGCGTCCCAGAGCATTCAAAAGACTTAGGCAGATAGAAGACGTTCTGCTAACCCCTTGTTTGTGGTCGGGGATCTGGTGTGGCTGTCTTCAAAAAATTTGCGTCTTAAAGTTCAGTCCAAAAAATTTGCTCCCCGGTATATAGGACCGTACAAGGTCATTGAGGTCCTTAACCCTGTCTCCTTCCGGCTGGAGTTACCTCCCCGTCTTTTCAAATACACAACGTGTTTCATGCCTCCCTCCTGAAACGCTGCTCCCCGTCCTTGGCTACCTCGAGGAAACCTCCGGTCCCTGTTCTCACCCCTGAAGGGGTAGAATTCGAGGTGGCCAAGATTGTGGACAGCAGGATGGTCCAAGGCTCCCTCCAGTACCTGATCCATTGGAGAGGATACAGGCCTGAGGAGAGGACTTGGGTACCCACCCGGGATGTTCACGCTGGGGTATTGCTCAGGAGGTTCCATCTTCGGTTCCCCAATAAGCCAGGTCCTCCTAGGAAGAGTCCAGTGGCCCCTCATAAAAGGGGGGGTACTGTAAAGGATCTGCCAGACACAGCTTCGGTGTCGACGCCCGTGGTTAATCAGTCTGCATCTGCTCCTAGGTCTGATAGAGTAGCTCGATCTGCTACCACTCAGGCTGGTAGGCTGAGGAGTGGGAGAACCTATCACAGCCTGGCCAGACGAAGCTAGCTCCCGTCCTTGGTCTATTTATACCTTCATTTCCTGCTCTTCCTTTGCCTGTGATTCTGTCTTGTTTCCTGCTGTTCCTGCTAGTACTATTGACCTCTGCTTCAAATTGACCCTGGCTTTACTGACTACGCTCCTGCTCTGCGTTTGGTACCTTGTACACTCCTAGTTTGACTCGGCTCGTTCACTACTCTTGTTGCTCACGGTGTTGCCGTGGGCAACTGCCCCATTTCCCTTAGCTTCTGTGTACCCTTGTCTGTTTGTCTGTCGTGCACTTATTAAGTGTAGGGACCATCACCCAGTTGTACGCCGTTGCCTAGGACGGGCCGTGCAAGTAGGCAAGGACTGAGTGGCGGGTAGATTAGGGCTCACCTGTCTGTCTCCATACCCCGACATTACAGTAACCACCTGTAATCACTTACTTTGTCATTTAAAGTACGCCCAGTTAACAGAGTTTACACCTGGCCATACACAATTCCTTATTCAACTTTTTTAAACAAATCTTAATACTCTATAATCCTTAATCTATAAGAGATCCTCCAAATCTCCAAGTACTTTATCTTTAACGTGCTGCACGGAGTTATTTATTACCTGTAGCCTTCTCACACAGGCTATGGACTTTTAACCTTGAGAACCATTATTCTCAGGTTTTTATATTAAGACCTGTGCTTAATATAACCAAGACCCTGTCTTAGTATCTACGATCCACCTTAGGTTTTTATAACATAACCTTATAACATCTAAATATGAAAAATAATAAAAACATATATAAACAAAATTATATTACCTTTACTCAGATGAAAACTTGAATCCTCGACTCTCCTTTCTACGTTCTTTAGAATCCCTCACTCCACCTCGTCTCTCTGTCTGACTGGCCTCAGTTTGACAGCAATTCAGCTGGAGGTCTTTAGATTTAGTGAGTTCATTGAATAACTCACCCCGTGCAGGGTGTACAGTCCTTCAGAAGACAAGGATCCGGAGATGTTGGATTATGGTTTGAAGGACCAAAATGTTAGAAGAACTTTCTATTCTTATCAAAATAGTATTGAGGAGTCATCTGAATAAATGGGAAAGCGCTGGTTTTTATTCTTATCGATAAGGAGACAATATGGCAAAAGTCTGCATCTACACTGAATGACAGAGTTTTTATACATATTATGAGACAAACAAGTCCGGACTAGTTCTAATACATTTTGCTTCATATATCATACTTGACAGCTAAAATACAAAACTAATTGGAAGTTTAATTTCTGTCTGGAAATTCTAATCTCCCTTTTTAGGAATTCAGCTTCCTCCTCCTCATATATAATATCAGTTATCTTAACAATAAAACATATTAGACATTTTGTCTGTCAAGGCTTTTACAGATAAGTTTGCATACACATTTTTAGTCTTCATTAGATAAAGTAATCATAAATTTAAAACTTTCCTAACAATTTATCTGTAAGAAATAGGTCAATGTGGGAATAGATTTTATTGGGGTTAGAGAAGGAGGTGTAATCTCTTCTGTTAGCATGGAGGATTCTCCACATATCATACAAACTTTCTTCAAAGTGTAGACTTGAAATACCCATGTCTTTAGTAGGAGAGCGAGAAGAACTCTTATCCATTTCAGCATCTGGGACATTATTAAAATCCGCACGAAAAATAAGAGACCCTTTTTTTATATCATTGAATTGGCTTTCAATCATATTTCTAAGAAATTTGGATTGATGAGAGCTAGGTGCATATAAGCACACTATAGTATAGGGGACATTATTAATATGACAAAGCACAATAAGGTATCTGCCTTCAGCATCTGCTACGGAAGATACTAGATGGAAGGCAATATTGTTTTTAAAGGCTATCATTACCAGTGGTGTAGCTATAGGGGTTGCAGCGATTGAAGTTGCGACCGGGCCCCTAAGCCAGGGGGGTCCAGATGCCCCCCTTACCACACTGTGCAGTGCAGCCAACTCCCTAACCTTGCCGGGGGACCAACAGCGGTGGATTGTCGGTGGGGCCAAGAGCAGAGGATGTCGGCCGGGGGGACTAAGAGCAGAGGATTGCAGGACGTGGGTGGACTCTCTCCTAACTCTCAGAAAGTACCACGGGCGGTGGCGGAGTCAGTGACGCTTGGACAATTCATGGCCAATCGAACGTCACTGACTCCACCCCCAGTCAGTAACTCCGCCCCCCATCTGCACTTTCTTGGAGTCAGAAGAGCCTGCTCGTGTCCCACATACGTTTCTGAAAACGCTGCCGGGGGGGCCTCCGGGGGGTGTCCCACAGCTATGGGACGATAGCTGGCCAGCATGTGAGCGGCTGTGTTGTCCATGAGAGCCTGGGAGGAATAATGTACATGATTTCCCTGTGCGCTAACCTGGTTGGCCAGAGCGTAGGGAAGTGGGACAATCAAGGGGCCCTTGCTCCACCTTTTCATTGTTGTGACTGGAGAGGGTCTGCTGTAATCCTGACCTGCACGGCCTGCAATTTAATGGTAAGGAACTAGGAAGAAGACAAGTTGCTGCTTAAAGGGTCCCAAGATTAAAAGTAATCTCCTAACCACCGGATAGGTGATAACATGCTGATCTGTGGGGGTCCAACCGCTGGGACCCCCACTGATCATGAGAACCGGGGTCCCTTTCCTCTGAATGAATGCAGCGGCAGGTCCCGCTTGCGTGCTGCGGCTCTATTCACTGGCTATGGGACTGCCGGAGAGAGCCGAGTAAAGCACTCAGCTATTACCGGCAGTGCCATAGAAAATGAATGGAGCAGCAGGGAGCAAGCGGGACCCCAGCGGTCGGACTCCACTGATTAGCATGTTATCAGCTATTCTGTGGTTAGGAGATAACTTTTTAATCTTTGGACAACCCCTTTATCCCTTTCATGACTAAGCCATTTTTTGTGTTTTCGTTTTTCACTCTCCTTCCAAGAGCCACTCAGCAGACAGTAATCTTATACTGTATAAGATTACTGTCTGCTGGGGCCATGTATCTAAGCCTAACATGTGGCAGGCTTAGATACAGGGTCCAATAGACAGTATCACATATGGGCCCTGTATCTAAGCCTACCGCACGGTAGGCTTAGATACAGGGCCCATGTGTGTACCTGTCTGATGGGCCCTGTATCTAAGCCTATACATAGTAGGCTTAGGTACATTGCCCCAGCAGACAGTAATCTTATACTGTATAAGATTGCTGTCTGTTGGGGCCCCGTATCTAAGCCCATCAGGCATAATTGGAAAAGGGGAAGGAGGGAGAAAAAGGTGTGTGGCTCCAATAGGAATAAACCCAAGGATAATAAGTGAAAATAAAAAAAACTTTATTATAAATTAATTGTATTATTAAAAGGTCCAATGTCAGTATATAGTATACGTGCAGATGTCACCTAATTCTGCACTAAGGACAGTTAGGTCCCAGTGTAAAAAATGCTCTGCAATATTGTGAGTTAGACAGTGAGAGCTCAAGGTTGCGACATACTGATGACGAGTGAATCATGCGTTGTCACAGTGTTAAGAATTGACACTTTGTGTACTCATGTGTCCGCCACACTGAGGGGTCATCAATGTATCTGCTACCTAGCATCGAGAGGACAGCTATATTGCTGGTGCTGACTGTGTAACCAAGTCTCTTCACCGGGCTGTAAAATTTAAAGCCCAGCAGTGAAGAGGCCCCTCTGTGAAAGCGGTAAGGTGCACAGCCAGCAGCAGTGCCGTCTGTGTCACAATGGACACAGAGGGCAGCAAATTGAGGACCTCGTAGTTGATGTTGCTGTGGACACCGCTGTGTGAGCGGAGAGGGATGTGACCAAGCAACAGTGCCGTCTGTGTCACAGTGAACACAGAGGGCGGCAGATTGAGAACCTTGCGGTGTTTCTCTAGGTGGTGATACAAGCAGCCTCTTGTCCTCAGCCGTAACTCCAAAAGTCCCAGGCAGGGTAAGTGTGGGGAACGTTGAGCGCATGCACCAGTGAACCCAATTGATTCACGAAGGTGGCTGCGAGCCTCACTGGCTTGTCCAACCAGACATGGTATAAGGTCAGTGTTAGACAGTGTTACAAATTGTTGCAGATGATAGTAAAGCTGATATTGGAACAAATAAAAAAGTGTCTAAACACCAAACGCATTTCCAGCTTCTTGTAGACCCCTTTCTCGGCGGGGCCTCTTCACTGCTGGGCTTTAAATTTTACAGCCCGGTGAAGAGACTTGCTTATACAGTCTGCACCAGCAATATAGCTTTCCTCTTGATGCTAGGCAGCAAATACATTGATGACTCCTCAGTGTGGTGGACACATGAGTACAAGTGTCAATTCTTAACACTGTGACAACACATGATTCACTCCTCATCATCAGTATGTCACAACCTTGAGCTCTCACTGTCTAACTCACAATATTGCAGAGCATTTTTTACACTGGGACCTAAGGCCTCATTCACACGGCAGGGTTTCCCGGCCGGGTGCCGGCCGTTCATAAATCGGCCGGCACCCGGCTGCATTAGGAATAATAGACCCCTAATGGGGCTATTCACACGACCGATTTTTTGACGGCCGGAAAATCCGGCCGTCAAAAAATAGGACATGCTCTATCTTTGCCCGGACACCCGGCCGCCCGGCTCCCATAGAAGTCTATGGGGCCGGGTATTACACGGCCATCACCGGAATGTGTTCCGAGTGATGGCCGGGTTTCCCGGCGCTTGCGCTCTATCTCCTCCTCCTCACAGCGCAGAGTGCATGTGAGGAGGAGGAGTTGATGCCATTCTGACGAATGGCATCGCTGTACACTGTGTTGCAGGGCCGGGGTGTACAGCAGGTGGAGGGAGCGCTGCGCTGGCTCCCTTCCCCTGCTTGTTAAAAGCACCCTGGCTCGGCGACACCTTCGATGGCGCCGCAAGTAGTAGTAGCAGCAGCTGCTGTTGCTGCGGCTGCTACTACTGTAGCGACGCCACTATAGCAGAGTAGGGAGGTATCTCCCCGCTCTGCTATGTGCTAGCCGCACTTTAGCTCCTTGAAGGAGCGGAATCCCCGTGTTTTCGGGGATTCCGCTCCTGGACAGAGCGGTTGATGTCTCTGTCCATATCTGGGCAGTGACATCAGGGGAAACTCCTGAAGCGGAATCCCCGAACACATGGGGATTCCCCTTCAGGAGCTGCCGCTGATGTCACTGTCCGGATCTGCCCGGCCCGGCACGGATGCATAACTTTATGCAAACCGGCCGGGCAAAATGGCCGATTTTACCGGCCGACACTCGGGCTCGGGAACGACCCGGTCGTGTGAATCCCGCCTAACTGTCCTTAGTGCAGAATTAGGGGACATCTGCACGTACAGTATATTATATACTAACATTGGACATTTTAATAATACAAATTAGTTTATAATAAAGTTTTTTTTATTTTCACTTCTTATCCTTCAGTTTATTCCTATTGGAGCCACAAACCTTTTTTCTCCCTCCTTCCCCTTTTCCAATTATACCTGATATATTTATCTTGGTGGTGTACACCGTGTGTGGCCCCCTTCTGTCAATTTTATTTAATTCATTAACTCTCAGGGCAGTCGCCCATTCTATCTGTTCCCATATCTAAGCCTAACATGTAGTAGGCTTTGATACAGGGTCCAAGAGATAGTATCACACATGGGGCCTGTATCTAAGCCTACCACATGTGTTACTAATGGTTTTTTTTATGTTTGTGCTTTTTTTACTGGTTTAGATGTTGGACTAGGTCAGATTCTAGGACTACTTTGATGATGGCTATTTTTATTTTCAATTTAATGGTTATTGAGGGTTGTGTGTTTTTTTTTATTTCAATAAAATATTTTTTTGATGTCTTTGTATTTTCTTTTAAACTTTATTACTACCGCCTTAATATTGGCCGCTGGCTGATTGACAGCGTCTATTACTAAGGCGGGGCTTAGTGTTAGCCGGTGCAGACGCTAACAGTAAGCCCCATTATTACTCCGGTACCCACCACCACAATCTGTAGTGATAGTTGGGCACTAGGGCGGCCGCAGCCTAGTATTATTAGGCTGGGAAAGCCCAAAAACAATGGGTCATTTCACCCTGGCAATGTTAGCCTGCTGCTGCTGTGTTGTATCTGGCTGGTTATGAAAAATTGGGGGGGCCACATCATTGAAAAAAAAATAATTAGAAAAAACCACATGGGGTCCCCTCATTTTTCATAACCAGCCAGATACAACATAGCAGCAGCAGGCTTTCATTACCAGGGCGGGAAGGGCCACTCTTTCTGGCCTTTCCCAGCCTAATAATACCAGCCTGCGGCCACCCCAGTGCCAATCCGTCACTACAGATGGTCTGGTACTGGATCGTACCCGGCTCTTCCCGGTACCCACTAATAATGGGGGATAGTGATAGCCTTTTCAACGGCTAACATTAAGCCCCGCTTTAGCAATGGATGCTGTTAATCAGCCAGCGGCCATTACTAAGGCAATTAGTAAGGCAATTAGCGAGCTCCGATTCCTGGCATTAATCCCTTCGATGCAGCGATCCATAGTGATGGCGATGGCAAGGCTGGCGACTGTTACTATGGCAACAGGAGCCCTAACAATGGACTCCTGTCTGCCATTACGTAAGCTGATTAGGCCCCGCCCTGAGGCGGAGCCTGATCGGCTTGCTGTCAGTGAACAACTGACAGTTCCAATACATTGCACTACATAGGTAGTGCAATGTATTAGAACATCAAACAAACAGTTGGACATTCAAGTCCCCTACTGGGACTAAAAAAAGTGTAAAAAAAAGTGTAAAAAAAGTAAAAATAAAAGTTGTAAAACATACAATAAAAGTTTCAAGTAATAAAATAAAACACAATCGCCCTTTTTCACTTATCAAGTCATTTATTATAGAAAAAAATAATAAAGCCATACATATTTGGTATCGCTGCGACCGTAACGACCTAAACTATAAAAATATTATGTTATTTATCCAGCGCAATGAACGCCATAAAAAAAAACCTCAAAAACACTGCCATAATTACTGTTTTTTTGGTCACTGTCTTCCAAAAATTGAAATAAAAAGTCGCATGTATCCAAAAATGGTACCTATAAAATCTATACCTCGTCTCGCAAAAAACAAACCCTCACACCGCTCCATCGACGAAAAAATTTAAAAGTTATGGCTCTCACAACTTGGTGACAGAAAAAATACATTCTCTTTCCAAAAGTAATTTTATTGTGCAAAAAGTTATAAAAAAGTTCTATAAATTAGGTATCGCCGGAATCGTACTGACCCGCAGAATAAAGGTAACGTGTAGTTTATAATGGTGGACGCTGTATAAAAAAAAACAACTAAAAAACTATGGCAGAATTGCTGTTTTTTTTTGTCACCTTGCCTCCCAAAAAAAGGATAACAAGTGATCAAAAAGTCGCATGTACCCCAATATGGTACCAATAAAAGCTACAGCTCGTCCCGTAAAAAAAGAGCCCTCATACCACAACGTCTATGAAAAAAATAAAATAAGTTAAGGCTCCAATAATTCAGGAAAGAAAAATATCCGGTTGTGCCGGCCCGAGGGGAACATTTCTTCTGTTTCAAAAGGCGATGTATCAAGGCACTAAAATTAGGGAACCAGGAAGGGGAGGGCCCAAACATATCTGCTGGAAGCGACGGTGCCCGTATTATACCAGGACAACACTTTCCCGGCAAAATTCCCCAAACTGCAAAGGTGCGGAGTGTGGACCAAAAGGGGGATAAGGAAGGACATTTAAAAGTGCGACACCGGCCTGTGCAGAAAGGATCAATCACAGCGTAACACACATCTATGGATCATTTTATTATTTTTTTTACCTTATTATTATACCACCTGACTATGCCCCTGATGTACTCTTCCCAGCTCAGATATGCCCCACATTATCAACGGAAACAACAGTGATACTCCAAACAAAACTATTACCAAGCAAATTCCACGCTCCAAAACCCAAATGGCGCTCCCACCCATCTGAGCCCTACAGTGTGCCCAAACAGCAGTTTACGTCCACATATATGGCATCACCATACCCGGGAGAACCCTTTTAACAATTTTTGGGTGTATGTCCCCAGTGGCACAAGCTGGGCACGACATATTTGACACTGAATTGGGAAAAATTTTAATTTGTACCTTCCGCAGCGCAATCATTTATGGAAAAGACACGTGGGGTGAAAATGCTCACTACACCTCTTAATAAATGCCTTGAGGGGTGCAGTTTCCAAAATGGGGTCACTTCTCAGGGGTTTCTTTTATTATTTCACATCAAAGCCTCTGCAATTGTGAACCAATACTTTATATGTCGCCAAATTAAGCCTCAATTTTACATGGTACTCTTTCACTCCTGAGCCCTGTCGAATGTCCAGGCAAAAGATTAGGGCCACATGTAGGGTGTTTCTAAAATAGGGAAACACCGCAAAATAATTGAGAGCTGTCTTGTTATGGTGGCACAAGCTGGGCACCACATATTGGCGTATCTAAGGTAAAATTCCCATTTTCATTCTCCCACATCGTGTGCACACGAATTTCTGCAAAACACCTGTGGGGTTAACATGCTCACTACACCCCTAGGTGAATACCTTGAGGGTGTTGTTTCCAAAATGGGGTCACTTCTGGGGGGGATCCACTGTTTTGGTCCCACAGGGACTTTGCAAATGCAACATAGCGACCAGAAACCAAAAGCAGCAAAATCTGTACACCAAAAGCAAATGGCGCTCCTTCCCTTCTGAGCCCTGCCGTGTGCCCAAACAGCATTTTATGACCACGAGTGGGGTATTGCCGTACTCCAGAGAAGTTGATTTACAAATGTTGGGGTTCTTTTTTCCTTTATTTGTTGAGAAAATTTAAAATTTGGAGCTAAAGCTACGTCTTATTGAAGAAAAAGGATTTTTTTTATTTTCACTGCCCAATTCTAATAAAATCTATGAAACACCTGTGGGGGCAAAATGCTCACTACACCCCTAGATGGATTCCTCAAGGGGTTTAGTTTTCTCAATGGAGTCACTTTTTTGGCGTTTTCACTGTTTTGGTCCCTTAGGGGCTTTGCAAATGCGACATGGCCTGCGCAAACCATTCCTGCTAAATTTGAGCTCCAAAAGCCAAATAGCGCTCTTTCCCTTCTAAGCTCCGCCGTGTGTCCAAACATCCGTTTATAACCACATGTGGGGTATTGTTTTACTCGGGAGAAATTGCTTTACAAATGTTGTGGTGCTTTTTCTCCTTTAGTCCTCGTGGAAATTAGAAAAAATTAGCTAAACCTACATTTTCTTTGAAAGAATGACGATTTTCATTTTCACGGCCTACTTCCAATAATTTCTGCAAAAAACCTGCGGGGTCAAAATGCTCACTAGATAATTTCCTCAAGGGGTGGTTTCCCAAATGGGGTCACTTTTGGTGGATTTCCACTGTTTTGGCACCGAAAGAGCCCTTGAAACCTGACATGGTGCCTAAAATATTTTCTAATAAAAAGGAGGCCCAAAATCCACTATGTGCTCCTTTGCTTCTGAGGCCGGTGCTTCAGTTCATTACCACACTAGGGCCACATGTGGGATATTTCTAAAAACTGCAGAATCTGGGCAATAAATATTGAGTTGCGTTTCTCTGGTAAAAACTTCTGTGTTACAAAAAAAATAGATAAAAAATGAATTTCTCCAAAAAAAAAAATGAAATTTGAAAGTTTCACCTCTACGTTGCTTTCATTCCTGTGAAACGTTTAAAGGGTTAAGAAACTTTCTAAATGCTGTTTTGAATACTTTGAGGGGTGAAGATTTTAAAATGGGGTGACTTTTTGGCGGTTTCTAATATATAAGGCCCTAAAAGCCGCTTCACAACTGAACTGGCCCCTGTAAAAATAGCCTTTTGAAATTTTCTTGAAAATGTGAGAAATTGCTGCTAAAGTTCTAAGCCTTGTGACGTCATAGAAAAATAAAAGGACGTTCAAAAAACAATGCCAATCTAAAGTAGACATGTGGGGGATGTTAATTAGCAACAATTTTGTGTGGTATAACTGCCTGTCTTACAAGCAGATACATTTACATTTAGAAAAATGCTAATTTTTGCAATTTTTCACAACATTTTGGTGTTTTTCACTGGTAAATATTGAATTTATCGACCACATTTTTCCACTATCATAAAGTCCAATGTGTCACGAGAAAACAATCTCAGAATCGCTTTGATAGGTAAAAGCATTCCGGAGTTATTACCACATAAAGTGAAATATGTCAGATTTGAAAAAATGGGTCTGGTCCTGAAGGCCAAAATAAGCTTGGTCCTGAAGGGGTTAAAGTATTAAAGAAAACACACACATAAGAAAATATTTTTTTATTGAAACAAGAACTTCCCCACACAACCCTCTTTGACCATTTTATTTAAAAAAATAAAAAAACGTAGGTCATCGAAGTAGTCCAACGAATCTACGACGTAGTCAAAACGGTCCAGCAGAACCTGCAAAACAAAAAAAATAAAGTTAGTAATATGAAAAATAAAAAATCTTAAAGTCACTTTCAGCGACTTCTGTCTTCTCTCCTGTGAAGCAATAGAAACTAGACGTCAATGAACTTCTGAAACGTCATATATTACAAATTAAAAGGGAATTCCCCACAAACACATTTATGCCCAGGATAGGGGATACATGTGTGATCGCTGGGGGTCCGACCACTGGTGTCCCCAGCAATGAGAACTGGGGACCGAAAGTCCCCCGAAGTGGCCAGCGCTCCATTAATTTCTAGGGACTTAAGGGATCGCTGTTTCCAGCAGCTCCATAAAAATTTATGAAGTAATGGTCGAGCAAGTGCAATAGCGCTCCATTCTCATGGAACACTTCAGGGGAATTTCAGTCCCACAATCTC
The DNA here is from genome assembly GCF_050947455.1 of Rhinoderma darwinii. Lineage (NCBI taxonomy): Eukaryota > Metazoa > Chordata > Amphibia > Anura > Rhinodermatidae > Rhinoderma > Rhinoderma darwinii. The sequence goes on along the minus strand of NC_134689.1, from coordinate 361,884,455 downwards.
ATCGCTGGGGGTCCCAGTGGTCAGACCCCCAGCGATCACAGACGTATCCCTTATTCTGTGGATAGGGGATACATGTGGTTGTGGGAAAACCCCTTTAAAGGGGTTTTGCAATCCCTTAAAAATGATGGCCTATTCTCAGAATAGGCCATCAATAGCTGATGGGTCGGGGTCCAACTCCCGGGATCCCCGCCGATCAGCTGTTTTGAAGGGGGTGCAGCGCTTGTACGAGCGCTGCTTCCCCTTAGTTTTTTCTTGCTCACTGCGAATCTCCGACACAGAGGCAGCGGCAATTCACAGGTATTGCAGCCTTTTCTCCCAATTCACTTCAATGATAGAAGGCTGCAATACTGTGAATCGCAGCTACATCTGTGTTGCAGATTCATAGTGAGAAAGAAAAAACTAAGGGAAAGAAGCAGCGCTTGTAGGAGCGCTGCACCCCCTTCCAAAATGCTGATCGGCGGGTATCCCGGGAGTCAGACCCCGACCCATCAACATTTGATGGCCTATCCTGAGGATAGGTCATGAATTTTTAGGGACTGGATAACCCCTTTACCTCCATATGGAGCATCCATTTAGGCATTTTTATATTTAAAGAGACTCTGTCACCACATTATAAGTGGCCTATCTCCTATATAAGGAGATGGGCGCTGTAATGTAGGTGACAGTAATGCTTTTTATTTAAAAAAACGATCTATTTTCACAACGTTAGGAGCGATTTTGGTTTATGCTAATGAGCTTTCTTAATGCCCAAGTGGGCGTATTTTTACTTTCGACCAAGTGGGCGTTGTACAGAGGAGTGCATGACGCTGACCAATCGGCATCATGCACTCCTCTCCATTCATTTACACTGCACTAGCGATATAGATATAGCACTATGTGCAGCCTCATACACAAGCCCTAACATTACTACAGTGTCCTGATAATGAATACACATGAAATCCAGCCTGGACGTCATGTGTACTCAGAATCCTGACACTTCTGAATCTTTTCTGTGAGATTTCCAGTACGGGAAACCAAATCTCGTTTAGCTCCGTAATCTCGCGAGATTTGGTTTCACTTGCCAGAATCTCACAGAAAACAGTCAGAAGTGTCAGGATTCTGAGTACACATGACGTCCAGGCTGGATGGTCATCTGTATTCATTATCAGGACACTGTAGTAATGTTAGGGCTTGTGTATGAGGCTGCACATAGCGATATAACTATATCGCTAGTGCAGTGTAAATGAATGGAGAGGAGTGCATGATGCTGATTGGTCAGCGTCATACACTCCTCTGTACAACGCCCACTTGGTCGAACGTAAAAATACGCCCACTTGGGCATTAAGAAAGCTCATTAGCATAAACCAAAATCGCTCCTAACGTTGTGAAAAAAGATCGGTTTTTTAAATAAAAAGCACTGCTGTCACCTACATTACAGCGCCCATCTCCTTATATAGGAGACAGGGCACTTATAATGTGGTGACAGAGCCTCTTTAAAGTGTAGCTAAACGTGTAACAAACTCCTGACATATCATAGTGACATGTCAGAAGTTTTTATTGGTGGGGGTCCGAGCACAGGGACCCCCAGCAATCGCTAAAACGAAGCTGCTCGTGTGAGCTCTCAGCCGCTTCGTTTCTGTTCGGCTTTTTCTGGAAAGCTGATGTATCGGAGTACGGACTCATAGACTTTCTAATAAGCCCGCCCTCCGATACATTGATTTCCGGAAAAAGCTGAACAGAAACGAAGCGGCTAAGTGCTAACACGAGCGCTTACGAGCGCTTCAGCTGCTTCGTTCTAGCGATTGGTGGGGGACTCAGTGCTCGGACCCCCACCAATCCAAACTTCTGACATGTCACTATGACATGTCAGAAGTTTGTTAAACGTTTAGCTACACTTTAAAAAGCATGTGCCTGGGGACACTAGTGTTTCTAAAATCATAAAATAATGTCATTTATATTATGATTTTAGAAACACTAGTGTTCCCAGGCACTAAATTGTTTTTACTCTCTACTCACCACTGTCCTCCTGTGTCTGTTTTCCGCTTGGTGCCGTGCTGCCTCAACGCTCTGCTCCCTGGCTCCAGGCAGAACGCTGTTACGCCGAGCGTCATAGTGACATGGTCCAGCTGGGCGCATGTATTACGTCGTTGGGGGGCTTGGCTGGCGACAGGGAGTGTCCGGGGCACCACAGAGCCCAGCGGGACATTTTTCAGACTGCCCGGGACAGCGGTGAGAAACCGGGACAGTTGGAAGCTATGAGATAGAGATAGACAGACAGACAGACCGAGAGAGAGAGATAGATGATAGATAGATAGATAGATAGATAGATAGATAGATAGATAGATAGATAGATAGATAGATAGATAGATAGATAGATAGATAGATAGATATGAGATAGATAGATAGATAGATAGATAGATAGATAGATAGATAGATAGATAGATAGATAGATAGATAGATAGATAGATATGAGATAGATAGATAGATAGATAGATAGATAGATAGATAGATAGATAGATAGATAGATAGATAGATAGATAGATAGATAGATGATAGATAGATAAATAGATAGATAGATAGATAGATAGATAGATAGATAGATAGATAGATAGATAGATAGATAGATAGATAGATAGATAGATAGATATGAGAGATAGATAGATAGATAGATAGATAGATAGATAGATATGAGAGACATATCATTATCTACGACATGGTTAGAATTACAGGACATATAGATTGCTTTTTATTGACAAGTGAACGTGATGGAAATATATCCAGTAATTGCACCATTCTTCTACATTGCAACCATTATATGACCATCGTGTACCTTAGACGGCGCCATCTAGCGCTCATTCCCCGCAGCTACGCGTAAAGGAACTGATGAAATGCGACCAATCACTGAGCAGGAAGTCCTAGGACTGACCAATGAGAAAGCTGAGTGAGAAGGAACAGGAAGTAGCTGCGGCTGGAGAAAGATGAGAAGAGAGGAGCTGGCAGTGAGAGGATCAGTCTATGTGTGTACTAGTGTTTGTATGTCTGGACGTCCTGCTGACTGTACACTGCGCTCCGTGTCTACGTGTGTAGTGTGTGATCCCTGTCCGTGTACCGTACAAGCATGCATTATGTACATCCGTGTATACAGAGGACATGTGTGTTGTCCGGGAGTCTCCTGTCTGTCACATGATTGCTTAGATTTGATGTTAATCACATATATTGATTGTGAATGTACTGGATCTTTGCATTGGTACAAGGAGGTGTATATATGTATGTAGATATATCGAGACTGGCCCATCACTCATCTGATTGGTCATGGGGGTTTAGATTGTTTAATTTCTCTATTGCACACATTATCTGCGGTATTAAAAAAAATAATTCAAATGTCTTAAAATAGAATAAGTACTGATTGTTTTTTCTTTCTCCTGGCGATCCAGCGCTGACGCTCCGGTGGTCCATGCGGTCTTGTGTCACATTCCTGGCATGAATGCTCAGCGGTGGGCACCATGATGCCAGGAATACGACACGTCACGGCTGAGCCCTCTGATTTGCTTCAGCCGGTCACATGCTGCCTGTGTGTAAATGTTCACCAGGAGGAGCGCCGGAGAGTCCGCGCTAGATCACTGGAGGAAAGAATAGTTACATTACTGATAGTTTTTATTTTGGGACTTTTGTGTGGTTTGAAAAAATTCTAACAACCCGGATAACCCCTTTAAAGTGGGAGACAATGCAGGGGAAGGCGGGTGTTTAGGTTGCTAAGGCAACTGACGGAAACCTCACCTGCCCAGGATCTTCTGACCGCTTCCCATTTGGCCTTTCCTTCAGCGTCTTCCACCATGATACATATCCGCTACGTGACCCAGTGTCTTTCATAAGTGGAGCTAGACGTTAAAACTTAGTCTTGGCCATTTATTGGGTGCAGATGAGTAAGATCGTTCTCCCGTTCACTGACCGGAAATTTTCCCTTCTTTCATGTTATGGTCCCATAGTTTAACCTGCAGCTGCTCAGCATTAAAAACATTGGGGACAAACACAGTGGTGGCCAATACAGAATGTATACTTTTTATAATTAAAGCTTATAGTCTTCTAGCTAAAGGTTTTCTTTGGAAGAGGTTTATATGTGTGGGGACACCCCCCCCCCAACTGGTAACACCCAGTTATCAACTTATTTATTAGTTTCTAAGAGGAATAACAGAGGAACAGCACAACACAGATTTCTAGGAAAAGATGCTCCAGAATAGTTTTTATTATGGAGAATACAATTATTTACTAAAACAGACAAGTCCGGTGAGGTGACAGATTCTCTTTAAGGCTATGTTCACACGGAGTATTTTAGGGGGGGGGAATATCTGCCTCAAAATTCCGTTTGGAACTTTGAGGCAGATTTTCCTCTCCCTGCACGCCGATTTTCGCGGCAATTATCGCGCCGTTTTTCGCCCGCGGCCATTGAGCGCCGCGGGCATAAAACAGCGAGAAATACGCTTTCTCCTGCCTCCCATTGAAGTCAATGGGAGGTCAGAGGCGGAAGCTCCCGAAGATAGGGCATGTCGCTTCTTTTTCCCGCGAGGCAGTTTTACTGCTCGCGGGAAAAAGACGCCGACGCCTCCCATTGAAATCAATGGGAGGTGTTCTCGGGCCGTTTTTGCCGAGTTTTGCGACGCGGTTTCCACGTCAAAAAACTCGGCAAAATACCCCGTGTGAACATAGCCTATGGCTGTGTTCACACAGAGTTTTGTGCAGGCAGAAAATCTGCCTCAAAATTGCGTTTGGAATTTTGAGGCCGATTTTTGCTGCGTTTTTCGCCCGCGGCCATTGAGCGCCGCGGGCAAAATACTCTGCAAAATACGCTTTCTCTGCCTCCCATTGATGTCAAAGACGTAAACGCCCGAAGATAGGGCATGTCACTTCTTTTTCCCACGAGACTTTTTTTTCACGCTCGCGGGAAAATAACGCCTCCGCCTCCAATTGAAATCAATGGGAGGCATTTTCGGCTGTTTTTGACGCCTATTCCGACGCGGTTTCCACGTAAAAAAAAAAAACTCGTGTGAACTGGCCCTAACTTGTCTCCTGAACTCATAAGCACAAAACGAGTCAATTATTTTGCTGAGTTATAGTTTACTGCAACCATAGAAAGGCCTGTAAAAATTGTGATCGCTTCTCTCTGCCTCCTCAACTGCGCCTTACAACCAACTGACGGGCACAACATGTCCGTCAGCGTCTTACTCCCCTCTCCCCATTGGATTTAACGTGCAAGCTTGACCAAGAGCACAGGTTTCTGGCGATACATTTCTACATTCAGCAGCACGCACGCAGTTTTATGTAGAAAGTTTGTCAGACATATTCCATATGGCAGCAGGGTGAACTCATTAGCACTTTATCTGTCTGCCATGTGTGTTATAGACCGGCTATAAGTTGTGACCCATTTTGGAAAAATGTACACAAATCTTGCATAGCATTAAAAACACGACATGCCAAGATCTATGGATCACTATTGAGCAATACTCTGCATTAGTCAACCATTCCCGGTATGGTGGATCTCTTATCTAATCCGCCATTACTGAACGTCTTGACCTGTTGAAGGAATCCTGATATGTCTAGAATTAGATGTGCCCCTGCTTTTCTATGTTTGCCGGTTTTGGATGTGAATAAAGAAGTAATACTCCGTTCAGTGGCGCATGGTGTGATGTGATATATATTTATGTATGAATAGTGCCACCCATACACGTATATTATTGGTCTGGCAGCTTGTGCCTATGCGGGCCATCACCTCCGGCCTCCATTAAATTAACAAGCACATTCAGCTGAACCGAACATGCATGTTAAATGTGGAATAGGCAAGGGTCAACAATTGCCGATTGTCTATGGCCGTCTTAAGTCGTATTACATATTCCACATATGATCTTGTTACAGGGCCGGGAGTTCTGCTTTGGTGAAGATAGGAAGCCTTACAGATGTGAGATCGGATACTGTTGTGGGGACACTGAATGTTGCACATACTACTATGAGTTGTGGTGTAAGTATGGAATACTTTCTGATATGCAGTAATCTGCTTTTAATCAGCAATGGGCTTCTCTTCTTACATGTTATAGCGGAGTGGTTCGATCACGGAGACCCTGGGAATTGTTTTTCCAATCCTGGGGAGACCCTGCCCAACTAGGAGTGGGTAAAACATTTCAGTACCGGGTTCTGGTTCAGATGTGTTGATGGCTATGTCCGACCTTCATTCCCAAAATTCTTCCAGCGGACTGAGATCAGTTTGCCATCCTCGCAAATATCCGCTGTTGTTTCTGGTTTCTCATGCAGAACTCCTGATCTGGCTCCAAGGAGCATAGAAATCTTGTTGGAAAATACTGTCGAGAAATGTCAGGAGATAATATTGGTGGGTGACCAGGTGCTGAGACCCTCACTGAATGCCAGACCGAAGGGTTTATGGCTCCTGTCGGCCTCTTTTATTTGGGAGAAGTGCTGTAAAGCCGGACCAGAGTCCTTACATAGTTTACGGTATACCATATCCAGTCCCTTACCCCTTTCAGGACGCAGCCTGTTTTGGCCTTGTGGCACAACCGATTTTTTCAAATCTGATGTGTTACTTTATGTGGTAATAACTCTGGAATGCTTTTACCTATTCAAGCGATTCTGAGATTGTTTTCTTGTGACATATTGTACTTTAGGTTAGTGCAAAAAATTTGGACGATAAACGTAATATTTATCTGTGAAAAACAGCAAAATTGAGAGAAAATGTGCAAAAATTATACTTTTTCAAAATGTAAATGTATCTGTTTGTAAAACCGATAGTAATACCACACAAAATAGTTACTATTTCACATATTCCATGTTTACTTTATGTTTGCATCGTTTTTTGAACGTCCTTTTATTTTTCTAGGACGTTACAAGGCTTAGAACTTTAGCAGTAATTTCTCACATTTTCAAGAAAATTTCAAAAGGCTATTTTTTAGGGACCAGTTCAGTTGTGAAGTGGCTTTGAGGGCCTTATATATTAGACCCCATAAATCACCCCATTTTAAAAACTGCACCGCTCAAAGTATTCAAAACAGCAGCCAGAACGTTTCTTAACCCTTTAGGCGTTTCACAGGAATTAAAGCAATGTAGAGGTGAGATTTACAAATTTCATTTTTTTTTTGCCGAAATTCATTTGTAATACATTTTTTTTCTGTAACACAGAAGGTTTTACCAGAGAAATGCAATTCAATATTTATTGCCCAGATTCTGCAGTTTTTAGAAATATCCCACATGTGGTCCTAGTGTGGGAATGGACTGAAACACAGGCCTCAGAAGCAAAGGAGCACCTAATGGATTTTGAGGCCGACTTTTTTTAGAATATGTTTTCGTTACCATCTCAGGTTTGACGAGGTCTTATGGTGCCAAAACAGTGGAAACCTCCCAAAAGTGACCCCATTTTGGAAACTACACCCTCAAGGAATTTATCTAAGGGTATAGTTAGCATTTTGACACCACAGGTTTTTTGCAGAATTTAGTGGAATTGGGCCGTGAAAATGAAAATCAAATTTTTTTTTCTTAAAAAAACGTAGACATTTTTACAAGGAATAAAGGAAAAAAAAGCACCCCAAGATTTGTAAAGCAATTTCTCCTGATTATGGCAATACCCCATATGTGGTAATAAACGGCTGTCTGGACACACGGCAGGGCTTAGGAGGGAAGGAGCACGATCTGGCTTTTGAAGCTGGAATGGTTTTCAGGTGTAATGTCGCATCTGCAAAGTCCCTGATGGACCAAAACAGTGGAAACCCCCAAAAATTGTTGGGAAACTACACCCCTTGATGAATCTATCCAGGGGTATAGTGAGCATTTAGACCCCACTGGTCTTTTGCAGAATTTATTAGAATTAGTCAGTGAAAATGAATATCAATAGCAATTTTTCCTGAGTACGACAATACCTCACATGTGGTAATAAAATGTTTTTTTCATTAGAAATTAATTAACCCTTTCAGGATTAATCCATTTTTTGCTTTTTTTATTTTAGTTTTTCACTCCCCGACTTCCAAGAGCCATAAATATTTTCTTTTTCCGTCAATAGAGTGGTGTGAGAGTTTATTTTTTTGCGGGAGGAGTCGTAGATTATATTGACACCAAATGCAAAACCAAAAAACAAATGGGTATGTAAGAGGCAAAGAAACGATAAAGTCATGATATATAACACAAAAAATGTTTATTCCAATAAATATACCACATGTACAGATTTAAAACCAATTAAAACAACATACACATGCTAATCATGAACTCATTGGGGGTTGCCACCCTAGTAAGCGGCCACATGATACCCCCAAAAACCACCAATACCCCTCAACATACGGTAGGTAGTAATAACCATGCATGAATCTAATGGATAAATGATAACAGACCATAGGAATGCATGAAGCGCAGTATCCAAAGAGGGAAAGGGGACTAAAAGCCCTACGCGTATCGCCACTGTGTGGTTTCCTCAGGGGTTCTATTGACACCATTTAAAGTACCATATAATGTACTGGGAAACTGGCAAAAAATTATTTGCGGGCTGAAATTGGAAACTACTGATTCCTCCATTGTTTTTTGGGTTTTGTTTTTATGGCTTTCACCGTGCAGTAAAAACTACAACTTATCTTTATCCTGTGGCTCAATACGATTACGGTAATACCAAATTTATATAGGTTTTTTTCTTTTTCTATTTTACTACTTTTACAAAGAAAAAACTATTAGTTAAAAAAATAATTTTAGGTTTTTATTGGTACAATATCTTGGTACTTACAACTTTTTGATCACTTTTTATTATTTATTTTTTTAGCGCTAAGGTGACCAAAAAACTGTGATTTTTGGCAGTTTAACCCCTTCCCGACATTTGCCGTACATGTACGTCATGGAAAGCATTGACTTCCCGCATCTTGCCGTACATGTACGCCGAATGTTTGGGACCGGCTCAGAAGCTGAGCCGGTGCCATCATCACCGGATCTCAGCTGTGTCTTACAGCTGACATCCGGCTGTAACGGCGGGGACCGAAATTAGCTTCGATCCCCGCCATTAACCCCTTAAGTGCAGCGCTCAAACGAGATCGCTGCACTTAAGGTGTTTGCAGCTCATCGGAACCCCAGTAATGAAATTGCCGGGGTTCCGGTGGCTGCAATGGCAACCGGAGGCCTAATACTGGCCTCCCGGTCTGCCTAGCACCGAAGCCGGTCAAGATCCGCCCGGCGGCGGAGCCTGATCGGCTTCCGTAGCTGCCGGCAAGATGGCGCCGGGTCAGGAGCTGATCCGGCGTCATCAGCGGTGGAAGTCAGCTGTACTGTACAGCTGACATCCACCTGTAACGGCAGGAACCGGAGCTAGCTCCGAACCCTGCCATTAACCCCTTCGATGCAGCAATCGAAAGCGATTGCTGCATCGTAGCGGTTACTAGCAGATCGCCAGCCCTGACAGGCAATCAGGACTGGCGACTGCTGTTATGGCAACAGGAGACACAATGGTCTCCTGCTCTGCCATTACGGAAGCCGATTTAGGCCCCGCCGGGAGGCGAAGCCTAATCGGCTTGCTGTCAGTGAATGACTGACAGATCTAATACATTGCACTACATAGGTAGTGCAATGTATTAGAAAAAAAAAAATCTGACCGTTGGTCCTTCAAGTCCCCTAGTGGGACTTGAGAAAAAGTGTAAAAAAAAGTGCAAATAATAAAAGTTTGAAAACAATAAAAGTTTCAAGTAATCAAATAAAACACAATCCCCCTTTTACTCTTATCAAGTCCTTTATTATTGAAAAATAATAATAAACCATATGTATTTGGTATCGCCGCGACCGTAACGACCTGAGGTATCAAAATATTATATTATTTATTGCACGCGGTGAACAGCGTAAAAAAAAACGTTACCAGAGTTTCTGTTTTTTAGTCACTTTGCCCTACAAATGTTAGAATAAAAAGTGATCAAAAAGTCGCACGTATCCAAAAATGGTACCTATAAAAACTATAGCTCGTCCCGCAAAAAACAAGCCCTCATACACCTCCGTCGACTAAAAAGTTATGGTTCTCACAACTTGGCGACAGAAAAAATACATTCTTTTTACAAAAGTAATTTTATTGTGCAAAAAGTTGTAAAACATAAAAAAGTGCTATAAATTAAGTATCGCCGGAATCGTACTGACCCGCAGAATAAAGTTAACATGTAGTTTATAATGCGTGGTGAACGCTGTATAAAAAAAACCGAAAAAAGCTGTGCCAGAATTGCGTTTTTTTGTTTACCTGGCATCCCAAAAAATAGGATAAAAGGTGATCAAAAAGTCACATGTACCCCAAAATGGTATCAATAATAACTACAGCTCGTCCCGCAACAAACCAGCCCTCATACCGCTACGTCTATGAAAAATAGAATTACTTATGGCTCCAATAAGTCAGGAAATAAAAAAATATGCAGTTGTGCCCGAGGGGAACATTTCTTCTGTTTGAAGAGGCGATTTATCAAGGACCTAAAATTAGGGAACCAGGAAAGGGAGGGCCCAAACATATCCGCTGGAAGCGACGGTGCCCGTATTATACCAGGACAACACTTCCTAGCAAAATTCCCCAAACTACAAAGGCGCGGAGTGTGGATCAAAAGGGGGATAATAAAGGACGCCATTTATCAGTGCGACACCGGCCTGTGCAGAAAGGATTGCTTCACAGCGTAACACACATCTATGGATTATTTTATTGTTTTTTTTTACCCCATTATTATACCACCTGACTATGCCCCTTATATACTCCGCCCGGCTTACATATGCCCTACATTATAAACGGAAACACCAGTAAGACTCCAAACAAAACTACTACCAAGCAAAATCCACGCTCCAAAAGCCAAATGGCATTTCCTCCCATCTGAACCCTACAGCGTGCCCAAACAGCAGTTTCCTTCCACATATATGGCACCGTCATACCCGGGAGAACCCTTTTAGCAATTTTTGGGGTGTGTGTCTCCAGTGGCATAAGCTGGGCACGACATATTTGCCACTGAATGGCATATCTAGGGAAAAATATAAATTTTTAATTTGCACCATCCACAGCGCATTCATTTATGGAAAAGACCTGTGGGGTAAAAATGCTCACTACACCCCTTAATAAATGCCTTGAGGGGTGCAGTTTCCATAATGGGGTCACTTCCCAGGGGTTTATTTTTATTATTTCACATCTGAGCCTCTGCATTTGTGAACCAATACTTTGTAAATCGCCAAATTAGGCCTCAATTTTACATGGTACGCTTTCACTCCTGAGCCTGGTCGACTGTCCAGGCAAGAGATTAGGGCCACATGTAGGGTGTTTCTAAAACCAGGAAACCCAGCATAATAATTAGAGAGCTGTCTTGTTATGGTGGCACAAGCCGGGCACCACATATTGTCCACATATCTGTGGAAAAAATCCCATTTTCACTCTGCAACATCGAGTTCACACTAATTTCTACAAAACACCTGCAGGGTTAACATGCTCACTACACCCCTAGGTAAATGCATTGAGGGGTGTAGTTTCCAAAATTGGGTCACTTCTGGGGGGTTTCCACTGTTTTGGGCCCACAGGCGCCCAGAAACCAATCCAGCAACATCTGCACTCCAAATGGCGGTCCTTCCCTTCTAAGCCCTGCCGTGTGCCCAAACAGCAGTTTATGACCACATATGGGGTATTGCCGTACTCGGTAGAAATTGCTTTACAAATGTTGGGTTCTTTTTTTTCCTTTATTTGTTGCGAAAATGAAAAAATTTGCGCTAAAGCTACGTCTTATTGAAGAAAAAGGATTGTTTTTATTTTCACTGCCCAATTCTAATAAATTCTATGAAACATCTGTGGGGTCAAAATGCTCACTACGCCCCTAGATGAATTCCTCAAGAGGTGTAGTTTCCTAAATGGTGTCACTTTTTGGGCGTTTTCATTGTTTTTTCCCCTCAGGGGCTTTGCAAATGTGACATGGCCGCCGCAAACCATTCCTGCTCAATGTGAACTCCAAAAGCCAAATAGCGCTCTTTCCCTTCTAAGCCAAGCCGTGTCTCCAAACAGCCGTTTATTACCACATGTGGGGCATTGTTTTACTCGGGAGAAATTGCTTTACAAATTTTGTGGTGCTTTTTCTCCTTCAGTCCTTGTGGAAATGAGTAAAAATAAGCTAAACCTACATTTTCTTTGAAAAAATGTAGATTTTTATTTTCAGGGCCTACTTCCAATAATTTCTGCAAAAAACCTGTGGGGTCAAATCGCTCACTATACCCCTAGATAATTTCCTCAATGGGTGTAGTCTCCAAAATGGGGTCACTTGTGGGGGGTTTCCACTGTTTTGTCTCCTCAGGGACTTCGTAAATGTGGCATGGCCTCCGCAAACCATTCCTGCTAAATGTGAACTCCAAAAGCCAAATAGCGCTCTTTCCCTTCTCAGCCCTGCCGTGTCTCCAAACAACCGTTTATTACCACATGTGGGGTATTGTTTTACTCGGGAGAAATTGCTTTACAAATTTTACGGTGCTTTTTCTCCTTTAGTACTTGTGGAAATGAGAAAAAAAATCGCTAAACCTACATTTTCTTTGAAGAAATGTTGATTTTAATTTTCACGGCCTACTTCCAATAATTTCTGTAAAAAACCTGTGCGGTCAAAATGCTCACTGTACCCCTAGATAATTTACTTGAGGTGTGTAGTTTCCCAGATGGGGTCACTTTTGGGGGATTTTGACTGTTTTGGCACCGCAAGAGCCCTTCAAACCTGACATGGTGCCTAAAATTTATTCTAACAAAAATAAGGCCCCAAAATCCACTAGGTGTTCCTTTGCTTCTGAGGCCGGTTCTTCAGTCCAGTAGCACGCTACGGCCACATGTGGGATATTTCCTAAAACTGCAGAAACTGGGCAACAAATATTGAGTTGCATTTCTCTGGTAAAACCTTCTGTGTTATAAAAAAAATTGTACTAAAAATTTATTTCTGCAAAAAAATATGAAATTTGTAAATTTCACCTCTACTTTGCTTTAATTCCTGTGACATGTGTAAAGGGTTAAGACATTTTCTAAATGCTGTTTTGAATACTTTGAGGGGTGAAGTTTTTAAAATGGGGTGACTTTTTGTGGGTTTCTAATATATAAAGCCCTCAAAGCCACTTCACAACTGAACTGGCCCCTGTAAAAATGGCCTTTTGAAATTTTCTTGAAAATGTGAGAAATTGCTGCTAAAGTTCTAAGCCTTGTGAGGTCATAGAAAAATAAAAGGATATTCAAAAAACGATGCCAATCTAAAGTAGACATATGGGGGATGTTAATTAGGAACAATTTTGTGTGGTATAACTGCCTGTCTTACAAGCAGATACATTTAAATTGAGAAAAATGCTAATTTTTGCAATTTTTCGCTACATTTTGGTGTTTTTCACAATTAAATACTGAACATATCGAGCAAATTTTGCCAGTAACTTAAAGTCCAATGTGTCACGAGAAAACAATCTCAGAATCGCTTGGATAGGTGAAAGCATTCCGGAGTTATTACCACATAAAGTGACACATGTCAGATTTGAAAAATGAGGCTCGGTCAGGAAGGTCAAAAATGGCTAAAGAGGGAAGGGGTTAAATTCTTTATTGTTTACGGCGTTCACCATGCCAGTTAAATAATGGTATATAGTAATAGTTCCGACATTTACGGATGCAGCGATACAAATTTTTTTTATTTATTTTGTTACATTACTTTAGAAGAAAAATGGGAAAAAGGTTTTTTGTTTTTTTTAACTTTTAATTCATTTCATTTTATTTCACTACTAATAACTTTTAACTTTTTTTTTTACATATTTTATTAGTCCCCCTAGGGGACTTGAACCAGCGATCATTAGATCGCTGGTACAACATACTGAAATAGTAATGTATTACAGTATATTGTATTTTTTACAGGCTTCTGTAACTGCGCGATCGCTGCTCCTGTCCGTTAGTGCCGGGTGTCAGCTGTAATACACAGCTGACACCCGCAGCGTATGGAGCGGCTCAGCACGTGAGCCGACTCCATACATCAACCCCCACACCACATGATGTTCTTACATCATGGTGTGCGAAGTGGTTAATACGCAGCGGATGGTGAAAATTGCAATTTTCCACAGATATGCCATTTTAGTGCACAATATTTTGTGCCCGGTTTGTGCCACTGAAGACAAATTTCTCATAAAATGTTAAGTGGGTTCTCCCGGGGATGGCGATGTCATATATGTGGACGTAAACTGCTGTTTGGGCACGCTGTACGGCTCAGAAGGGAGTGAGCGCCATTTGACTTTTGGCAGATTGGTATTTCAGTTTATAATGTGGGGATATATGTAATCTGTGCGGAGAACATCAGGGTATAATAAGAGGGTACAATATTGGGGTAAATAAATAATTCATAGATATGTGGCCGGTGTCGCACTAATAAGTGGTGTCCAATCTTATCCGCTTTTGGAACACTCTGCATATTCAGACCATATTCTGAGAGCCAGAACTTTTTTTTTTTTTCTCCACCAGAATTGTGTCAGGGCTTATTTGTTGCGGGACAATCTGTAGTTTTCATTGGTACAATTTTAGAGTACATGCGATTTTTCTTTTTTTTATCACTTTTCATTACATTTTTTGGCAAGTAAGGTGACAAAGAAAACATAAATTCTGATGATGTTTTTTTTTTTTTTTTTTTACAGTGTTCACCTTGGGCTACAAATAACGATTTTACTTTATTCTGCAGGTCGATACGATTACGACAATACCATATGTATATAGTTTTTATATTTTGCAACGTTTGCACAATAAAATTATATTTTTTTTAAATCTCACCATATTCTGAGAGCCATAACTTTTATTTTTCAGTCAA